>NW_024745073.1:4206705-4219205 GCF_018991925.1 Homarus americanus
GAGTATGTGGTAGTGGTAGTTGTGGTTGTAGCAAGAGTATGGGTGGTGGTGTAGTTGTATTGTAGCAAAAGATATAGCATTGTTTGGGTGTTTGGAAGGGTGGTGTGGTAGGTGTGCAGAGTATGGGTGGTGGTAGTTGTAAAGATGGTGGTGGTGGTAGTTGTGGTTATAGCAAGAGTATGGGTGGTAGTGGTAGTTGTGGTTGTAGCAAGAGTATGGGTGGTGGTAGGTTGTGGTTGTAGCAAGAGTATGGGTGGTAGTGGTAGTTGTGGTTGTAGCAGGAGTATGGGTGGTGGTAGTTGTGGTTGTAGCAGGAGTATGGGTGGTGGTGGTAGTTGTGGTTGTAGCAAGAGTATGGGTGGTAGTGGTAGTGTGGTTGTAGCAAGAGTATGGGTGGTGGTGGTAGTTGTGGTTGTAGCAGGAGTATGGGTGGTAGATAGTTGTGGTTGTAGCAGGAGTATGGGTGGTAGTGGTAGTTGTGGTTGTAGCAAGAGTATGGGTGGTGGTGGTAGTTGTGGTTGTAGCAAGAGTATGGGTGGTAGTGGTAGTTGTGGTTGTAGCAGGAGTATGGGTGGTAGTGGTAGTTGTGGTTGTAGCAAGAGTATGGGTGGTAGTGGTAGTTGTGGTAGCAAGAGTATGGGTGGTGGTGGTAGTTGTGGTTGTAGCAAGAGTATGGGTGGTGGTGGTAGTTGTGGTTGTAGCAGGAGTATGGGTGGTAGTGGTAGTTGTGGTTGTAGCAAGAGTATGGGTGGTGGTGGTAGTTGTGGTTGTAGCAAGAGTATGGGTGGTAGTGGTAGTTGTGGTTGTAGCAGGAGTATGGGTGGTGGTAGTTGTGGTTGAGAGATGGGTGTGTAGCAAGAGTATGGGTGGTAGTGGTAGTTGTGGTTGTAGCAAGAGTATGGGTGGTGGTGGTAGTTGTGGTTGTAGCAGGAGCATGGGTGGTAGGGGTAGTTGTGGTGTAGCAGGAGCATGGTGGTAGTGTGGTTATAGCAAGAGTATGGGTGGTGGTAGTTGTGGTTGTAGCAAGAGTATGGGTGGTAGTAGTTGTGGTTGTAGCAGGAGTATGGGTGGTAGTGGTAGTTGTGGTTGTAGCAGGAGTATGGGTGGTAGTGGTAGTTGTGGTTGTAGCAAGAGTATGGGTGGTGGTGGTAGTTGTGGTTGTAGCAAGAGTATGGGTGGTGGTGTAGTTGTGGCTGTAGCAGGAGTATGGGTAGTGGTAGTTGGGGAGCGAGATGGGTGTGTGTTTGGTAGCAAGATATGGGGTGTGGTAGATGGTAGTGAGGTGAGAGGATGGGTGGTAGTGGTAGTTGTGGTTGTAGCAAGAGTATGGGTGGTAGTGGTAGTTGTGTTGTAGCAGGAGTATGGGTGGTAGTGGTAGTTGTGGTTGTAGCAGGAGTATGGGTGGTAGTGGTAGTTGTGGTTGTAGCAAGAGTATGGGTGGTGGTGGTAGTTGTGGTTGTAGCAAGAGTATGGGTGGTGGTGGTAGTTGTGGTTGTAGCAGGAGTATGGGTGGTAGTGGTAGTTGTGGTTGTAGCAGGAGTATGGGTGGTGGTAGTTGTGGTTGTAGCAGGAGTATGGGTGGTGGTGGTAGTGTGGTTGTAGCAAGAGTGGGTGATCGCCATTAAGACGATAGAGTAAAATTTATGAGTCTACATCTTATATTTCCTAAACATTTATGTATCTAACACCGTCATACACGTTTATGTATCTCATGATCATGAACAATATACGTCCCCCCCTCTCTTGTTTCCTATCATATTTTCATGTACCTGGAGATCCTCTTATACAGATACATAATTTGCTGTATCCATTCTGTGCCATGTATATTTCTCATGGTCCGAGAGAGAGAGAGACTTACATCGTTTCAATAATTCAGCATCACGTTCCCGGAACGTGTAAAGGAGATCTTGTTCCAGTTGTATTTTTGCATTTACTTGTGTTATTTCTCAGTGGGATGAATCTCCTGCCTGTCCGGAATGTGGTGTTTTCATGCGTGTGTGTGTGTGTGTGTGTGTGTGTGTGAGGTAGGAAGCTCGGTAAGTTACACACACTTCATCATGGACGTCTGAATGAACCGTCTCCACTATCCTCCTTCTTTACTCTACCAGCCACCTCTCTGTCTCCTCCACTCACAACCCTCCTCTCACCATCCCACTTCCTTCTCACTTTCCTTCACCCACTTTCCCATACCACCTCCTCCTCCTCCTCCATCTCCCACTCTCTTCCTCCTTCTCTTACTCTCCTACTCCTCCTCTTCCTACTCTTCACTCTGCCAGCTCTGCTTGTGTGTGGTGGTAAGTCAGCTTGTCATACTTGAGTGGCTGCCTAATTAACCTGGTCAGGTGGGCTTCTTCAGAATATTACCACCTGTTACCTTCATATATTATTAGATTTAATTTTATTTTATCTAGATACGCTTTATTATTTTATTTTCTTCTAATTCTCTTTTAATTTGTTTTTTATTAATATTACTGTTTATTCTGTTTTTAATATTTTTTATTTATTGTATTAAGTTTACTTATATATTGTATTCTATTATATTGTCTTCGTAATGTGTGGTGTGTGTGTGTGTGTGTGTGTGTGTGTGTGTGTGTGTGTGTGTGAGATTAATTGATTGATTGCTGACAGGTAGACTGACCCACTCACTAACTGGCCAACACACACACACAGGCATGAATACACCAATACACCCACACATACACCCTCACACTCCAACAAACACACCCACACACCCCACACACACACACACACACACACACACACACACACACACACACACACACACACACCCCACACACTCCCACAAACACACCCACACTCCTTTACAGCCACACACTCTCACAAACACACCCCTTGAAGGATACTACCTCCTAGCGCCACACACTCCTACAGGATACTGCCGCTGGTTCATTAGTGGAGTGGGTGGTACACGGACCGGTTCTTCGGGGATCGTAAAGATGTTCCCGTGACCACCAAGGACTCACTTGTGTTAACTCTTGGCTTAATATCCTTCTTGGTTATATTGGTGATTGTGTGTGTGTGTGTGTGTGTGTGTGTGTGTGTGTGTGTGTGTGTGTGTGTGTGTGTGTGTGTGTGTGTGTGTGTGTGTGTGTTTTTGTGTGTGTACGAAAAGCAAGAAAGATAGAAAAGGGGAACACAGAGTTACAAAAGAGAGAGAGATCTAGCAGGTAATAAACACATAAGTTACACCTAAGACACACAGGAGCCGATCTCATTACTAAGAGACAATAACACCTGTGTATATCTTCTTTAACAGTTATGATACTCTCTCCTTTCTCCCACACACTCTCTCTCACTGTCCCTCACTCTGTCTTTGTCTCTCTCTCTACACACACACACACACACACAGACACACACACACACACACACACACACACCGAAGTAAACATATAGAGAAGAGGATCCACCAACTCGTCCTTGATAAGAAGATAAGAAAAGGGAGAGAAGACCAACAACCAACCCAGTGTTAATCTTCCAACAGCCTAACAACTCTTGTCTTCACCATATGTTTACCAGGTCAACAGGCCAGGCGAGGAGAGACCAACTACATGATCCTATCTCACCTCACCCAACCTTCCCTCTTCTCAATGGCGCCTCTGCTCTTCATGCTACACTGGCTTCCCTGAGAGTAATTTTTTTTTCCAAGCCCAATGATGTAGTGATAAGCTCTTCCTCGGGTGAGAATCTGTGTGTGTGTGTATGTGTGTGTGTGTGTGTGTGTGTGTGTGTGTGTGTGTGTGTGAGTGTGTGTGTGTGTGTGTGTATGTGTGTGTGTGTGTGTGTGTTGGTCGTTGTCCGTTCTTTTGGTGTCTAGAGCCCCCATTTAAGTCCTCCTCCTACGGTAAGAGCTTAGGTACTCACGACCACCTCAGATTTAAGGCCTTAAGCCCCCTGCGGCATCTACAGCCCAGTCCTCCTACACCACCTTTAACATCCGAAACGTTTACTATCACTACTTCTTCCATTAACCCCCTTTAGGGAGTCGTCTACAACCAGCACCTCCCCTTCCGTTTAATTCCCTAGGCGTCTACAAAGATTTCTTCTCCTTCCATTAAACCATTAGACTTCTACAGGAAACACTTCATATTCCATTAACTTGTAGAGCCATTATCATCCCCTTCCTCCTCCTCCTCCTTTACTGCGTCCTCCCCTTCCTCCTCCTCCTCCTCCTCCTTTACTGCCTCCTCCTTTACTGCCGCCTCCTCTTCCTCCTCCAGACTGAAACCTCTAAGCGGCTGTCTCCTCTACCATTTAACCCCAACGCTTCTAATCACCTCACACCTCCACCACATTTTTTAATACGTCTCCCTCATTTCTTACTCCTCGCTTGGTCAATCCTGTGATCTCTCTTAACGCACCTGCACACATACAGTACACGACCCCCTATGATGGTGTGTAGTCGAGAGATAATCTACACCTTTTTACACAAGTATCTTTCTCTTTATCTTCGCTATACACTTGTAGGTTTTGTTACGAATTTTTTTTTTTTTTTTCTCTCTCTCTCTCTCTCTCTCTCTCTCTCTCTCTCTCTCTCTCTCTCTCTCTCTCTCTCTCTCTCTCTCTCTCTCTCTCTACTACACGCATCTCCCTCACTCTCCCTCTGTCGGCAGTTCACAAGGTCTCTCCACATCTTGTAATCTTCATAAGACTCGACCCATCCCCCCTCCTCCCCCCCACCCGCCTACACCCCTTCCACCCTTATACGAGTTCTGCCGCCGTCACCACCACCACACCACCACCACTACACCACCACACCACCACTCCACTACCACTTCACCACCACCACCACACCACTGCCGCCATCATCATCGGGTTCACAGTGGTAGACGAGATACAGGAAAACAATTCTTCTACCGCATCTCATTGACAGTCTGCGTCGCCTCCCTCCCTCCCTCGGGAACTCTTAGAGAGGCGCGGAGGGAGGGAGGGAGGGAGGGTGCAGAGAGTAGAAGACTCTTAAGAATGTTATCCTCCCTCAGTTTCTTCCTTCTTCTTTATCTTTCTCCATCTTCAGCTGATGGAGGAAGCTGTTGGTGAAGGGAAATGATGAAGGGAACTTTTGATGGGAGCTAAAGAAGGAATGGGTGAAGAGGTGTCTGAAGGAAGCTGGTGAAGGAGTGGGAGAAGGAAGCTGGAGGAGGAGTGGGTGAAGGAAGCTGGAGGAGGAGTGGGTGAAGGAAGCTGGTGAAGGAGTGGGTGAAGGAAGCTGGTAAATTAAGCTGGTGAAGGAGTGGTTGAAGAAAGCTGGTGAAGGAAATTAATAGAAGAAACTAGGCTAGAGGGAGTTAGTAGAGGGAAGAGTGAAGGAAGGAAATAAAGAAGGAAGGAGGAGTTAACCCAGTGAGGTGTGAACTATGAAAGGTTAACAGGATTTACGACTTTGGAAAATGAGCCAACCACAAATACAATACCCTGTATATGGTGTGTGAGGTGTGAGGGAATGAGGAGGTGTGAGGGAATGAGGAGGTGTGAGGGAATGAGGAGGTGTGAGGGAATGAGGAGGTGTGAGGGAATGAGGAAGGTGTGTGGGGAATGAGGGAGGTGTGAGGGGAATGAGGAGGTGTGAGGAATGAGGAGGTGTGAGAGAATGAGGAGGTGCAGGGGAATGAGGAAGTGTGAGGAATGAGGGGTGTGGGGAATGAGGAGGTGTGGGGAATGAGGAGGTGTGGGGAATGTGAGGAGGTGGGGAATGGTAGAGTGTGAGGGAATGAGTAGGTGTGAGGAGATGAGGAGATGTGAGGGAATGAGGAGGTGTGAGGGAATGAGGAGGTGTGAGGGAATGAGGAGATGTGAGGGAATGAGGAGGTGTGAGGGAATGAGGAGGTGTGAGGGAATGAGGAGATGTATAGTCTATGATCACAAGGCTTTAAAATATCAATTAAAAATAAACTATACATTCCGATTTATAAGCTGTGATGGAATCGACTGTCGACTGATGAAACACGAACGAACAAATGAACAACAAATATTCTTAAACACGAACAAATGAACAAGAAACATTCTAAAACACGAACTAACAACTAAGAAACATTCCACAACACGAACAAATGAACGTCATATTGCACAACGCTAACCATTTAATTAAGTAAAGAACAACATGTGAATGAAGAGTGTAAACCTGTGAGCTGGAGGAGTACAAAATATGAACTGTGAACTCTTGAGAAGGAACCCGAGGCCTTACACCAGGTAGAAACAGCGGCAACAGTTAAAGGGGACACAATCACTCACAGGTGCAGTACATGTCCCTACCGTCACCTTGCTTACTGTATGCCATGCTATAATACACTATTTTGATGCTGTGAAGATGATGGTTAGGTTAGGTTAGGTTAGGTGAAGCAATAAGGTGTTTCATTCATTAGTCTATCTAGGTTAGGTTAGGTTAGGTTAGGTGAGGCAATAAGGTGTTTCATTCATTAGTCTATCTAGGTTAGGTTAGGTTAGGTTAGGTGAAGCAATAAGGTGTTTCATTCATTAGTCTATCTAGGTTAAAGGGCTACTGCTAATGTGTTGAAGTAGTTAAGTTAATGATGTCTGAGGTATATTTATCGATATTTGTAAGTTAAGGTAAAGTCTTTTAGGTTAATGACTATTTAGGTATTATATCTGAGTTAAATTATTATTAATACATTTATAAGTTAAGGATCAATTGGTCCTACATGTAATTAACTTTATGTTTATGGGTAAGTTAAGAAGGTTTGAGGTACTGTATACGTGACTTAGTTAAATACATAGTAGATATAGAGTGAAATTCACCAAGGTTAATGAGCAACTGAAAATAAATTACAAAAAAGGGTAACGCTTCATTATTCAGCTTCTTCCATTAACTTATGTTTCTCTAAAATTTTTCTTTTGTAAATTGAGAAATAAATTTACATAATGATCAACACGATAATTATGTTTGTTAATTGATTTTAAGCGTTTTGGAGTTTTATAATTAGCTCTCAATAAAGTTTTAAGGAGATCAAGAACTCCCAAGAGGCTGGTGGAAAGAGGCCTATTAGTGTGTGTGTGTGTGTGTGTGTGTGTGTGTGTGTGTGTGTGTGTGTGTGTGTGTCCCTCATATTCTGAGACGTAAACAGTCCTTCCCTGTACTACCAGCATCCTCTCATCTCCTCTTAATTCAAACGTAAAAAGGCTATTCGGTCCTATCCTCCTCTCTCCTCCTCCCTCCCTCCCTATGTCTAGTCATATCCCCCACCAACACACACACACACACACACACACATAGAGGTGGGTATACCAGCTTGCTACTTGTGTATCTGAGAAATAAAAAGTGCATTCAGTGATTCGTTCTCTCCTCTCTCTCTCTCTCTCTCTCTCTCTCTCTCTATCATCCTTTACCCCAAAACTCCCACAGAGGTAAAAATGACTCGGCATATGTATTCTGGATGTGGTGGTTGGTGGCCAGGAAGGTGTTGAGTTTGGTAGTGGTGGTAGTTGATAGTGGTAGTGGTGGTCGTGATGGTTGTGGAAGTAGTAATGATGGTGATACGTCGGTGATGGTAACGGTGATAGTTCGTGGTGGTAGAGATGGTTAAATGAGATGGTATTGGTGTGGTAATAGTGGTGGTAGTAGTGGTGGTAGTAGTGGTGGTAGTAGTGGTGGTAGTAGTGGTTGTGTTGTGGTAGTAGTGGTTGTGTATGGTGGTGGTAGTAGTGGTTGTAGTAGTGGTGGTAGTAGTGGTTGAGTGGTGGTAGTAGTATGGTAGTAGTGGTGGTAGTAGTGGTTGTAGTAGTGGTAGTAGTGTTGTAGTATTGGTAGTAGTGGTTGTAGTAGTGGTGGTAGTAGTGGTTGTAGTAGTGGTGGGTAGTGGTGGTGGTAGTAGTGGTTGTAGTAGTGGTGGTAGTAGTGGTGGAGTAGTGGTGGTAGTAGTGGTTGTAGTAGTGGTTGTAGTAGTGGTGGTAGTAGTGGTTGTAGTAGTGGTTGTAGTAGTGGTGGTAGTAGTGGTGGTAGTAGTGGTGGTAGAAGAGAACACAAACATTATCATCCCAAACCTCAAATCATCCTCATTAGGTGTCACATCATTATACACCTGTAATTCATTAATTAACATTACCTGTACCACTGATATTCACATTTAAAAATACCTACACAGATAGACACTAAGTATACAGGATATAACTGTACACTAAGTACACAGGATATATACTAAGTACACAGGATATATACTAAGTAAACAGGATATACACTAAGTACTCAGGGTATACACTAAGTACAGGATATACACTAAGTACACAGGATATACACTAAGTACACAGGATATACACTAAGTACACAGGATATACACTAAGTACACAGGATATACACTCTCTGTAATAGCAAAGTACATTAGATAAATTAACATGAACAATTATTAAAAAATACACATATATTTTGTAGATTCAGATGGAAATTGTTTTTTTTTTAATGTATTTTTATATATTTTTTTAACAGGTTAAGTCCAAGAACTCAACACAAAATATGACAGATATATTACACGAGATAAAACTAGAGAGAAACTCTTGTCTGACGTCAATCTGAGTGTCAGGTGTTATGTCTGTTATTGATTGGTGGATGTCTATGTGGTTTGGGCATGTCTGTATGTGTGGTTTGGGGCATGTCTGTTAATTGGTGTGGTTTGGGGCATGTCTGTTAATTGGTGTGGTTTGGGGCATGTCTGTTAATTAATTGTGGTTTGGGGCATGTCTGTTAATTGGTGTGGTTTTGGGGCATGTCTGTTAATTGGTGTGGTTTGGGGCATGTCTGTTAGTGGTGTGGTTTGGGGCATGTCTGTTAATTGGTGTAGTTTGGGGCATGTCTGTTATTGGTGTGGTTTGGGCATGTCTGTTAATTGGTGTGGTTTGGGCATGTCTGTTAGTGGTGTGGTTTGGGGCATGTCTGTTAATTGGTGTGGTTTGGGGCATGTCTGTTAATTGGTGTGGTTTGGGGCATGTCTGTTATTGGTGTGGTTTGGGGCATGTCTGTTAATTGGTGTGGTTTGGGGCATGTCTGTTAATTGGTGTGGTTTGGGGCATGTCTGTTAATTGGTGTGGTTTGGGGCATGTCTGTTGGTGGTGTGGTTTGGGGCATGTCTGTTATTGGTGTGGTTTGGGGCATGTCTGTTAATTGGTGTGGTTTTGGGGCATGTCTGTTAGTGGTGGTTTGGGGCATGTCTGTTAATTGATGTGGTTTGGGGCATGTCTGTTAGTGGTGTGGTTTGGGGCATGTCTGTTATGGTAGTTTGCATGTCTGTTGGTGTGGTTTGGGGCATGTCTGTTATTGGTGTGGTTTGGGGCATGTCTGTTAATTGGTGTGGTTTGGGGCATGTCTGTTTGTGTGGTTGGGCATGTCTGTTATGGTGTGGTTGGGCAGTCTGTTAGGGCATCTGTATTGTGGTTTGGCATTTTTTGGTTTGGCATTCTAGTGGTCATTTTGGTTTTGGGGCATGTCTGTTAATTACTGTCTGGGGCATGTCTGTTAATTGCTGTGATCTCGGACATGTCTGTTAATTGCTGTGATTTAGGGCATGTCTGTTAATTGCTGTGATTTAGGGCATGTCTGTTAATTGCTGTGATTTAGGGCATGTCTGTTAATTGCTGTGATTTAGGGCATGTCTGTTAATTGCTGTGATTTAGGGTATTTTTGTGAGTTACTGAAATCCTGTTAACTTCTTTAAGCTTAAATCAGGTTAATATGGATATCAAATAAGTTACCGTGGTTATCAAATGAGTTATTGTGGATATTAAATGAGTTATTGTGGATATCAAATGAGTTACCGTGGTTATCAAATGAGTTACCGTGGTTATCAAATGCGTAACTGTGGATAACAAATGAGTTACTGTCACTGCTTGTACGTGCCTTTGAAAAGGACTGTAATTATTCTCAGTAAAGAATCATATTATTATTATTATTTTTCAGCTGTTTGGCAAATGCATTCAACTATTTATTTTTTTCACGTAATATGAAGGAAATTATTACGTTCATCCATTACTATTATAAAAAAACATATATTTGTAATTGACACATTTTAAAATTACATAAAATACATAATTTTATATTTTCAAATATTTATTTTAATGATACCGAGATTTTTAAATTTTCTTGTTAAAATTTTTCACTACCTATTAAAAAACATTTCTGTGATATGTTTCGAGCAATATTGATCTGGTAAATAGATTATATCATAGATAGATTTTTATCTCATTATAATACCTACAAAAATATATCATACATCTAGAAATATATAGAAAGTTATCATCAGTAAAATGGTGTAATATATTAGTCAGAGAAAATTACTTTCACCTTTAATAGAGGAAAAATAACTACAGGTCTCTTATATTTTCTATATTATATTTTTACGATAAAAACCTTCGCTATCCAGTCAAGGTAATTTTATTTATACCAATAATTTTCTTTCTTATTTTCAAACACTATAAGAATAACTTTGGGTGAGGGAGAATTCTCGTTTTTTTTTTTTTTTTTTTTTTTTTACTTTTAGACGTTTTTGTGTTTCCTGAAAATCGTTAGGGACAACAAATATTATGAATACCTTCTGTTGTTATTGCAGACTTTTGTTTACTTATGCATACATGTCGGGTACGTCTATATAGGTACATACGTAAAAAAGTATACATATACAAACAATAAGAGACAAACACAGAGCACCAGGGTTTGAAAGATCATGACTGACTGGGTCAACATTTCAACAAACATCTCAAGATTCTCTCGCTTCCAATTCTGATCACGACCTGAGATATGAGTCAGGCTTACTGGGTCCATCTGTCACCACCACCTGCTTCTACTGCTCACACACACACACACACACACACACACACACACACACACACACACACACACACACACACACACACACACACACACACACACACACACACACACACATACACACACACTCCTTCCCGTCCCCTCCCATCTACCTTCACATTCCCTCCCACATCCACCCGTTCATACTATTAAGTATTTTTGTATCAATCGCAATGACCTATAATTCAATTTTTTTTAAATGCACGTTCATGTTTCCAAATAACCCGTCAAACATATCCGACCCTCCTACCCCTGTCCCTCCTTCCCCTCTCCTTTCTCCCTCCTCCCCCTCTCCCCCTCCCTCGCTTCCTCCCGAATTCAGTAAAACCCAGACAAGCTTGTTTTATTTTTATGACTTCCATTGTCTCGCTGATAGACAGACACGTACATTAAAAAAGAGATAATAGAAATAGATGGAATGAAAAATTGACTAAGATGAATGTTTAGAAATATATATATATCTATATATACACGTTTTTCTCCTTCAGTGCAGCTGGTAATTACAGGTGTTAATTAGCTAAGGAAATAGCCACCTCACGTTCATGGTGTGTATCTCTCCCTCACCTGCCCGTCTGTGTGTGTGTGTGTGTGTGTGTGTGTGTGTGTGTGTGTGTGTGTGTGTGTGTGTGTGTGTGTGTGTGTGTGTGTGTGTGTGTGTGTGTGTGTGTGTGTGTGTGTGTGTGTGTGTGTGTGTGTGTGTGTGTGTGTGTGTTTTGTAAAGATTAATTATTTTCTGTTAGGTTATAATTGATTCCAATAACAAGGAGGGTGGAGAGAGACAGACAGACAGACAGACAGACAGACAGACAGACAGACAGACAGACAGACAGACAGACAGATATACAGACAGACAGACAGCGAGAGAGATAGAGATAGAGAGAGAAAACTTTAAATGTGTCTGAAATCAACTCCTAAAGTTAGGACAAACTTCAGCTTCCAGTGAGCAAATTTGGTGAGAGAAGTAGTGAGGGGAACTAAACGAACCCAATAAAGAGAGACAAGCAAATAAGAGAGAAAAAGAGGATATGGAAGAAGGAATAACAAAGAAAGAAAAAAAATACTATGTAGAACGGAAAGGAATTAGAAAGAGAATGAAGATGAAGTTATAGAATTAGGAAAAAGAAAGAGAGGAAATGAGAGAGACAATGGAATAAAGATAATCATAGAAGGAGAAGGATTAGTAAAGAAAGAATAAGAAAGAGGAAGAAATTAAAAGAAGAAAGACAAACGGAAAGAGAGAAAAATAAGAAATTAAAATCAGGACCAGAAAAAAAAAGAAGAGGGAAATGAAGAGCAAAAACATAAAAGAAAATTAAATCTAATATAGATCGGATACTCAGATGCAAAGGAATAAGGAGAAACCAAGAGAATGAGACAAGAGAATATGGCGCAGAGAGAAGGAAAGAGGGTTGGAGGAGTGGGGAGGAAGGCGAGAGAGGGGAGTAAGGCAGGAAGTAAGAGGGGGGTGAGGTGAAGGAGAGAGACAGGAGAGGGAGAGAGGGAGAGAGGGGGGAAAGAAGGAGAGAATGGAGGAGAGAGAGAGAGAAGAGTAAGGCAGGAAATAAAGATGGAAAGAAGAAAGAAAGAAAGAAGAAAGAAAGGGATCAACGAAAGCAGTGAAGCATGAAGTTGGTCTATAATACAGACCTTTGGAATCTGGCTCATGTAAATTGGT
>NW_024745073.1:4224205-4256705 GCF_018991925.1 Homarus americanus
TTATTATTATTATTACGAAATTTTAAGAAGCAGAACGAAAAAAATAAAAAAATTAAGTAACCACTGAGAATCAACAGGCAGAATGGGGCACGGTTGCTAGATATTGTATTACGGACCTACAACGCCTGGTAATAAAGACTGATTTTATTTGACACGCTTCTAATGTAATACATAGAATTACGACACTATAATGCTCCACTTTACTATAGTATAATACCAGAGTTGAGTGTACTATAAGGCGTGACTTAACTATGCCCGAGTGACTGCCTGGACGATAGCGCCACTCTCCCGTGCTTCGTGTCGTTAAGGTTATGGCAAAGACGCTGGTAAGAGATATAAACGGGCAATATGATAAAGAAATAAGATAGATAATAAGGAAGAGAAAGTTGATTATTGTGAGTATGGTGGTTTAGAAGTAGAAGGAAAAACAGTGAATGGTTGGGATATAAGAATTAACTATAATACAACAATAACAGCAACAATTACTACTACTACTACGACTACTAATAATACTAGCGACTACTAACTACTACTACTACTACTACTACTACTACTACTACTACTACTACTACTACTACTACTACTACTAAAAATATAATAATAATAATAATAATAATAATAATAATAATAATAATAATAATAATAATAATAATAATAATAATAATAATAATAATAATAACAATAATAATAATAACAATAATAATAATAATAATAATAATAATAATAATAATAACAATAATAATAATAATAATAATAATAATAATAATAATAATAATAATAATAATAATAATAATAATAATAATAATAACAATAATAATAATAACAATAATAATAATAATAATAATAATAATAATAATAACAATAATAATAATAATAATAATAATAATAATAATAATAATAACAATAATAACAAGTTAATTCATTCACACATTAATAATATCTTTCATATCTCTTAACTCATATTTACATTGATGTTCTCTTGGAGGAAAAAAAAATAACAACACAGGAATTCCTTCTCAAAATCAAGAATGAAATAAATCTTGGGGAGCAATTTTCTTGATATATAACCCCATTGGTCCTCACAAAACAGCCAACAGAATGCTTAATAACCGTATTGGAGATCTAAGCGATGATAAATGCAAAAAACTCACGCGAATTTACCATTTTAGAGAATTTTTTATAGACCATCTCTTACAATTAAGTGAATATGGCGATGTTATAATTACAGGCACTTTTGTTTCTTTATCTAATTATCTGATTAGTTAGAGTTCAGTGAATTTGGTTTTGTGAGGTATGAGGGGTTGTGAGGTATGAGGGGTTGTGAGGTATGAGGGGTTGTGAGGTATGAGGGGTTGTGAGGTATGAGGGGTTGTGAGGTATGAGGTTGTGAGGTATGAGGGTTGTGAGGTATGAGGGTTGTGAGGTGTGAGGGTTGTGAGGTATGAGGTTGTGGGTGTGAGGGGTTGTGAGGTATGAGGGTTGTGAGGTATGAGGGTTGTGGTATGAGGGGTTGTGAGGTATGAGGGTTTGTGAGGTATGAGGGGTTTGGAGGTATGAGGGTTGTGAGGTATGAGGGGTTGTGAGGTATGAGGGTTGTGTGAGGTATAAGGAGTTGTAAAGTATCAAAATATCTCACCTATACAGTATAAGAGAGGATAATAAAATATGACAGAGATGGATATAGGAAAGAATAAATTGGGAAACAAATAAGAAATAATGATAAAATAACAAGTAATATATCATGGTAGAACACATAGAAGAATTTAAAAGAAAATTGAAAAAAAAATAAAAATAAAAAAAAAAATAAATAAATCCTGTGTGCATTTGATAGAATATAGACGTTAAGAAGAAATTAAAATATATGAAAATAAAAAAAATAAAAAAAATGACAGATGGAGGGAAATCCGAGCGTG
The DNA here is from genome assembly GCF_018991925.1 of Homarus americanus. NCBI lineage: Eukaryota > Metazoa > Arthropoda > Malacostraca > Decapoda > Nephropidae > Homarus > Homarus americanus. The sequence goes on from NW_024745073.1 coordinate 4,226,119, forward strand.
GAATATTTGACTATTACATATTGATATAACGTACCGTCTGTGCTCCTAATAAAAGTAAGAACAAATATATATTTCCACAAAAAAAAAGAAAAATACGAAAAAAAAATCCCTAACAGAGATATTGTTAAAAAAAAAAGAATTGGTCTTTTTTTAGGAGTGTGTTGAGTGTGGGTATTGACAGCAAGTCACGCTAACATTCGATACTGGAAACGAAAAACAAATTTAATTCCTGTGTTCTGGTGTTCTTGTGTTCTTATGTTCTACTGACTTCACCACTATCCTCACCACCCAGACCGTGACTTCACCACTATCCTCACCTCTAAGAGCGTAACCTCACCAGTACTCTCACCACTCAGAACATGACCTCACCACTTAGAACTTGACCTCACCAATATTCTCACTACTCAGAACGTGACCTCACCACTCAGAACGTGACCTCACCAGTCCCCAGGTGGGTCAGGCCGTCTGGTGGTGGTGATGGAAGGCTTCAATTTTCTGGAATTATCCCGAATCACTTGAAAGAAACCCCAAATTTACTGGACCGAAGTGCTTGGTGGGGTTAGGTTAGGTTAGTTCACGGCCAGAGAGAGTGACAGAGAGAGAGACCCCAAAACTGATGGAAAGATTGAAGAGAAACCACATAGACTGCAAATATATCATTATATATATATATATATATATATATATATATATATATATATATATATATATATATATATATAGAAGAGAGAAGAGAGACAGACAGACAGACAGACAGACAGACAGACAGACAGATAGATAGATAGATAGATAGATAAATAGATAGATATATTATTATATAGATAGATAAACTAGAGCCAAGTGATGAGTAACGGAGGGGGGGGAGGAGGAGGAGGAGACTCATCAGCCAGCCAGGTCAGAAGTGATCCCTTGAGGGGAATCCCCGGGGGTGCACGGAGTGTAACCTCCAGGAGATGATCCACCTGTGTGAGAAGGAGGACACGGCAGGTGAGGAGAGAGAGAGAGAGAGAGATCAACGCAACATGTAGTCAGACTTGCAGCTCACTCATACATATACCCTACCAACGTATTATAAGCTGTCACTCCACACACACACACACACACACACACACACACACACACACACACACACACACACACACACACACACACACACACACACACACACACACACTATAGCTAATACGAGACATAATATCAACCACTAGAAAAAAATATATAAAAAATAATGTAACTGCTCCCAGGAGATAATTACCCGAGCCACCCAATCACGATAACCGAGGCTGGCTAACCCATCGGGACTCACCGCGACAAAAACAAAAATAAATAGCAAAATAAAAATAAATAAAATAAATAAAATATAAAATAAAATAGTAATTAATGGCTACTGTCACGACCACCTCAATACTTTTGTGATTTGAGACGTTTAGTATTTTTTAGTACACACATACACACATACATAGATACACACATACATACGCACACACACACACATAAACTCACACACATATCTTCTTCTTCTTCTTCTTCTTCTTCTGATTATTATTATTATTATTATTATTATTATTATTATTATTATTATTATTATTATTATTATTATTATTATTATTATTATTATTATCATCATCCTCATCATCCTCATCATCCTCATCATCCTCATCATCCTCATCATCTTCATATATCTTTGTGAACCAGCTAGACGCGTGAACAAGTTACCAAGAGTTGTTACGGGGGAGACTTGCTGGTGAGATGGAGTAATGAGGTTTTTAATGAACTCTTCACTTTTCATCAATAATTAGAAGGTAAATATTCATAGGTATTTCCACACCTCATTTATATTACAGAGAGAAAAGTTTATAGGTAGTGTTGGTATATGGACGATGAGAACCATTCTATAAGGTAATTTTTTTTAGGGTTAGGTTAGGTTAGGTTAGGTTTAGTAACTTGTTCAGAAACGTCTATATTTGCGTCTGCTTTTGCGTCTGCGTCTGCGTCTACGTTTGCGTTTGTGTCTGCGTCTACGTATACATTTATTTTGCGATTATTCCTTTTCCTTTACGTAAGGTCGATAACTTCATTTTAAACCACAGGGATTCGTTTTCTCTCTCTGACTTGTTGACTATCGACTGTTAGCTAATATTTGAGTATGTCTGCCAGCCCAATGCCCGCCTTCCTTCCATCCTTCATTTCTCTTTTTTCTTTCTTTCTTTCTTACTCTCTTCCTTCCTTCCTCCTGTCTCCATTTGTTTCTTCTTCTGTTTCTTCATTCTTTCATTCATACCCTCATTTCTTTCTTTCTTCCTAACTTTATTCATTCCTATCTTCCTTCATTCCTCTCTTCCTTCCTTCTTCTGTCATTCCATCCTTCCTTCCTCCCGCACTAACGCAGCTACGTTTAGTTCTTGACCACCTTGTGTGATGTAATTAATTAAGACCTAGTAAACGGTGCTTCTCAACACCCAGGTAACTCAAGCAGGTAAACCAAACAACCAAAATAATAATGTTTAGACTCTACGATATCTTGTTACTTTAAATAATTTCACATCACTAATATAATCTATTATCGCGTTATGTACTAAACTCACATCACTGCTATAATCTGTAGTAAATTCACATCACTACTTTTATAATCTACACTATCATCGCGAAATATTCTTATATTTGTGTATAATTAATTCACATCGTCACTATAATTCCACCATTTTATCTAGTACAGAGAGAACGCGTACGCACACACACACACACACACACACACACACACACACACACACCCAGAGCAGCTCAGGTCCAGCAAATATTTAGTTCCGTGTTCCTGATCACAGGTAAATTAACTCAACACAGCCGAAATTATTCACTATAAACCTTTCCCCTGTTTAACCTGAACCCAATCAACGCAAACCGACCAGTTAATTCATGCATGGACTCCGAGGCAACAACACCCCACCCCCCCAACCCCCTCCTCTCCTCTTCCCCCTCCCTGAATTCTGTTTACAATTTACAAGTCCTCTGGTTTAATGAAGTCTCCCATCAGCCAGCGTTCTGTTTTCTCTCTTGTTAGGTCGAGTTTGTTGTAAATGGAATTGATGTTTTTTTACTTTTTCACAATATTCGTTTTTGTTTTTTTATTGAGATAATAATTCATAAGTGTTTTTTGTGGTAAGTTTGATGGTCATTCAGGGATGATAACACACACACACACACACACACACACACACACACACACACACACACACACACACACACACACACACACACACACACACACACACACACACACACACAGAGGATGCCTTAATCATAAGATGGACACGATGCCTACATCAGCTGCCCGCCAAGCTTTCACCAGAACCTCTCTGCTATTGTCAGTTCTTTTATCATCTGGTTTCGTGGAGACCCGAGCAATCACCGTCTTCCAAGTATGCGACGGTCCTTTTCAAGAGATATTATATGTGTGTGTATGGTATATATTGATATTAATATGTCAGTATGTAGTCCATCATCATTATCATTATTATTAATTCTATTCACTCAAAGTCATAAGAGGATTAAGTAAGAGTCTCTCCAATTATATAGGGATTTACTTTACATAAAGACTCTTTTGTGGGATTAGAAAAGATTATATAGTTTTGGGGATTAGATTGAATGTCATAACTGAATGGATTTGGGGATTTTAATTTGTGGGAACGACAGTGAGTTTAACGGTACCTTCCTAGAGTACGTTAAATCAACCAATTGAGTACGATCATTTCACCCTTTGAGGACGAACATTTTAACTCATTGAATTCAATAATTTATCCCTTTAAATACAATAACTTAATCCCCCGGACACGATAATCTAACCCATAGAGTACTATCATTTAAACATCTGAGTACGATCATTTGAGTACAATAACTTACCCCTTTGAGTACAATAACTTACCTCTTTCAGTACAATAACTTACCCCTTTGAGTACAATAACTTACCCCTTTGAGTACAATAACTTAATCCCCTGAGTACGATAATCTAACCCTTTGAGTACAATAACTTACCCCTTTGAGTACAATAACTTAACCCTTTGAATACAATTACTTAATCCCCTGAGTACGATAATTTAACCCTTTGAGTACAATAACTTAACCCTTTGAGTACAATAACTTAATCCCCTGAGTACGATAATCTAACCCTTTGAGTACAATAACTTACCCCTTTGAGTACAATAACTTAATCCCCTGAGTGCGATAATCTAACCCTTTTAGTACAATAACTTACCCCTTCCAGTACAATACCTGATCCCTTGAGTACAATGTATTAACTGCAGTCATGGCAATTTTCTTTCTTGAGTATAATGGTATTATAGTCAAGGGGTTAATTCATCGTACTCTCGCAACGACTCGACCATCTCTCGTCCCGATTCGACCATCTCTCGCCCCGATTCGATCATCTCTCGCCCCGACTCGACCATCTCTCGCCCCGACTCAACCATCTCTCGCCCCGACTCGACCATCTCTCGCCCGATTTGACCATCTCGCCCCGATTCGACCATCTCTCGCCCCGACTAGACCATCTCGATCAACTCAACCATCTCTCGCCCCGACTCGACCATCTCTTGACTCACTCAACCACTCTCGCCCCGACTCGACCATCTCTCGCCCCGACTCGACCATCTCTCGCCCCGACTCGACCATCTTTCGCCCCGACTCGACCATCTCTCGACCCAACTCGATCACCTCTTTTCCGTTTGCCTGTCTATTACCTTCCTCTTCTTCTTTCTCTCCTAGATATATATCCTTCACTATCTGTCCAATTCTTCCCTATTCATCTGTCTCTCCTCTTCCTTATAATCTTTCTTCCCTCTTCTATTTTTGCCTTTCTCCACTCTCGTTTCATTTCCTTCGCTTCTACACCCTCTTCTCACCTCTTCTATATTTTTCCTGCCTTCATCTTTTTCTTCCCTATTCTTCCCTTGCGTTAGTCACCCATCTTCTCCCACCTTACAAGACACTGAAGGTACGAATGGAATCACCTGGAGAGGATTTCAAGAGGTGTTCACTGAAAGCTTCTCCAAGCCTGCTACAAAATTTGGTTTTACACATGAGAGTATTAAGCAGGTAGAAGCCAGCTAAATGTAATTGCATTGGCTCCAGAGTTCTTTTTTTTTCGTTTTTTTCCTACCCGGTGGATCTTCAGCAGTAGATTGACTCTCCATTGGGTCTGTAGATTTTTTCTCCCAGGATAGTCTCCACATTATCTTAACTTTGAATTGGATCTACGGATTGCTTTTACCAACGGAGTCTCAGCTTTAGTTTTCCTTTGAATTGGTTTCACATATATTTTTTTCCTAGTGTAGCCTCAATGTTGGTCTAACATTGCATTAGCCGCACAGATTTTTTTTATTTTTCTCCCAGGGAGGTCTCCACATCAGATTGACTTGGTGTTGGTTTAACAGATTATTTTTCCCAGAGGATCGTCAGTTTCAGTTTAACTTTGTATTGTTTTTTTTTTCGGAGTCTAATGGCTTATAGACTACACCGAATTTTGTTGTCCCATTAAGGTTTGTATAGTCACAGATATTTACTACATTGTCATTAAAGTCCATGATATTTAATATCTAAGAGTTATCACAAAAAATGTGCTGTTATTGGTAAGAGCAAAGAGGTTTTACCTCTTTATTACAGCTTTCAAACAACTGTTGACAGCGGCTGTCATCAAAACAATACAGGATTTGAGCAACTCTTCCTATCGTGAATATCGAAAAAAATATCTCACCGAATTTTCTGCTGCAGATATATATATATATATTTTTTTTAACTACAAACTTCAATCTCCGCGTCATCTAAAAAAATCAAAACGAAATGGTTTTCGTGTCTGTTGTCTCTATGTTTACGGAGAAAATTTCATTAACTGAGAGCGATAATAAGTTGTTGCAGTTAATGGATCATTCTCGGTAACATTATAACCTAACTCAACATAACCTAACCGAGACCAACGGGTGCAGGAGGAGAAGGACGACTCTATGTAGCTTACTTGGAGGAGCAGTGGGGGGAGGAAAGGGGTAGGTGAAGTAAAAGGAGGAGGAGGAAGGGTGGAGGGGAAGAAGGAGTAGAGAAAGGAGTAGGATGGGGGGAGTTGCAAAAGGAGGAAGAGCAATAAGAGGTGCAGAAGGAAGAGGAGGAGCCCAAGTGTGTGTGTGTGTGTGTGTGTGTGTGTGTGTGTGTGTGTGTGTGTGTGTGTGTGTGTGTGTGTGTGTGTGTGTATGTGTGTGTGTGTGTGTGTGTTTTAGTGTTATTAAAGGTAAGGTGTGAGACAAGACATCACACAGCCGAGACAACACAACACTGTCTTGTTTCTTCTCGGTAAGTGTCGTGTCAGGTATTCAAGGTAACATTTGCTGATTAATTTTGCCAACACATAGCCAGGTATACACACAGACACACCACGTACACACATACGTACACACACACACACACACACAAACCTCACCCTTCTAAGATTACGATAAACAATCTACTATTTATACGTCAATTAAACACAGAAAAAATATGGAGATGAACTTTTTACCTGTGAGAACTAAAATACCTGAACTTTACAAATAAACAATGAAACCCAAACATGTTCCGGGTACCAACAGGAACAATTGACTGAGAAGTTGAGGCGAGTTAAGGGTAATTCTGTATGTATGTTGGTGATAGGATGAGGAAGGGATGTATAATATGTATTGTATGTGTCTCAGTGTCTCTCCAGCCTCTTGTGTCTCAGTGTCTCTCCAGTCTCTTGTGTCTCAGTGTCTCTCCAGCCTCTTGTGTCTCAGTGTCTCTCCAGCCTCTTGTGTCTCAGTGTCTCTCTAGCCTCTTGTGTCTCAGTGTCTCTCTAGCCTCTTGTATCTCAGTGTCTCTCTAGCCTCTTGTATCTCAGTGTCTCTCCAGCCTCTCATCTCTCAGTATCTCTCCAACCTCTCATCTCTCATTTCCCCTCCAACCTCTCATCTCTCAGTATCTCTCCAACCTCTCATCTCTCAGTATCTCTCATTATCTCTCCAACCTCTCATCTCTCAGTATCTCTCCAACCTCTCATCTCTCAGTATCTCTCCAACCTCTCATCTCTCAGTATCTCTCCAATCTCTCTCTATCTCTCAGTATCTCTCCAACCTCTCATCTCTCAGTATCTCTCAGTATCTCTCCAACCTCTCATCTCTCAGTATCTCTCCAACCTCTCATCTCTCAGTATCTCTCCAACCTCTCGTATGTCTTAATATCTCATTCTATTCCTGACCCTTACTAACGGGTAATGTTGCAACCATTGTGTCATATCACATATAGATTAATGTCAGGCTTTTCTCGTCTCTGTTTTAATTCTTTATGTCTGTTCCTATTCTTCCCTTTGTCTGTGTCAGTCTGTGTGTGTGTGTGTGTGTGTGTGTGTGTGTGTGTGTGTGTGTGTGTGTGTGTGTGTGTGTGTGAAGGGTTTATCTTCGTTTCTTTTGTCTGTGTCTGTCTCTGCGTGTGTCTGTATGGTTCATCTTCATTTCTTTTTTTGAATGTATGTGTCTGTCTGTGAGTGCCTGTGTCTGTCTGTGAGTGTCTGTGTCTGTCTGTGAGTATCTGTGTCTGTCTGTGAGTGTCTGTGTCTGTCTGCTGTGTCTGTCTGTGAGCATCTGTGTCTGTCTGCTGTGTCTGTCTGTGAATGTCTCTGTCTGTTAATGTTTCTGAGCAAAATGTATCGCGAGTGAGTATTTTCATTATATGTATCTGGTGTCTGAGCTACTGAACTGAAGTATTGATCTGATGTAAAATGACTTATTAACTATGGTTGTTACCTCATTCTCCACCACCCTCCCCCCCACCCACACAAGAGACTCATGGCATTTGTCTTGAAATATTGTGTTTGGTTATAATAAAATAATAATTCCTTTGAATATCTTGTATTATTATTATTATTATTATTATTATTATTATTATTATTATTATTATTATTATTATTATTATTATTATTATTATTATTATTATTATTATTATTATTATTATTATTATTATTATTATTATTATTATTATTATTATTATTAGTAGTAGTAGTAGTAGTAGTAGTAGTAGTAGTAGTAGTAGTGGCATGGGACCAAGTGCAAGATGCTTCTACGCCAGACTCGCGGAGGTGATCTCCAAACAGAAGCAGCAGCCCAGAAGTTATGTTACAGCCTGGATGAGATGTCGACTGTCTTTCTCTCTCCTTCGGTCGGCTTTGCTCTGCCTCAGGGGAACGAGAGCTTCTGCCCCAACTCCGACAACTGCTGCAGATATTGACTATGAGGCTACTGTCACTGAATGCCGCATAGATCTGCGGCTCAACTAATTTAACGCAGATAAGATAGCTACTTATGTATTAGGATATTTAATATTAAGGTAATTAAATGGTGGCGAAGGTGTGGCTATTGGGGGAGACTGGAAGCCATTTAAAATGTAGTAGTAGTAGTAGCAGTAGTAGTAGTAATAGTAGTAGTAGTAGTAGTAGTAGTAGTAGTAGTAGTAGTAGTAGTAGTAGTATAGTAGTAGTAGTAGTAGTAATAGTAGCAGTAATAGTAGTAGTAGTAGCATCTCATTAGTATCATCTAAACAAAACAGACCTCAACCTATACATGTACATATAAAATCAAATACCAACCAAAAATCACCTCAAAATAATTACCCACTAATATCTATTCATTCCTCTCCCAAACTAACATATTTCCCCATTTGTTTACATTTACTTCCCCCTCCCCTCCCCTCCCCCCCCCAGGACATTGCCAGAACGAGCATGAGAGGTGGGTGATCGGAAACACGACTCAAGAAGCCTGTGGCGGCCGTTTGTGTAATGGGGGAACTGAACTTAGAATGTCGTCAGGGCGGCTCTAGCTGTGGAAGTTTGATGATGGAAGTTGTGTGTGAAATGTAAAGCCTTTATCGGTGACATTTTTCTTGGGGTTTTGTGGTATATATATATAAAATGGTATTTCTGGGAGCTGCTTGGTGTTGTTGTGTTGTGTTGTGTTTGTGTTTGTGTTGGGTAGTGTTGTGTTGTGTTTGTGTTGGGTAGTGTTTTGTTGTGTTGTGTTTGTGTTGTGTTCGTGTTTGTGTTGTGTTCGTGTTTATGTTGTGTTCGTGTTGTGTTTGTGTTCTGTTGTGTCGTGTTGTGTTTGTTTGCGATGTGTTGTGTTGTGTTTTTGTTGTGTTGTGTCAGTAGGTAGGTGGGGGGTAGCAGGTCAGACATCCAGCCACTACTTTGTCCAACCACCCCATACCACTTTTTCTCTTCGTGTGTGTGTGTGTGTGTGTGTGTGTGTGTGTGTGTGTGTGTCGTTAATTTAATTAAACAAGGAGAGTCGTTGAGGATGTGGGGGTTGAGGAGAGGAGGGAGAGAGGAAGGAGGGAGGGAGGGTGAGAGGAAGGGGAGAGAGGAAGGGGAGAGAGGAAGGGGAGGGAGGGAGGGTGAGAAGAGGAAGGGGGAGGGAGGGAGGTGAGAGAGGAAGGGGGAGGGAGGGGGGCACGACACATGTTATTATCGGTAACCTCTGAACGAGAATGCCATCCTCCTGGTACCTTTATTCTCTATAACATCCTGGGTAAAAAAATGCATACCGAAAAAAGAAGGAAGAAGGGGAGGGAGAGGGGGAGGGGGAGGAAGAAGGAGAGGGAGAGCGGGATGGGGAGGGGAGGGGAGAGGGGGGAGGTGTATATTTTAACTCTCTTTGGTATCCTGAAACAAAATGCAAATACATGATTTTTTTTATTGCTTTGTTGATGTATTTTCAAAACCATTTTTTGGTTGGAATAGTTGTCCTGCTATTTGATGTCTGAGGGAGTATTTTTATTTATATTTAAGTTAGGAAGTTTAGGGCCGAGTATTGATTTATCTATGTAATTTTAAAACTTTTTTATTTTATTGGGAGGGAGGGAGGATGCGAAGGGAAGGAGGAAGGGAGGGAAGGGAGGACAAGTCGAGAATAGGAGGTGGAGGAAGTGGAGGGAAGAAGTATGGTTGTTGGGAGGGTATGGAGGAGGTAAGTAGGAGGTGTGTGGGAGGGGGGGAGGAAATAGGAGGGTTGAGAGGAAAGAGGGATGTGGAAGAGAGGTGGAGAGAAGGTGTAGGCGGGTGGATGGAGGTGGAAGGTAGCGATGGTAGGAGGTGGGGATTAAGAGAGGCTAGGTGGTGGGGATGGAGGGAGAATGGAAGATGGGGATAGAGGGACGGTATAAGGTGGGGGAGGGGGAGAGAGGGAGGGAGGGAGGGAGGGAGGAGGAGGAGGAGGAGGGAGGGGGAGGGAGGTAGGGAGGGAGGGAGGGAACGGTGTCATTTGAAAATAATGGTTTTTTTTTTATATCTACTGGGGAATATCTTTAGAAAGTTGGTTCATAAGCTTCACTATATGCTAATTAGTTTCCTATATTTAGTGTGAGTTTTATCAGCTTGATGTGCCTAAGCTTCTTGTTGTTGGTGTGGTTGTTGTTGTTGGGGATAGTTGTCGTTGTTGGGGATAGTTGATGTTGTTGGGGATAGTTGTCGTTGTTGGGGATAGTTGTTGTTGTTGGGGATAGTTGTTGTTGGTGATAGTTGTCGTTGTTGGGGATAGTTGTTGTTGGGGATAGTTGTCGTTGTTGGGGATAGAGATTGTTGTTGGAGAAATTTTGTCACTCGACTCTACTATCTACACTCGGAGAAAAAAAATATTCAATCATGATCAAAACAATTAAACAGCTTTGATCAAAATAGCTTAAAGAACTCAATTTTGATCCCCAGAGTTCTCAGAGGCGGAAGGGAGGTAATAGTGAACGCTAAGTCTTGATCAAGTGAGCGTAGAGTTTATCATTCCAAAGAATTTGATGATAAATCTCGCTAGAGGGACAAATTTTACGAGCTTTTTAACTTCTGACAGCAATATGAGGCCATAAAGCTGGAGGGAGGGAGGGAGGGTGGGAGGAAGGAAGAGAAGGAAGGAGTAAGAGAAGGTGGGAGGGAGAGAAGGTGGGAGGGAGAAAGAGGGAGAGGGAGGGAAAGAGGGAGACCAATCCTGACACCTAAAACCAATCCTGACACCCAAAGACCAGTCCTGACACCCAAAGACTAGTCCTGACACCCAAAGACCAGTCCTGACACTCAAAGGCCAATCCTGACACTCAAAGACCAGTCCTGACACTCAAAGACCAGTCCTGACACCCAAAGACCAGTCCTGACACTCAAAGACCAGTCCTGACACTCAAAGACCAGTCCTCCTGACACTCAAAGACCAGTCCTGACACTCAAAGACCAGTCACTGACCACTCAAAAACCAGTCCTGACGCCCAAAAAGTCCAGTCCCGACACCAAAGACCAGTCCTGACACTCAAAGACCAGTCCTGACACCCAAGACCAGTCCTGACACTCAAAGACCAGTCCTGACACGCCCAAAGACCAGTCCTGACACTCAAAGACCAGTCGGCACTCAAAGAACACTGACACCCAAAGACCAGTCCACACACCCAAAGACCAGTCTGACTGACATGACTCAATCCTGACACTACCAGTCCTGACACCCACCAGTCCTGACACTCAAAGACCAGTCCTGACACCCAAAAGACCAGTTCTGACACTCAAAGACCAGTCCTGACACTCAAAGACCAGTCCCTGACACCCAAAAGACCAGTTCTGACACTCAAAGACCAGTCCTCAAAGACCATCCTGACACCAAAGACCAGTCCTGACACTCAAGACCAGTCCTGACACCCAAAGACCAGTCCTGACACTCAAGACCAGTCCTGACAAAGACCAGTCTACAACTCAAAGACAAGTCCTGACACTCAAAGATGATCCTGACACCCAAAGACCAGTCCTGACACTCAAAGACCAGTCCTGACACCCAAAGACCAATCCTGACACGATCGACCAAACAATAAACATAAAAGAAAATGAATGATTATCAAATACTATTATTTTTTCCCCGTCACTGGACTGTGTTTCTGATCACTTTGTCCCATTGTGTTTATTCTTTTTATTGGAGGGAGGGGGGGTGAGGGTGGGGAGTGAGGTGGGGGGTAGGGAGGGAGGGAGGGAGGGAGGGTAGTAATAATTGTTGTCTCTGAAGGTGTTTTTATTTGTGAGATTTTCTAATTGGATTTATCACCTGTTTTGTTTATTGACACGTGTCGTTTTACCTGGTAATTTTAATGGCTTGGTTTATTGACTCTCTCTCTCTCTCTCTCTCTCTCTCTCTCTCTTTCTCTCTCTCTTTCTCTCTCTCACTGAAACCGTTCAACTGACTGATCTTATCAAGGCAGCGATATAAAATACAATTTCTCCTTTCTCCATCTCTCTTTTTTCTCCTCTATCTCTTAAGCATATATTCTCCTCCAGAACGAATATATATATATATCGAGAGATTTATAAATGATATATCTAGAAATACTCGTTGCTATTGAGCCTTGTTAGTTAAATTTAGATTCTAATCATCGTCATATCATAGACTATTTATAATGTCCTTGTACCCTTGAACATTCAATACCTTTGTGATTGCATATGATAGAAATAATTTGGAAATGTCGCTATAAAAGCTGATTAGTTGAGTTTTAGTAACAGTTGCTATGTATATTTCTAACTCTCAACATAACTACAATCTCTTGTGATACATATTTATACTGGTTACAGGAGCAATAGGTTCTTAAATTACAAATACTGCACAGAAAGATAGATAGATAGATAGAGAGAGAGAGAGAGAGAGAGAGAGAGAGAGAGAGAGAGAGAGAGAGAGAGAGAGAGAGAGAGAGAGAGAGAGAGAATTATAAAATGTCCCCCAGATTGGCTTCCCTAAAATAGAAATTAACTGGAAAGTCACAGAAAATTTGTGGCTTACAGTTCAGCCTCGGGCTTGACAAACCAATTAACTAACTGAAGCTGTGCCTCCCTAGTTACGACAACAAAATAGGAATCACAATAAATTGGGAGAAAATGGAACAATTGCTTCTATTATTATCAACGAAATAATAATAATAATAATAATAATAATAATAATAATAATAATAATAATAATAATAATAATAATAATAATAATAATAATAATAATAATAATAATAATAATAATAATAATAATAATAATAATAATAGAAAAATAACTTCTTTTATAAACACAAATTTATTCAGAGGTAATAAAGACAGAATCAAACATATCTGGTGTAACTCCAAATAAGATGAATAAATTACAAGTTAAAATAAAAAAACCGGCTAAATTTATCTTTCTCTATCAATATTTTTCCTGTGCACATTTGGCATCATGAATATAACAGAAAACCGCCCAAATTTCACGCCAGAGTGTTGTATGTCGCTCAAATTCCACGCCAGGATACTGAAAGTCGCCAAAATAGTCTGGTTTCATACATTAGGTAAAGTTTTAACTTACTTAGAGAAGTTTACGACGGTCTTATGAGCTTATGCCACACGTCAACACCAAGCTAACCGCAGGGCAGAGATATATGGCGGGTTAGTTCAGGGTTTTGATACAGTAAAGATTCGTACAGCCATTTGTCCTCTCTTGAATGGCATTAAGTAAACGTTATCTAATCAAAGTAGAGCCTCTGTGTAGTTTGGATACCATTTTCTAGACATTTTAAGCTTTAGAGTTTAATTAATAATATCCAGTTTGATTCGCTTTTCCATTTATATTTAGGAGAAACATTTCATCTGACGGACCATGTAGTAAGTTAGTGTCTTATGTCTGGCAGCGGTGCACGACGCCAGTATACCCGGGTGTTGAAGTTGTCTTAACGTCCTTGGTTCTCCTCCTTACAATTCTATTACGTTAGATTAGGCGAGGAAAACATAAATTTCCGGATCGCTTTGACTCAGGCACACCGACCTCCACGCCTGCCACCTCTAAATATATTGTCTGTCAGTCAGGGTCTATTGTTTAGAGGTTTTGAAATGGGATTTGAAATGCATTTTGCCCTGAACAGTGTTTGATCACACAAATCTGATGTTTACATGTGTGTGTGTTTTTTTACTGAAATATTACATAGAGACTCGGTGTACAGCTTCCCTATGATCGTGCATGTTTCCCGTGTTGCCCTCCAGTGTCTGTTTTATTATTATTATTATTATTATTATTATTATTATTATTTTTATTATTATTATTATTATTATTATTATTATTATTATTATTATTGCTGTTGTTGTTGTTGTTGTTGTTGGTGGTGGTGGTGGTGGTGTTTTTGTTATTGCTGTTACTACTATTATTATTACTATTGCTCTATTATTTCTCTCTGACTGTCTTTCTCTGGTCAAAAGACACCGATACTACACCAGTGTTACCATACATAGTCAGACTCCAACAACAAGTGTATAAAAAAATAATACATAATTACCCGCCACCATATGATGACTTCCTGGCTAATTAAGTCTTTTGTTCTGGTAATAATAGAAACCCATATAGTTAGTCACCCTCTCCAGGTGTGTATAGATGTGTGTGTCATTATTAATTAACACGTAACTTCTTCAGGCCACTATCAGGTAGCCTTGAAGGTAATAATATAGCATGGTATTTTGTTCTGGTATTCATTTAACGTCTACAGGTAAGGAGTAAGGTAATTAGTCTTTCCACAGGTGTGCATATGTATGGTATTATTCTTTTTTAACGGGTAACTTTATCAGATCATTTCCGGTGGTCTAAAATTAAATGTTTTGTTTAGTATAACGTTTTTTTTTGCGATTTTAGGTTAGGTTAGTTTTAGGTATGCAGGTAAGGAGACTTATAATTAACCTTCCCAGGTGTATATATGTGTGAGTCACTGTTTATTAGTGTAAAAAATAATACAATTAGTCCCCCGTGTTCTTAACGAATAGATAACTCTGACTTAAACTCAACTAAACCATACTTTCAGGTAGTGACTTCAGGTGTACAGATGTCCAGCCTTATAATTAAAAATCCCAGGTGTAAAAATCACTCATGTGTGTCACTGTTTAGGTAATTATTACAATGATATTATTCCCTGTGACATTAAAACGCAAATGACATTTGTTGTAATCGACTGAAATTAGACTTCCCATGTGGAAGGTATTATTATTATCAGATATAAAGGTATAGAGAGTTATAATTAACCCTCACACGTGCGTATCTACCTGAAGCATTATGTGATTACTCCTGATGACCTTCTTATGAACTTGTGGTACGAGTTGAATATTTTGTGTTATAGTGAGAGAAATTAACATTTATTTTCTAATTTATTTTACTTTCTCTTTCTTTATTATTTTTTAGAAATACGAAAAAGACGAAGAAGTAAATAACCCAAACATTTAATTAAAATATCACTAATTAGCTACTACCTAATTAATGATAATCACTATGAAATTAAGTTGATGTCAAAGTACTTGGTCATCTACGAACAAATTTAAAATCACTTAAGGTTAGAAAATACTTGAAAAATGTCATTAACTTCCCCGGCCATATAATAAAAAAAAAATATCGAATTCTTAAACAGACAAATTGGAGAGATTCATATTTTTTTTTTAACATAGAGTCTAACCTAACCTAACCTAACCTAGCCTAACCTAACCTAACCTAACCTAACCAACTTAAATCTAACCTAAACAAACCAATCCTAACATAAACTTGACCGAACTTAATCTAACCTAATACACTGTTTTAACGCGCAAATTCTAATCCTCCTTCTAATCCACGAGGGAGATTAGCTCAGATCTGCTCTAATTGACTCTCCGTTTTATTTGATTCTTAATTAAAGAACTAAATGATCTACTCACACAACTTTCCAATTACATAACCAAGTTTGTAACCTCGAATTCAATATTGTCGAAAGAGGGAAATTAGTTGAGCCAAGAACTCCCTATGTAACAAATCGATTAATTGATGATGGATGAGTTGGGTTAATTTTGAGGCCGGGTTATGAGTCATTCAGGTAATTTATGTACTAATTGGTGTTGTGAATATTACCTGGAATGATTTATATTGTGGGTTATTATTTAGTAGTGTTGTTATGTGTGTGTTTATCTATGTAAACATTCAGGTAAATTATATATTTATTACACACACACACACACACACACACACACACACACACACACACACACACACACACACACACACACACACACACACACACACACACACACACACACTACTTAAGACTAGTAATTAACTGAATTAAAACCAGTGAAAATAGGAAAAAAAGAATGGGAAACGGCCGAGGGAAGCCATTGTGCGTTTAACCTGCTTTGGGTGTAAAAGGTGTAGCGTGATGCAAATGGCGAGTCATGTTAGCGCTTAAGGTAAAAATGTTAGCGACGAACTTAAACAGAGAGGATCCCACATCCTTTCAACTTATTTTGGGCATAAAAGCTTCGGTAGAATGTAAATAGAGGTCGTGTTAGCGTAAAATTGTTAGCATCGAATGTAAAAATGTTAGCGACTAGCGTAGAAGGAAAAAATATTATTTAAAAACTGTAGTAATACTGGTAATAAACTGTAGGCCATCTGCGTAAAATGTTATCTTGTAGCGACGAACGTAAATATGTTAGAGACAAATGTTAAAAGTTAGCAACGATCATGACAGAAAGAAGAAATATGATAAGAACAGACGTATGAGTTATAAGAGTTCAACCAATCAAGAACAAACAAACGCTCACAAAAGAAGAATAAAATATGACACCTGTAAATTTTAGCCAATCAGGAACAGTTTTCAGTTGATGACGAATAGCAGAACAGCTGATACAAAGTAAACAAATATATGAGCGCTAATGTGAGTTCCCGGACAGATTTAATGATATGATACGAATTTATTACCTTAAATGAGCGCTATGACCATAAACTAAGAGTTTTTGTCAATATTTTGTCCACTACGATCATTTTCACTCTCGTCTAGGACTGAGTTTCATTTGTTTCTGATAAAGTTTCAATTGTTTATCATGAAGTTTTATGAGTCTATAGTACAGTTTTACTTCCCCCTGACACAGTTTCATCTCTCTCTCTCTCTCTCTCTCTCTCTCTCTCTCTCTCTCCTTCTCTCTCTGTTTTCTCTCCTCCTTTCTGTCTGTCTCTCTTTCTCTTTTTCTCTCCTTTATCCATTCTCCCTTTCCCCATATTTTTTCCATCTCTCCCACTTTTTCTTATCTCCCTTCCTTCTCCCATCTCCTTTCATTTTCCATATTTTGCTATCTCCTTTTATTCTCTCATCTCTTTTCATTCTCCCCCCTTCTATTTTCTTATTTTCTCCCTCTATTTCCTATCTCCTTTCCTTCTCCCTCTTTCTTTTATCGCCTTTCTTTCTCTCAACTCTTTTCTCCCCCCCCCCTCTTTCTCTCGCCTAGGTGAGAACTTAGGGCACGGGGTCTATTCTCTCGGACTTCTCGTTTAGGAGACTGATGCTGAGAGACCTTTTCCTGTTTTCACGTTTGTAGAAAGTACAAATACTTTCTTTTTCTCTCACTCTCTCTTTCGGTCTGTGTATTTGTAGAGAGTAAAAATACACCTTTTTCTCTATAGATATATATATATTTTTTTTTATCCTCCCTCCTCTCTCTCTAACACATGTAAATTAATAATTTCTTCTCTATTCTGGAATGAAAATGTGTTCTTGAGTAATGTGCGTATGTGCAGGTGTGTAGGTCATGCGCAGGTGTGTAGGTTATGTGCAGGTGTGTAGATCATGTGCAGGTGTGTAGGTCATATGCAGGTGTGTAGGTGATGCGCAGGTGTGTATTTTATGTGAAGGTGTGTAGGTAATAGTACTAGAAGATATATGTAGAGAAAAATCAATTTAACTAAAACAAAATTTCAACATTACGAAATCTGCATAAAAAATACAAATACGAAAATAATGATACATAATGTTAATTAATCAAGTACCTGATCGTCACCCACCTGTCTTTAACACCTGCTACGATCAGTTTAACTTCTGAAGAGTATAGCCATGGTGAAGTTATTAATATTGTCTAAATAACTGAATGAAAAAATTTGCTTGAAAGAAAATAAGAAAATCCTGTTACGAATTCATATATCTCATTATGTGAGTGTGAGTGAACTGGTCATGAGGAAAATGGAGTAAAGGCTGTCAGGTTCAGTTGAGTTAAGGATCATATAATTTCCCGATAAACATTCACTGGAACGAGGCTGATTTGCCTTCAAAAATCATCAGTGGCAGAGTGCGAGTTGAAGAGTGCGCGGCGGAGGTTCGCCAGGCGCGGGATCTGAGTTGAGTCGTGGGTGACGCCACCACATTGGCCGCTGGTGTCGGGTCAGTGCCTGTTGGGCGTTTGTTAAGGGTGGATGTGCGCGCTATCACTCCCCACACGGGGGGGAGAATTTCCATAACTACCATGTATTTATCTGTCTCGTAAAGCCAGTGATACCGAGTGCGTTTAAGTGGTAATCTCGCTAGCTACGAACCGCAGGACCGCGAGTGCGTAAGATTAATAGAAAAAAAGAACGTACGCTTTTGAAATGCTTGATATGGTCTTTAAAGTCTTATATGTACATGTATATACGCTTGATTATAACGCATATTAATGAAACCTTCTTTTATGGAAATGATCAATGGATGAACACATGAAGTGGGTTGTAATAATTCGAGTAAATAGAACCTGGGAAAGATAAATCGAGAAAAAAAATAAGAATGCATAGATTGTAAACCTTGACTTGACTGAGAGTGAGGGAGAGAGAGAGAGAGCAAGTGATGTTTTCTTTTTATCTATGTTTAACGAGGCCTCCAGTACTTGAGGAGCCATTAAGTGAACCACATCGTCATCGTCATCATTGTCAGTATCATAGCTGGTAGCTTAACTGACGTGTACACCTGACGACGAGGGAGAGCAAGCAAGAGAGAGAGAGAGAGAGTGAGAGAAAGGTGGCACAAGAACCCCAAACTCTCTCTCCGGAAGACAAGGATGAACCCAACCAGGTAGACCACTGCTCTCAGGTAGTGACCGCAAGGCCACCTTACTTTCTCCTAGGGAAAGTTTCTTGAAGGTTTAATAGGGAAAGTTGTGCATGGCCTGATAGGGAAAGTTGTTCAGGGTCTGACAGGAAAAGTCTTTAGACGAGGAGGAGAGGGAAAACTAGAAGGTTTGGAAGAGAAAGTATCTTTAATGTCTGTTAGGGAAAGTTTGTCTGTTTTCTCTCGAGGATATATAGATAAATCAGTTAAGAAAAGTTGTAAGGTCTAGTAGAGAAAATGTGGCATAGTTTCTAGCAGGCGTTGTAGGTATGGCCGCCAGGGAAAGTTGTAAGTTATGAAATAAAAAGTTTCTGAACGTTTGTTAAGGAAAACTGGAGTGCATTCTCTCGGGAAAAATTATAGAGGTCTGACCACAGTAAATTTGAAGGTCTGGCGGGGAAAGTACGAACTCTTTCTAAAAAGTAAAATACAGCCTGAAATTACGGCAGGTAGACACTGTAATCCTGGCAGGTACAGTCTGAAGTTTCTAACTATCTATCTATCTACACACACACACAGTATATATATATATTTATATATATATATATATATATATATATATATATATATATATATATATATATATATATATATATATATATATATATATATATATATATATATATATATATATATATATATATATATATATATTAAGTAGTTGCCGCGATAGATAGATATAAGACTGGAAGATAAATAAATAAATTGATAAATACATATCGATAAAGATAAATAGGTTGATGGATAAATAGGCATCTATATATGTAGCTAGTGAGGTATATAGCTATTAGATATAGTAATATATAGCTATTAGATATAGTGATATATACGTATACTGGTAAATATAATTTCATAAAAAAATCGTTGTTCGTGATGTTTCTTTGATTGTGTTTGTCTTTCTCTGTTTGTGTTGATATAGAGAGAGGGAATATGTTGAGAAGATGTGTGTGTGTGTGTGTGTGTGTGTGTGTCTGTCAACTGAATTAAGCTGGTAAACCATTTAAAATCTAGAACGCTAAAAAAAAATCTTAGAATATCAAAAGCTAAGAATCACAAAAGCTAGAATATTAGGAAGGTAGAAATCTTAACAAACTGAATGTTAAAAGCTAAAAATATTGAAAAATTAGAATGTTGAAAGCTTTAAAGTTAAGAACATTTAAAAGCTAGAATGCTACAAAAAAGCTGACATGTTAAGAATGTAGAACATAAACGGGTTAGAATGTTAGAAATTTAAAACGATCATAAGCTAATTACAGTAACATAGTCGAGATATAAAGACTGAACGTTACATATACAGAACGCTAAGAAGCTAAAGCATTTAAATAAGGGGTAGAACGATATAACCTTAAAACGCTAAATTGTTCGACATTCTATCGGACATATTTTAGCTTCATACTTAACCATACGTTACCCAGTTGCTGCTTATCAATTTTCCATCTGTTTAATCTCTCTTTAGCTATTTAATCTGACTTAAGCTATTTTCTCCTTATAGCTTTCCTTATCTTTATATTGCTTCCTTAAATTATTCTATTTTGCTTTTCTGTATATTGTAGTTTTATAGCTTTTTTTTCTTCTTTTTGTTACGCTTTCTCGTCTAATTTCTTTCATTATCTTTTTCTTTAATATTTAAATTTAGCTTTTTGGGGGTTTAGCTTTTATACATATTAGCTTACTATCCCTCTCTCTTATTTCTATCTTATTCTTTTAACTTTTATATCTATTCGTGCCATCTCTCTTTTAGTTCATCATTATTTCTTTTACCTCATTTCATTTAGCTTTTTAGCTTTTTATATACTCAGTTTATGTCCATTTTAGCTTTTGTTGTGGTAATAATTGTCTGGGGAATTAATTAATCTAGTTTATTGTACGTGATACTTACATGTCATTTTTTTTAAATAAGGGGTTGTAGACGATGTAAGTGTGTGTGTGTGTGTGTGTGTGTGTGTGTGTGTGTGTGTGTGTGTGTGAGTAAGATTAGGGCAAGAGGCGAGTTATTTTTTTTTTTTTTTTGGACGGCCTAAGAAAGACAAAATTATTATGGCGATTATATAAATATTTTTTATTATATGTTTTAGTTGAGTTTTAATGTTCTATATATAATTGGATGGATTATTAATACTAGGGATTATATATGAATTATTTTTCTATGTGATATTTTACTTTGTTTTTCCTTCGTATTTTCCATCTAAGGTAAAATAGAGTTGCAGAGATATTATAAACATGATTACCTTTCATCATCAGTGTAAAAATTCTTATTCTTTTTATTTCATATTGATTGGCGATATTCTTGAAAAATATCTGAGAGAATATTTTTCGAGAAATTCATAAAAGCATCTGGTCGCCATATTTATTATTATTATTATTATTATTATTATTATTATTATTTATTTAATTTTTTTGCGAAATATACATCTATCTAGTTTGGTTTAGAATTAATAGAAACCTTTGGTGGAGGGAATACTTTTTCGCGAAATATACGTAAATTATCGAAATCCATGATCCTCATTATGTATTAAGCACAAATATATATCACCGAGAAATATTATAATGTTACGGAAAAATACAGATTAATACGACTGACAGCTTTCGCTAAATATATCCTCACACCTCATTATTTCAAGGTCAACCCGGAAAAAAAAATACACTCTGAAATATACTTTATCGGCGCCGCTTATTTATTTCAAGATAATAAAGGTACGTTTAACTACAGTGATAACGACTTAATTCAACACAAAGTACATAAAATTACGCCGTTTGATACCAGGAATAACATATTAACTTAGGGTAATTACTTCAGAGTAGTACAATGGTGTAGATGTACAATTTATCCAGTAAGTACATTGTAATAGATGTACATTTAAAGCCAGTAAATTAATTGTTGTACTTAAGTAGTGTACAGAGTGGTAGATGAATAAGTACAGCGTAACAAGTACTGTACGTACATTTTGGGTACATAATTAAAATGTAGTGAATACGCACAACTGTAGCGTATAAATAAAACAGAGAAGTACACTACAGTAAGGAAAAGTGTAGTACATAATTACACTCGTGGTTGAGTACAATTGAGTACATAATTACACCTGTGGGAAACACTAATTAGCTACAGGTAAATAAGGTCGTGTCCTTATTGGTATTTTTCCTCCTCTCAACCCACGCGTCTTAGTTCTCTCTTTCTCTCTATTTTTCACTCTTCTCTCTCTCTCTCTTTCACTATCTTTATCTCTCCCCTCTCTCTCCTTCATTATCTTTACCTCTTCCCTCTCTCCCTCACTCTATCTTTATGTCTCCCTCCCTCTCTTTCACTCCCTCTCTCTTTATCTCTCTTTTCTCTCCCTCTCTTTCTTTCACTCTCTTTACCTCGCCCCTCTTTCTTTCTTTCTTTCTTTCTTTCTTTCTTTCTTTCTCAGGGTATTAGAACATGGAGGAGCCTAAGCCGGGAGGGATTTTCTCCGCTTTATTACTTCATCTGTGAAAATTTGTCACTTTATTATCTCACTTTTGTGATTTTATCCATTTGGGTAAATTTTTTTCGAGGGATTTTGTCTGTTGCTTAAATGTCGGCGATATTGTATTTTTTTACGATATAAATATCGGATTTTTCCCATTCCATTTCCTTACTTGTGAGATCAATGGTTAGGTTAGGTTAGGTTAGGTTAGGTTAGGTTAGGTTAGGTTAGGTTACGTCAGATTCGGTATGGTTAGATTAGGTATGGTTAGATTAGGTTAGAATAAGGTTAGTCTAATAAAAATCTGAAAAAAAAACTCTCGCTCTAATGGAAACGCAAAGAGAAATCCGGAAAAAATTCCTAACTCATAAAAATCGGTAACAATCCTTTACTTCCATGCCAATAAATCTGGAAAAAAAATCTTCGTTTGCCAAGAATGGAACCTATTGATACGTACACAAAGGCAGGTTAATCTGACCTCCGACTGGTGGTGGTGGTGGTGGTTGTGGCGGCGGCGGCGGCGACGACGGTGGTGGTGGTGGTGGTGGTAGTGGTGGTGGTGATGGTGATGGTGGTGGTGGTGGTGGTGGTGGTGGTGGCGGTGGTAATGGTGGTGGTGGTAGTGTTGGTGGTCGCGGTGGTGGTGGTAGTACAGTAGTAGTAGTAGTAGTCCAACATAGGACTTCAAACACATCCAACGAAGCCCGTGTTGACGTCAGTGCTCGAGGATTCTGGACGCGGGGACAGCGAGCCTTTTTTGACATCCGGTTTTTTGATCCCACCGTAACCTAGCTCTTGGTGCTGCACACAGGAGGAACGAGAACGACAAGAGAAGGGCATATGGGGAGAAAATTCAGAACGTTGATCAAGGCAGCTTCACTCCTCTAGTGTTCACAACCTCTGGTGGGATGGGACCAAGTGCAAGATGCTTCTACGCCAGTTCGCGGAGGTGATCTCAGAACAGAAGCAGCAGCCTAGAAGTTATGTTACAGCCTGGATGAGATGTCGACTGTCCTTCTTTCTACTTCGGTCGACTTTGCTCTGCCTCAGGGGAACGAGAGCATCGGCCCCAAAGCCGACAACAGTTGCAGATATTGACTATGAGGCTACAGTCACTGAATGCCGCATAGATCTGCGGCTCAACCAACTCAACACAGCTAGGATAGCTACTTATGTATTAGAATATTTAATATTAAGGTAATAAAATGGTGGCGAAGGAATGGCTATGAGGGGAGGATGGAGGCCATGATAAATAAAGTAGTAGTAGAAGTAGTAGTAGCGACCTGTGTGTAATTTTCAGCATGCTCGCCTTGCAAGCGAGTGGACCCGGGTTCGATTCCCGGGCATGTGAAACAATGGGCAAGTTTCTTTACGCCATTTGCCTCTGTCTACCCAGCAGTAATTGGGAACCTGGATGTTAATCGCTTTGCGGATCGTGTTCCGGGGTAATGGTTAGCCAGTGCAGTTGGCGAGTTGTCCGGTCTTCTCGGACTATTCCTTGACACTGGGTCATGCAGCTCGTTAACTTAGGGTGTGGCTGTTGTGTTGGCGACAGCTTCTACACCTTAAACAAATTCACGCTGAGTTGGCCCTTGGGCGGGCCATCCTCGTTACACGAGGGGCAACTATTAGTAGTAGCAGTGTTGGTGGTAATAGTTATGAATCACCCTCTCAGCCATGTCACGAGTCACCCCCTCAGCCATGTCACGAGTCATTCACTCAGCCATGTCACGAGTCATTCCCTCAGCCATGTCAAGAGTCACCCCCTCAGTCGTGTTACGAGTCATTCACTCAGCCATGTCACGAGTCATTCCCTCAGCCATGTCAAGAGTCACCCCCTCAGCCATGTCACGAGTCATTCCCTCAGCCATGTCACGAGTCACCCCCTCAGCCATGTCACGAGTCATTCACTCAGCCATGTCACGAGTCACCCCCTCAGCCATGTCACGAGTCACCCCCTCAGTCATGTCACGAGTCATTCCCTCAGCCATGTCAAGAGTCACCCCCTCAGTCGTGTCACGAGTCATTCCCTCAGCCATGTCACGAGTCACCCCCTCAGTCATGCCTCAAGCTGTCTCCTCCCCAAAGCTGCCAGCCAGCCACCAGCTCAGACAGACACTCATACCTGGTCACAGTAAGGACTGATAATAATTATCTTTTCCTTGCTCTCTTTATATGTTTTTGCTTTCTCTCTTTCTCTCTCATTTTCTTTCAGTTTCTGTTTCCTTTCCTCTGTCCCTTTGTATTTTATTTATATCTATCTACTCTCTCTCTCTCTCTCTCTCTCTCTCTCTCTCTCTCTTTTGCCCCTCCTTCCTCCTCCTCCCCCTCGCTCCCTCCACTCCATGAAGCCATTGGTTGCAGCAGAGGTTGTTGTGATAATGCCAGCGTGGAGGACTGCTACCTGTAGGGCGGACAGCAAGAGATAACACTTAACCCTCCCACCTTCCTACCCTCCCTCCCTACCTCCCTACCTCCTACCCTCCTACCTCCTCCTCCCCTACCCCTGCCTCCCTACCTCCTACCTCCTACCTCCCTCCCTCTCTCCCAGCCTCCTACCCTCCTACCTCCCTACCCTCCCCCCTACCCTCCCTACCTCCCCTCCCTCCTCCTACACTCCCTACCTCCTACCCCCTCCCTACCTCTTATCCTTCTCCCTCCCTCCCCTACACTCCCTACCTCCCCTACCTCCCTACCTCCCTCCTCCCCAACCTCCCTACCCTCCCCTACCTCCTACCCTCCTCCCCTACCTCCCTCCCTCTCTACCTCCCCTCCCTCCCAACCTCCCTACCCTCCCCTACACTCCCTCCTCCCCTCCCTCCCCTCCCCTCACTACCTCCTACCCTCCCTACACTCCTACCTCCCCTACTCTCCCTCCCTCCTCCCTACCTCCCTACCTCCCAACCTCCTACCCTCCCTACCTCCCTCCCTTCCTCCCTACCCCCCCTCCCTCCTCCCCTACCTCCTACCCTCTTCCACCTCCCTCCCTCCCTACCTCCTACCCTCCCTACCTCCTCCCTTCCTCCTACCCCCCCCTCCCTCCCTCCCCTACCTCCCTCCTCCCCCACCTCCCTCCCTCCCCTACCTCCTACCCCTCCCCTACCTCCCTACCCTCACTACCTCCCCTACCCTCCCACCTCCCTATCCTCCTACCTCCCTCCCTCCCCTCCCTACCTCCTACCCTCCCCTACCTCCTACCCTCACTACCTCCCTACCCCCCTACCTCCCTACCCTCCCTCCCTCCCCTCTCCCTACCTACCCTCCTACCCTACCCCTTCCTACCTCCTATCCTCCTACCTCCCTCCCTCCCCCCCCCTCCCCAACCCTCCCTTCCTCCCCTACTTCTCCCCACTCCTTCCCCTATTCCTCCTTCACTCCCTACCCCCTTCCTTCCTCCCCCTCCCCTACTTCTTACGCTCTTTCCCTCCATTCCTCCCTACAACCCCTCCCTACCCCCTTCCTCCCTCCATTCATTCTACCTCCTACCATTCCCTCCTTTTCAATTCCCTTCCTTCTTCCTTACTTCGTAATTCCTCCTCCCTATTTCCACCCCCCTTTTCCATACTTTCTTTTCTCTTTTCGTCCTTAATTCCTATTACCTAATTCCTAATTCCTTTCGTTCCTCCCTACCTCCCTACTTATCCCCTCCCCCTTCATACTTCCTTCCTTTCTTCCCTCCCTCCCTCCTCCCATGTGGTCCCGGTATGGTCATTGAGGCAGCCTTTTCCAGAAGCACTTTGTTGGAGTGGTAATTACAAGCAGGTGAGGGGAGGGTGAAAGAGAGGGGAAGGAGAGAAAGAGAGGGGAGAAGAATACTAAGGTAAGGGTGAGGGGAGGGTGAGGGAAAGGGGAAGGGGAGAAAGAGAGAGGAGAAGGCTGGTAGGGAGAAGAAGAAGAGAAATGGAAAGGAAGAGGGGAAAGTGAAAGAGAGAAAAGAGAAGGTTAGTGAAGAGAAGAGGGGAAGACGATTGAGGGGAAAGAGAGGGGAGAGAATAAGGATAGTGGACGAAAGGAAAATAGAAAAGATAATGAGAAGAAGGAAGGGGAGAGAACGAGGAGAAAAAGAGAGAATGGTGCCGATAAGAGTGCACAAGGAGGAGAAAAAGAGGGGAGAAAGGAGGAGGAGAAATATAGCGATGAGGGGGATAGACAGAAGAGAGAGAGAGAGAGAGAGAGAGATGATGTTGATGATAATGATGATGATGCAGAAGAAAAGAATCTATTACCAAGTCAATTAAACAATGTGTGTGTGTGTGTGTGTGTGTGTGTGTGTGTGTGTGTGTGTGTGTGTGTGTGTGTGTGTGTGTGTGTGTGTGTGTGCGTGTGTGTGTGTGTGTGTGTGTGTGTGATGAACCTTGTGATGTGGGAAGAGAATAAAGGTGAAGGAGGGGAAGGGAGAGGAGGAGGAAGAAAAAAAGGAGGGAAAATCTAAGGAAAATAATGGGAAAGGAGAAAGGAAGAGAAGAAGAAGGAGAAGGAGGGGATAAATAAGAGATATTTGAAGGGACAGAACAAATGAACGATAAAGAGGAAATTAAGAGGGAATGACTGATAACTCGGCCAACGATGAAAACAAGAGGACTGGTATTTTTTGTCCTCTGGTCGTGAAGGAGGAAGTGAGGAGATGAGGGACATAAAACAGATTATTATCGTCTCTCACTCTCTCTCTTTCTCCCTCTCTCTTTCTAGCTCTCCATTTATCTCTCCCTCTCTTTTTTTCTCAATTTTTTCCATCTATTTTTCTGTCTCTTTTATTTGATATTCATCCTTCTCTCTCTCTCTCTCTCTCTAACTCTACCCTACTGACTGTCTGTTTGTCTGTCTGTCTGTCTGTCTTCCTTCACCCCTTTTGTCTGTTTATCTGTCTCTCTATCTCTGTTTCCCCCCCTCTGTCTCTGTCCCTCTGTCTCTCTCTCCTCTCTCTCTCTCTCTCTCTCGTAAACAAACCAGCTGAGTCACCCTCCTCCCGGTATGAAGGGTTAAAGCCTTCAAGTAACACCTATTAGAGTTTTTAGTTTTTCCTCCGTGGGGGAAAAAAAAAAGTTTATTTTCTTGTCAAACAATTTTCTCATTCCTGATCTCCAGATTTTTCTTAATTAAAAGCAAGAGTACTTTTGTTGTTGTGACGTTTGGTTCTCCTTTCTTTTGGTACGTTAGTCAGACCAATCCTGGCTTACACCTTACTGACTGCCCGGTAATGGTTGATTTTTTTTTCGTTGGAGGGATTTTTTTTTCTTTTTCTCACATATGTTTCTTTATATACGCTGCCGGGTGTAGGGTTTGTGTGTGTGTGAGAGAGAGAGAGAGAGAGAGAGAGAGAGAGAGAGAGAGAGAGAGAGAGAGGCTAACTTCTTCAACCTATTTCCCCCAGGTAATATTAGGGTGTTTAATCTCAAGGTGGAATAAGCTGACAGGTATAATATTTACACGATCTATTTTTTTTGTAGAAATTAAAATATTCCTTGAAGTTGAAATCAATGTTTCTTCTTTTCACTGGATGAGACTTGCTATCATTCTTCAAGAGGTATACAAGACCGTGGGTTCCATACCAACGTGGTGTGAATGACTTAGGGGGTTAAATATTATACGAAGGAGAATATTAAGTGAATTGCATGGAATTTTAACTGAATATGTATATGTATCAAGAAATGTATATACAGTATCTTGGAGGAATATCGATAACTAATACAATTCTCGTATATCTTTGGAAAACTATTTAAATACCGTATATATTTTCTTGATATATATATATATATTTCCGTTGAGGATTTATTCATGAAAAAAATCCTTGTCTGCAGTGGGAACTAAATTTTGTAGCCCCATATTAGCTAAATATATAAATCCAATTATGATACATATTTCCCATATACAACATACCTATTTTATTAAAAAAATTATATAAAAATGCAAGCGAATGATTTTTGCAACATTAATATTACTTGAATATTTCTGTGACTATTGCACGGCAGGTTTTCCATTGCACTATGTTGCAAAGTATGTTGTCATTGCAAACATTATCAGGTAACGAGATGTGAGTTTATTCATTGACAAGTAAATACAAATAATTCTTGCTGGCTATTACGCTGAGAATAGTTTTAGAAATTACAGAATATTCCGGCTAAAGTTATGCCAATTGATACCATGCTGAAATTACTTCCTCCCTTCCCTCTCACTTTCCATCCCCTTCCCTTCTGCTTACCCCCTTCCATACCCTCACCTCCCATTACGTTTGGTTTTGTGGTATTGTAGGATTTTAGGAGTTTGATATTTTGGAATGTGAATATTTTATGCTATTTTATGGTATTTTAGGATTTTACTATTTAGGAATATCAGTATTTTATGCTATAATGTAATATTTTGTGCTGTTGTGTGATATTTTATACAGAACAAAATCCCTGGGGAGTATTTAGCGTCTCCCGCCCGAGTGCTGAATTAAAACAACTTTCTTTCCTTTAGTAATAAGCGAGAGCACATTTGTAAGCATACCACCCCGGCTCCTGCATATTCATACACAGGGGAATGTATTCATACAAACATACGTACATGCAAGGCGGTTCATACACATTCATGCGTGACGCCCGCACGTTTTGAATATAGAGTCATGTACGCTGTTAGTTGCTGCGTATTAATGAATGTTGGTTGGAAATACATTCATTCTTATGTGTACATGGAGTATACATACGAGTATATAATTATATGTATTGATATTTTCACACACACACACACACACACACACACACACACACACACACACACACACATACACACACACACACACACACACACACACACACACACACACACACACACACACACACACACACACACACACACACACACACCTATTATTTCGATTTTGATTTAAAAGCGTGTTTTTTTTTTTTACAACGACATAAATCACCCGACTAATGGACTGATTCACGCACACACACTCATACTTAAGTCCATTCATACCGAGTCACTCACGAGTCAGACACACTTACAGCTTGTTTAAGAATGTTTGTACTTTGTTCTACGCATCGTTAAGATAATTAATACGTGTCTATTAGTTTGTCGTTTCGTGGTATAATGAAGTTTTATACTACGGTTAACCACACTAGTTAATGTGTGTGTGTGTGTGTGTGTGTGTGTGTGTGTTTAATGAACACACACACACACACACACACACACACACACACACACACACACACACACACACACACACATACACACACGCGTTACCTTTCATACACGGCGTCAGTGAGAGAGGCGGTGTATTACCCCAGCCTGTATGTCACATGAAGCGAGCTGGCAAGAATTCATTTAACTCACCAAAGGTCATATGACGTAGTACTGCTGTTAGAGTGACGTTATGGTGATAGGATTGACTGTGTGTGTGTGTGTGTCTGTCTGTGTGTCTGTCTGTCTGTCTGTCTGTCTGTATGTGTCTCTGTACATACGCATGCGTCTATATTATGTATCAACAAATCTCTGTATCTGTCTATACATAAATATATCTATTATACATGTGTGTACTTCTATGTATACGTATGTTTCTATAGATATGTTTCTAAATCAATGTATATATATATAAATCAGTCTGTTTATCTGTCTATATCATTTGAGAAACCAGAAAAAATAAGGATATTTTGGTAGGGAAGAAATCCTTTATCACCCCGCCCCCGTAAACTCCCCGAAGGCGTCAGATCCAGCAAGAAAGAATTAACCTCCCCCCCGCGCACTGACCTTAAGACTTCACATTAAAGTCTGAAAAGATTAATCCTGGGAATGGGAGAAAAAATCTTCCACGTTAGTTTAGAATTTTGGTTTAAGGGAAATATGATATGTGGAATTGTATTAATTTTATATGTGGAGTAATTTTTGGTGATTTATTTTATTTTTTGATGTTTGTTTGTGAGAATGTATTTGTTTTTTGTTTTAGGGGGGAATTTATTCTTTTTATGTTTATTTATTGAGAGATTAATATTTTTAATGTTTATGTTATAATAATTTGTCGTTTTCAATATTGTTTATATATTACATCGTATCGAGTACATTATTTATTTTGTATATATTGTGTAATGTGATTTATTTGATGATAATTTATTCCCTTAATTGGCTTTTTTTTTAAATTTATTATATTTAATGTTTATCTTACGAGACAATAATTCCATCTGCATTATAAATTAAGACGAAGAGGAACATTGCTATATAAATTCATATACAATATCGACATGTAAATACTTC
>NW_024745073.1:4261705-4269205 GCF_018991925.1 Homarus americanus
GAAGAGATGGAAAGATAGAAAGTTAGTGAGGATGGGAGAGGTGGGGAGGAGGTGAAAGAAAGAGGTGAAAGGTGAAAAAGGAGATGGAGAGGTAGAAGATGAGAGTGGGAAGAGATGGAAAGATAGAAAAGAAGAGATGGGAGAGGTGGAGGAGGCGGAAAGAAAGAGGTGTGAAAAGGTGGAAAAAGGAGATGGGAGAGGTGGAGGAGGTGGGGAGAGTGAAAGAGGTGAAAAGGCAGAAAGAAGAGATGGCAGAGGTGGAGGAGGTGGAAAAAAGATGAAAGAGGTAGAATAAAGAGATAAATAAAGGGGAAAGAGATGGGAAGAGGAAGACGCCATGTGTGTGTGTGTGTGTGTGTGTGTGGGAAAGGAATGTCGAGGAGAGAGGAGGGAAAAAGAGAGAGAGAGAGAGTGAACCCAGGGAGAGAAGCTGAAAAAAATTTAGGAAAAAATGTTTGTATCTCTGGGCTGAGACTTTTAATTTCGGGATGAGAAGCTCGTATATTTGGGTTAATATGTGGGTACCTGGGGTGAAGGGGGGAGGAAGGGAGAGAGGTAAGAAGGAAGGGGGGAGAGGGAGACAGAGAAGATGGAAGAGACGGGGAAAGTAGGGGAGGGGAGGTGGGGAGGAATGGAGAGAGGAAGGGGAGGGAGAGAGAGAGAGAGAGGGATGGAAGTTGAGAAGGAAGGAGACAGAGAAGATGGAAGAGACTGAGGGAAGTAGGGAGGGAAGTAGGGAGGAATGGAGAGCGGAAGGGAGAAAGAAAAGAATGAAGACAGAGGGAGGGGAGGAAGGGAGTAAGGCCTGACAGAGCTAACTGGGGTCTAACAGAGCTAACTGGGGTCTAACAGAGCTAACTGGGGTCTAACAGAGCTAACTGGGGTCTAACAGAGCTAACTGGGACCTAACTGGGGCTCATTTGATCAGTCACCTGTAGACCCCCCCTGCCATGGTGGACCCAGGTACTCATTCTCTGTTAATTAATTGAACCATAAGTAATACAACCTGTGGTGTGTCTTAATCCCTTAAATAATAATAATGTTTATGGGTGAATAATAGGCGTCGTAATCACTTAATTTCATTTGATCCTTTATAATTAGAATTGAGGGTAATTATTTTGATTTAGGTGTCTGTGTTCTGAACGATTCTCATATTCTGTTTTTTTTTGGGGGGGGGAGTGTAATGTGTGTTCATGTTTTGGTTAGGTGAGGAGAGGGGGGTGAGTGGTGAGGGGACAGGGGGGTGAGAGGCAGTGAAGTAAATGAAGGTGTGGTATTGGAGTGGGGAGTAAAGGGAAGAGGGTGAGGAGAGGGGGTAAGTGGGTGAAGGGGTGAGGGGGTTTAGGAGGTAAGGGAGGTGAGTGGGATAGGTTAGGTTTTGACGATAATTGAATGTTGACAGCATTTGATACTTATAGTTGAAATGGATATTGATGTTGACGTCATTTTCACCGATAGATTTATCAATTCCCATAAATGTGTTGTTGAGTATTTATGTATGTAGGTGTGTATGTATGTATGTATGTATGCCTGGTACAGCGGTGTATGTGCACATGGTTTCATTGATACATATTCACACAGGTATGTTTGTTTGTCTATATGAGTTATGTACATATATATTTGCATATGTATTTATTCACACACACACACACACACACACACACACACACACACACACACACACACACACACACACACCTCTCCATTTTTCACAACATATCACATTCATCATATCTGTCGACAGCTTTATGTGTTGAGTCTTTGGGGTGGAGTAAGAAGAGGCAGCTGTGAGCCTCCAGAGAATACCTTCACATGTTGTCGGTGTTCAACATTGATTTATCGTCTACATTGTTGCCCCATCAGAGAGACAAGCCTTGGTAAACTTGGAACCTAACCTAACCTAACCTGACCTGACCTGACCTGACCTGACCTAACCTAACCTAACCTAACCTAACCTGACCTGACCTGACCTGACCTAACCTAACCTAACCTAACCTGACCTGACCTGACCTGACCTAACTTGTGATTATGACTTGGATATCCAGGTCAGGTTTCAGGTTGGGGAGGGATATGAGCAGAGCGAATCATGTGAATTACCAAAAGCACATCGGCTGACTTCGACTGACAGTTCATATTGCACTACAGTGTTGCAGAAAACGCGTCAGGTATATGTATTTTGCAACTGTATGTGTGTGTGTGTGTGTGTGTGTGTGAGTTGACACAAACTTGCCCCAAACAAAGCTATCGTAAAACATCATCGGCTGCACATGGTTTAACTATGATTCTGAAAGTTAAATCACAAAGTACAGGATATTAGACATTTTTAAATTAACTCTCTCTTTATATATATTTTTTCCTTTCCCTCTCTTTCTTTGTCTTCTTTTCTCTCTATCTTTATTCTCTCTCTTACACTTTTTTTTCTCTCTCTCTCACTTTTTAAATTTCTCTGGCGGGTCCGAATTTTATGGAGACAATTTTGGATCTTGTGAATATTGAGTGAGACTGAATACACCTTTTTTATCAGGTTTATAAATCAGGTAAACTCTTCCCTAGGTGAGTTGACTTTGATGAAGGGTTAAGGTGGGTTATTAAGCTTTATTTATCTCCTTACTTCAAGCTTTATTTTACTTTCTTTCTTTCTCACTTCAAACTTTAATTACGATTATACCTTTCACGCTTTCGTTAGTCTTTATTCTCTCTCAAGCTTTCATTTTTCTTTTATCTTCTCCTTCAAGCTTATATATTTTCTTTATTTTCCCTTTCACACTTCGCTATGCATTCTCTCTTCTCTTCCAAGCTCTCTTTATGCTTTCTTCTTCTCCCTTCAAGCTTTCACTATGCCTTTTCTCTTTTCTTTCAAGCTCTCTTTATTCTTTCTTCTTCTCCCTTCAAGCTTTCACCATGCCTTATCTCTTTTCCTTCAAACTTTCACTATGCTGAATCTTCATCTTTCCCCCTTAACTTTATGCATACTTTCACTGAGCTTTCTCCTTCTTTATCCACTAACTTTAAAGACTATTATTAAACTTTTCCCTCTAGTCCTTCTTTCCCTCTCCTTTCCTCCATTATTCTCTCTTTCTCGCTCTTTTTTCCCTTCCATCCTCTCTCTGACTCGCTCCCCCTCTCTCTCTCCCTTCCTCTCTCTCACTCCTCCTCCTCCTCCTGACTCCTCTTGGCCTGACACCTCACCGACCTCCATCACTGCCTCCTCCTCCTCCCCTCCTGACTTCCCCTTGGCCTCCCACAACGGCACCTCTGGCCTCCACTGCTCTCCTCCTGATTCTCTTGGCCTCCCCATACTCACCTCACCTCCATCATTGCCGCCCTCCTGACTCTCTGGCCTCCCACACCTCAACACCCCTGCCACGCCTCCTTCCTGCCTCTTTCCTCCTCCTCCTCCTCCTCCTCCTCCATCACTGCCTTCCTGCCTCTTCCTCCTCATCTTGTAAGTATATCACGGAGGAGAGGACAAGACTGGCCTTCCCTCCGATGGCACTTGAGCAGTTGATAGGCGCCATTATCATAGTGTAATACAGCATTTGGATACGAGAGCTTTTGTTCACAGTCAGTACACAGAAGGTGCAGGTGAAGGAGGAGAAGGAGGGGTGAAGGAGGAGGAGGAGGAGAATGGGAGGAGGAAGAGGAGAAGGGGAGGAGGAGGCGAAAGAGGTGGAGGAGGAGGAGGGAGGAGGAGGAGGAGGGAAGAGGGAGAAGGAGGAGGGAGGAGGGTGGAAGGAGGAGGGAAGGAGGGGTGAAGGAGGAGGAGGAGGAGAATGAGGCAAGAGAGAAGGAGGGAGGAGGAGGGGTGAAGGAGGAGGAGGAGGAGGAGGAGGAGGGAGGAGGAGGAGGAGGAGAGGGAGGAGGAGGAGGAGGAGGGAGGAGGAGGAGGAGGAGGAGGAGAAGTAAAAGTAGGAGGAAGAGAAGAGGGAAAGAAAAGTACATACAGTTTGTTTATAAAGTCTGTGTGTACTTTTTAATCTTCGTATGGACGTGTATGATAGAAACATTCAATAAATGACAGACACAGACACACACAAGGACCTTTCCTTACTCTCACACACATAGACACACACAAACACCTCACCTCACCCACACACACAAACACCTTATACTCCCCCTCAAGCACAGAAATACCTCACCCACACACACACACACACACAAACACACACAAACCTCTCACTCACACACAAACACACACAACCTCTCACTCACACACAAACACCTTATACTCCTCCCAAAGACACATACAAACACCTCCCACACACACACACACAAAAAAAAACACCCACCTCCACTCCCCCACGCAATCCCATAAACCCAACTGCAGCCTTTGACGAGATCATTATATAAACAAAAAAATATTACGCCGTGTTTTTTTTTCTTTGTAGCGGGAATTAAATAAATGACTGCAGCGAAACTCCAATTTGCTAATTAGAGGAAACGAAAGAAAATAAAGAAATAACATTACATCATAGGCTGCTGGGATAAAACAACTGAGCATCGGCAACACTGTATAATAATATAAAAGACATGAGCATCACCAACAGAGGACACAAAAAACAAATGATCATCACCAGCATAGTATAAACGACAAATGAGCATCACTAATACTATATACAAAAACAAATGAGCATCGCCAGTATAGTATAAATGACAAATGAGCATCGCCAACATAGTATTAAAAACAAATGAGCATCACCAGCATAGTATAAACGACAAATGAGCATCACCAATTCTATATACAAAAACAAATGAGCATCGCCAGTATAGTATAAATGACAAATGAGCATCGCCAATTCTATATACAAAAACAATTGAGCATCAAGACAGTGTTTATCAAGCTTATTATTATTTTTTCCGGTTTGCTTTGTTAGAGTATACTTAGGAAGGTAATTAATTCAGTTTACATTTGCTGAAAGTTGACTAATTGCCGAGGTAATTACCCAAACTTTAAGGAAATTGACGTTGGCGACAGTTCTGGTGGAGTTGTGTAGTGTAGTAGCGGGGAAGCTTATCTGTACCGTACCCTAGTTTACCCCTGCTTCTCCTACTGTAAATCTTTTCTTCATTAAATGTGGTAAATGTTGTAAATATTGGTCACAGTATATATATATCACGTTAAATGTAGCATGTTAAGTAGACGCTGTTGAATATACCAGGTGAAAAATACAATAGTTGAAGTGTACAAACTGTAATATATCATCTGTGAAGTATACACGAGCGAAAAATATATCATTTGAAATTCGTGCGGTACACAACATGCGAAATATATCATGTGCTGCATACCTGAGTGAAATATAGTATATGCTTAATTATTTATGCTTTACCTGCCGTCTACCGCTTCAGGGGTGGACAATACGTGATTAATATTCCGAGGGAGACAAATTTACCTCCAAGTAATCATTGAATTGTAATCAATATGCTTTAGAGAGAGAGAGAGAGAGTGTGTGTGTGTGTGTGTGTGTGTGTGTGTGTGTGTGTGTGTGTGTGTGTGTGTGTGTGTGTAGGCTTACTTGTATCTTTGCAAGCTTAACTCCTCATCAATTCCACACCTACATATAAACTCCTATTCATATGTATGTATATGTATACTTTGGTGTATTTACTTTCCTATACATCACATGTGTCTGTATGAGTACAAGTCAGACCATTTACTCGTATATCACTTAACAACCCCCACCATAACCACCCTCCCATAACAACCAGCCCTCACCAAACAACCACCCACCCATAACAACCAGCCCTCACCTAACAACCACCCTCCCATAACAACCAGCCCTCACCTAACAACCACCCTCCCATAACAACCAGCCCTCACCTAACAACCACCCACCCATAACAACCATCTCTCACTCAACAACCACCCACCCATAACAACCAGCCCTCACCTAACAACCACCCACCCATAACAACCATCTCTCACTCAACAACCACCCACCCATAACAACCAGCCCTCACCAAACAACCACCCACCCATAACAACCATCTCTCATTCAACAACCACTACCATTACCCCGCCCATAAACTGTCAACTGGTGATGTAGACGTGAGAGAATCACCATGAGTAAGAGTGTAATTGCATGATGAATAGGTCCCTCACAGGTTATAGTTCCGTTCATCACCATTAGGCAGCTCTCACACAGTCCAGCCTGGATCACACTATTGTCAGATTTGGTGTTGGTTGTGGTTGTTGGTATTATTATTATTATTATTATTATTATTATTATTATTATTATTATTATTATTATTATTATTATTATTATTATTATTATTATTATTATTATTATTATTATTATTATTATTATTATTATTACTACATTCCATAACCTAATCCATTTTATTGAAGGTCTCCCTCTTGACTTCACACACACACACACACACACACACACACACACACACACCGGGCCAACTCCCACACGGCTCTCATATCAATGCTCCGTCACCCGAAAGTTAGTGACAAAGTTAGACCTCGTGTTACAGTGCCCAGGTGGTCACTCAGTGTATCTCTGCTCTTATATTAAGTGGTAGTGGAAATGCTACTACTACTACTACTACTACTACCACCACTACTACTACCACTACTACTACTACTACTTCTACTACTACTACTACTACTACTACTACTACTACTACTACTACAACTTCTACTACTACTACTACTACTACTACTACTACTAATAATAATAATAATAATAATGTTATTATTTATATTAATATAGCTTTGATTATTTTATAAGCGTATAAGAAATAATTATTTTAACATGATTACTTTTTACTATTGTATAATAATTAGTTCTAGTAGATTAGTTAGTTTATTAAGTATTATAATTGGTATATTTCAGCTATCTTATAGACCTTATATATTTCTGATTATTGATTATTATTGGATATAAAGATTAATATAATTGTAAACTAACGGAAAACACAGCTGGAGTATAATCATTAGTCTTCTTCATTATATATATATATTTCAGTTGCTGTTGCATAAAATGATAATTATGCTTATTATATAATATTAAAGTTATTAAGTTTACTGGAGTATGATAATTAGTGTCATGCAGTATGATAATTACTCTCCTCTCTATTACTTATATTATCATACCTATATAACAATGCTCGTAATATTAACAACACACTCTCCCCGCCTGGCTTTAATATATATATATACCGTATATTATATAATTACCATATACGATTCATATTATAATACTCCCCCCTTATGAATATTCCACAGGAGTGACATTTATTTTTAATGAAATATACCGGCGGCTATATTATTTATATTTCTAGGTTGGGCACCATAAAATAATGTATGTTTTCATGCAAATTTATCACAAAAACGGGTGATAAAAAAAGTCATTCAGTTGCTTAGCGAAGAGTTTTGTTGTGTCTCGGGTGATTGACATTTATTTTAATGAGAAAGGGTAAGGGTAAGGGAGGGTTAGGGAGGGAGTAAAGAAGGGAGGAAGAGGGAGAGTTAGGGAGGGAGTGAAGAAGGGA
>NW_024745073.1:4271705-4331705 GCF_018991925.1 Homarus americanus
CATGACATCGTTGCCAGATCTCAGAGGTCTGTAAGCCAAGGCGGCATCGATTACCACAAACACGATTTAATTGTAACTCAACCCGTAATTAATTTTGGCATAATTGGACTACGTTTGCTTAAGTCAGCTTCAGTGGATGTCGAACAAAACCCATTAACCTGAGCAAATTTAATCTCTCATATCTCTAATTAGACCCAATCAGGTAGAATGACTTTGTGAGTAAGTTTGGTAAAGTTGTTGTGTTTTGTTGTTGGTTGTAGTGACGTTTCTCTGGTTGTTTTTAGGTTATAGATTAGGGTTGAGAGTCACAAGATAGTATGAAAGTTAAGTGAATATATCTAGTTAAGGTAGAGTCTCGGCATTATTTTAACTAAAGTCAGCAAGTTAGATACATTCTGACGTGTTTAGTTAAGAGGAAAATTTAACTTAGGAGTCTTTAAGAATTCTTACGTAAAATTATCTCACCCCTTTTACTCCCTCCCTTTACATACCTGGAGATAGTTAGAACGTACCTCACTAACTCATTAAAGCAACGAAACACATATGGCTAAGAAAATGGCACAAAAAACATCACTAAGACTATCCTTCAGCTGCCTAGGTTAAGGAGAAGGTGTATGTACTGTAGCAAGATAACTCATCACTTACGAACCTTTGTGAATCGTGACCCCAGAGGAGGAAGGTAATTATCTCAGGTGAATAATTAAGACATTAACCATAAGACAATACCTCAGTAAGATGCCACAACCTGTCGATTCTCAGAGTCTCATAAATCAAGAGTTTGTGAGTGTGTGAGTTATGAGGTCTTTCTCGAATGGCAGGGAACACATAAGAGGATAATAATATTGACTTACAAATTGACTCATATACTCTCACAACTTTATTTCCAGACAAGTTTACTCGAGATGAACTAGAGTGAGCATATCATTCAAACATATTTACACTAGACACTGAAGTAAATATTAACGTGTTTACTTAATAGTTTGGGTAGATTTTAATCAATAGAGAAACTTATGGGGGTGATAAAACGAAAATTTTACCCCCGCCCCCAGAAGTAAATAAATAAATAACCCATCAGTAAATAAAGGAGATTCTCCACATGTTTACTGAGACCTTTGACAAATATTTCAATAAAAACATTAAAACAATATCATACAAGAGAAGAGAAAACACACACACACTTGACATTCTTAATATTTTTTTTTCGTTGAGTAAATATTAGTTGTTCAGAATTCACAGCATAAGTTTGGACGAGTTTTATAAAGAACGGGGGAATGTGGCCTTTTAGTTTATTCTGCAAGTTTAATGTGGTTTGTGTCGACGTTCATACTCGAGTAACAAGAGCATCGGCACTTCAGGCGGCAGAGGGTGAGCGAACGGTCGTCAGGCGTAGTAGAATGGCAAACTAAATGAGTGCCGTGATTGTTGGATTTGGCGCTGACTCAGAACTCAAAAACACAGAGCGACGCAGAAGAAGTCACTGACGATACAAAACGAGAAATCTTCCACCTCCTGACGTAGCTCTACACAGACTGACTCATGCAGGAAGACGCAGGAAGGTAAGGCGATTATGCAGGTAATACGGACGACTGCATAATGGTATTCCCTGTACCCTGGCTGTTCCCGGGGAGATAGTATCATCAGCAGGATTTCAGTTTCTTTCTTTCTACGACCGGGGAAGTATAACCCAGGCAGATCTCAGCGCCAGTGCAAGCAAAAGGTGGGGGCTCAAGTTTGCCAGACGTAGTTACCCGGAGTGTGTCATCATACGGTTGTACTCTTGTTAGTGGTAAAAAAAATCGTCTGTTATATTTTACACGATAGAGGCAGATCTCAGCGGCAGTACAGGCAAAGGGCAGACGATATGTTTGACTGGAGTAACATCATGACCATTTCCTTATAAGGTGAAACTCGTATTATTATTATTATTATTATTATTATTATTATATTATTATTATTATTATTATTATTATTATTATTATTATTATTATTATTATTATTATTATTATTATTATTATTATTATTACATCACTATCATTACCGAATCACTATCCCAACAATCACAACCACCATCAACATCACCATCAATAAATACACCGTCACCAGCAGGTCGCATCAACCACAAACTTTTCCTCATTCTTACCTGTAATTTGTCAAGGTAGGAGTCCATCTTCAGGTGATATACGTTGCTGTTGCATGCTGGGAGTCGTTAGTCTACAGGTGGTGGCATTATGTCGTAAGTGGGTGTCGTTTAGGAAAGGCGGAGTTATTATTATTATTACAAGTTGCCGTCGAGATAGTGGATGATGCATGCTGGGGAATTTAAATGTGGTGGTAGTGGTGGTAGTGGGGGTAGTAGTGGGAGTGGTAGGGGTAGTATTGATATGAGTGGTGGTGGTGATGGTAGTAGTGGTGGTGGTAGTGGTATTGGTGGTGGTGATGGTAGTAGTGGTGGTGGTAGTGGTATTGGTGGTGGTGGTCGTAGTAGTGCTGGTGAGGGTAGTAATGGTATTAGTGGTGATAGTGGTGATAATAATAATGGTGGTGAGAGCAGTGATGGTGGTAGTTGTGGTAGTCATATCTTATTACCTTACAATAATTAAGATGTTTCTCTGTCTTTATGTTTGTCTCTTATTTACATTCCTCTCTTATTTACATTACTTATCATCGTCCTTATCACTCCGTCTCTTATTACTCTTACTTAATATTACTGCTTCTACTATTTTTATCATTAATACTATTGTTCTTATCTTAACAATTCTTTTTTCTTATCACTCATTATTGTTATTATTCTCATACTTCTTCTTCTAGTTTTTATCATTCTTGTCTTTATGTTTATTGTTTATTGGAGTTTGTTCATAGAATTTCTGATACTATCATTTATTATCTCTGCTTATCTATTATCCTCTCTCTCTCTCTCTCTCTCTCTCTCTCTCTCTCTCTCTCTCTCTCTCTCTCTCTCTCTTTATCTCGTCTCATATACGATATTTACTGGGCAAACACACGAGGCAAAATCTTATTTCTATTATATATTAGAGTGACAAAGCCTCCTCTCACTCAGGCTTGCAACACTTTGAGAGAATGCATAATGCAAGCTGAAACGGACGAGATTTGCATGCAATATCGGGATACACATAAAATATTTCTCAAAGCTCCCTATTGTCCTGAAACGTATGTAAACAGAGCGCACGTGCCTTTCTCATCATCGTCGGTGTGAGATTTCGCGATAGGCATTTTTTCTTAGCAATCTATATCGTAAATTGGCGAAAGTTTGTTCTAGGTGAATTTACAACAGCTGTTTTTTTTTTCTGTATCTAGACGATCGTCATTTTTTTTTCTACTGGGGGATTTTCGTCCAGTTTACAACGATGTTTTTTTTATATATATTTGTCATATTGGATAAAGGAAAGAATTATTTTATATTTTGTGAGTGAATTTATTTGTATTTGCTAGTATCTCTCTCTCTCTCTCTCTCTCTCT
The DNA here is from genome assembly GCF_018991925.1 of Homarus americanus. Classification (NCBI taxonomy): domain Eukaryota; kingdom Metazoa; phylum Arthropoda; class Malacostraca; order Decapoda; family Nephropidae; genus Homarus; species Homarus americanus. The sequence continues at coordinate 4,275,183 of NW_024745073.1, forward strand.
CTCTCTCTCTCTCTCCCTTCCTCTACTTTAGGAAGGCGTAAATGGAAGGTATTCATCACTACACTGACAGGTTATATCATCAAGGGGTCGATTCTTTCTTCCCTCCCCTTCAATCACCTCTCACTTGTTCTCTGTCTCTCACTAGTTATCTCTCACTTGCCCTCTGTCTCTCACTAACCGCCTCTCACTTGCTCTCTATCTCTCACAAGTCATCTCTCACTTGCCCTCTGTCTCTCACTAGTTATCTCTCACTTACCCTCTGTCTCTCACTAGTTATCTCTCACTTACCCTCAGTCTCTCACTAGTTATCTCTCACTTGCCCTCTGTCTCTCACTAGTTATCTCTCACTTGCCCTCTGTCTCTCACTAGTTATCTCTCACTTACCCTCTGTCTCACTAGTTATCTCTCACTTACCCTCTGTCTCTCACTAGTTATCTCTCACTTGCCCTCTGTCTCTCACTAGTTATCTCTCACTTGCCCTCTGTCTCACACAATCACCTACGTTAATCTCCCATCATAAGATTGTATTTACATATCGGTGAACCTGTCGTCGTTATTGTTGTCGTTCTGATTGTTGCTGTTGTTAATACCGTTGTTGTTGTTGATGATGCTTCTGGTGTTGTTCTTGCTAATATAAATGTAATTGTTATTGTAATTGTTCTTGTAATTGTTATTAATGAACGTAATTATCATTCACGTTATCAGGATGTAAGTGTTATTGTTGTAATTATCAATGTAATTTAATTGTTATGTTGACGTATATGTTGTTTGATATTTATTTATCTTTCCAACTTTATGTCTTTCTTTGTGTTTGTTTTCTAATCTATATATATTTCTTTTCCACTTCTTCTTTTGTCATAAATCAATTATCCTTCTTCTTCTTCATCATCATCTCTCTCTCTCTCTCTCTCTCTCTCTCTCTCTCTCTCTCTCTCTCTTAATCTCTTTTTTTCGTCTCTCACTATATCATCATATTTCTCTCCTCCCTTCCTTCATTCTCACGTTCCTTCCTCTCCTCTCCCCCCCTTCCTTCCCTCCCCTCCTTCCTCCTTACTTCCCACCATCCTCCCAAATTTTCAGTATATCATAATGAGTGTCTCAACAAACTTCAGCCTCGAGTTCCCTCCCCCCCTCCATCCCTCCCTCCCTCCCTCCCCTCCATCCCCTTCTCCTCCCTCCCTCCCTCCCTCCATACAAATCTTCCTTCCAGCAGCTTCCCAAGACCATTATAATCAATGTCTCCATAAACTCCAGGTTCTCGCAATCCTCCTCCAACCTTCCCTCCACCACCAACCTTCCCTCCACCACCAACCTTCTCCACCACTAACCTTCCCTCCAACACCAACCTTCCTCCACACCAACCTTCCCTCCACCAACCTTCTCCACCACCAACCTTCCCCTCCACCAACACCAACCTTCCCTCCACCACCAACCTCCCTCCTCCACCAACCTTCCCTCCACCACCAACCTTCCTCCTCCACCAACCTTCCCTCCCACCAACCTTCCTCCACCACCAACCTTCCCTCCACCACCAACCTTCCCTCCTCCACCAACCTTCCTCCTCCACCAACCTTCCCCTCCACCACCAACCTTCCCTCCATCCCTCTAAACTTACAACAGCCTCTCAAGCATAGTATAATCATGTGTCTCTGTAAATTCAACCTCTTCTACATTCCCTCCTTCTCACCCCCCCTCCCCCCCTCCCTCCCTCCCTAGCCAGCTCAAGGAGTTATATACACCATCTTGGTTCAGACTATCCAGGAGTAAAAAAAAAAAAAAATAAATATCGTGTCGCCGCCGAATATCGAAAACTTTCCCAGCGAGATGAGATCACCTTAATGAATTCCAGCGACGACACGAAATTCCATCATTTCTCCCCAGGCATATCGAGACGTTCTAGTTTAAAGGACCTTCTGGGACAGGGTTTATATTGGCCTAATATTCAACTTGTGTCAGTCCAAGCACTCCGGGAATAAGCCTGCAGTTTGCAATAAGCTGTTTGGATATAACCCAGCTTAAAGGGGGAGGGGGAAGGACCAGGTTGTTGGGAAGGGTTTGCTGGTGTCGTTTCAATCTCGTGACGTCAACGAGGAAGATGAAGATGGGTCTTGTTTAGGTTATATCCGCTTACTCTTGATACCTGAAGGGTAATTTTTGACCAACTCATAAGCTCTCCACTACTACTACCAGCACCACCACCAGCAGCAGCAGCAGTCTTTCCGGTAATGCAGTTTATAATACAGGTTCACTGAGTAGAGGAGGGAGGGAGGGAGCAGGGGATGGGACCTTATTGAGGGAAGTAATAGTGTCGAGTTTGGAGATTAATTTCGCTCCTTCAGGTAAAGAGATAATTTTCCCCATAAGACGTAAGAAGATGATGTTGATCTCCTCTCATAATGGGACTTGTAGATTTATTTTTCATTTAAGTTAATACAGTGAATCTTGGGAAGAATTTATTTTTTTTTTTCTGAAGACTTGTTTTGTTTAGTGAATATGGGAAACGTGAGTGTGTATGTATTTGTGTAAGTATACGTGTATAATCTTGTGTGAGTGTGTGTATTCGAGTTTATTCTCTAACATGTACGTGTGATCATGTAAGCCTATGTTCGTGTACGCGTGTACATATGCGTGAACAAGTCCATTACCTGCGCTGTTCACTCCCACATATTAACACATACAACATAACACATAAAACATATTAATCCAGCAGGAGGAAGACACACGGCAGAAAACTAACCTTATCAACAAAACTTATCCAGTAATGTTTTAACAAGGAAGTGAATATAAATGAAGAATTAAAACTTATGAAGTCATTATTCAGCCAATAATGTAGAGATAAACCTCGTAATAATATCAGATGCACACCGCTTCCTCGCATGTTAATGGCGGTAAACTTCCCAGTAATTTAGTCTCATTCACGTTAGGTTTCCGACGTAAAAACTGGTACTGTGTTAATACTCTTCAGGTTAGGGTACTCGGAACTCCTACAGGTTATTCACACTGCTTGCAATATTGCAGAGCGCTATACAAATGTTGATGTCGGTAAATGTAAACTAGCATGCAGTGTTGCCTCGTATATGTATACATCACACAAAACAGTTGCTGAGAATGTATACACAACATCTTTAATCTTGCCTTGACTCATGTTTGCCAGACCTGCGCCTCCAAGGATCTGCATTAAGAAAAGTTCAAATATTTGTGTTTTTTCTTGCGTCTCCCAGATGGACGCATTAGCAAATTTGTTGACCTGACGGATAAATAGCAATGTTTTAAGAGGATTATCTGAGGAAATTAGCACAGTGGTCGTGTGTCTCGGAGCTCGCTGCACCAGGTGCCTCCCTGGCCAACCTCTCCACCAACGTCTTAACTTCGCTCAACCTGTCTTAAGAGCACTCCACTCTTGGTTCTCCACTCTTGGCACTCTACTTAAAGCACTCAACTCTTGGCACTCTACTTAAAGCACTCAACTCTTGGCATGGCGAATAATTATGTGTACGAACATCCTAACACAAGCAACTCGAGACTAGACCATCAGAAACTAGATTAAGTAAACACGAAGAGAACTTACACCCAACGAAATACATTTTTACTCCCAAACCTAACCTAACCTAACCTAACCTAACCTAACCTAACCTAACCTAACCTAACCTAACCTAACCTAACCTAACCTAAGCTAACGTAACCAGGACGCATTGTACAGTCGATCAAGCTGAAACTGAGTCATTATTGGCAGCGCTTCAGGTGCACAGAACGTGATAGTCAGTACTTGTTCGGGATTAAGCCAAGCCTTACGTAATACAAGCTAATGAAATCTATTCTCAACCAGCTTGACCTTATTTGGAATCCTCGAGGTAAGGTCAAGTCACTGTGGTTAAGGTCAAGGCGGTAATGTAATACGTTGTGGCTTGTATATTTCCAGTGTTTTCTTTGGTTGAAATATATCGGCTTTATATATTGATACACCTATAATATTACCTGATCAGGGCCTCAAAATCCTATACTGGCAAGGTTCGGTTCGGTCTAGTGTTATTTGAGTAAACAGTGTGTGTGTGTGTGTGTGTGTGTGTGTGTGTGTGTGTGTGTGTGTGTATGTGTACCCACCCACACCCACACATATATACACAACGGTGAAAACGAGAGAAATATATGTACTCTAAATTTTATTGACGCTCCGTTGATTGGTCCAAATCCATAAACGCCTGAATCCGTGGAATTATTGGTTTGGTGTTTAGATTCTCAATTGTTTTTAATTCCGCGGCTGTTTTTATTGCCATGATTGTTGATAGAAGGGCTTTTTTTTATATGAACACTAAATGGTGGAGGGGACCAATCAGAACGTCAGGTAGTGGGGATATCATTTTATGTGTAGTTTGTTATTATATGTTACTGGTGAGTAGTGATATATTGCTGTGTGGTTGTTTAGTGATCACTTTTATGTTGTGGACGAGATATGAAATGTAACTCTTTTTTTTTTAATGTTGCTTTTGAAATATTGTCAATGGGAGATAAAACACACACACAGACACACACACACACACACACACACACACACACACACACACACACACACAGACATACACACACGCAATAAAAACATTCATACAGCAGGTAAACATCCTCATTTATGTGTTTGCATTTAAATGAATGAAGGAAATATACCAAAATATCCATAATTGCTTTGTAAAAGTTAAAAGCCCCCGAGAGGACCAAAATACAACCCATTATCCTGGATTATACAATATATTATACACTAATTACACCCCCGCTATGGTCACGCACTCCTGTTCTTTTTGCGCGCGCTAAATTTATGTCCCGCCAAGAAGGGTGTGTTGCGAATTACCTGCTAATATTTTTAGTTAGTTCTTTATGCGTTATTGTTATTGTTATTGCTATTAGTATTCTTATTGCTATTTATTATTATTATTATTGAGACCAAAGGTGTATAAATCCTGGAAGTCTTTTAAGTCAATTTTTTTTGTGTACCGTCGCTGTTAATATCATAATGTTTGAGATTCCAGCTAGGTGTGTTGGCTCCAGGTTCACGAGGACTCTGTATGCTAACTTTGTCTCCTAACTGGTGTTGAGAGAACGTGTCTTGTTACGGGAGAGTCTCAATGTATATTAATAGTATCCTCTAACTAGTGTTATTGTAATAGGTGGTACTAAGTTAAGGTTCACTGTGGCTTTGACGTCATTTTGAGTTATATATAGTTAATTACATTCTTATATTCATAGTTAGGAGGGGAATTATTCGCGTAATTCTTTGGGAATCTGTGTTTGGTTTTACCTGGCCTTTACCTGAAGGGTATTTGAGGGGATTTCCCAAAAATTTAGCTTGATCACCTGTTTATCTGCACTTAACATGAATCTTCAAAAGAACATGTATACTCTTGTTCTTAAATCCTTCAATTGTTCATTATGTTAGAGATTCATCATTTTGTGTGTGTGTGTGTGTGTGTGTGTGTGTGTGTGTGTGTGTGTGTGTGTGTGTGTGTGTGTGTGTGTGTGTGTGTGTGTGTGTGTGTGTGTGTGTGTGTGTGTGTGTGTGTGTGTGTGTGTGAGTGTGTGTGTACGTGTGTGTGTGTGTGTGTGCTCCCTCTCTCCACTAGGTAGGGCGGTGGTGGCTCAATCCGGTGTTATCTTTAAGTTACAAGCCGCCCTGACCGACCTCCCTGTGCTGGTCAGGAAATAATTGAAACTTCCCACTTGGCGTTGCTTTCTAGAACTCTAAAATGATTGAAAATTTCGCTGTCTCCTTTTAATGCATTGTCGATGAGTTAGGAAAATAAATGAAACTTTCTATTATTTATGCATTCTCTATCAGGAAAATATGTGAGACTTTCTCTTGCTTTCTCTCGGCGTTGTTGTTCCTGCTGATCGAGTGTGAGGGAGTGATATAAATTTTCCTCATATATTTCCTGCCATTGGAAAGTAAGGGTATTGAAGCTTTCTCTTTCCGGTTTCTTTCTCGTATTCTATCACACACACACACACACACACACACACACACACACACACACACACACACTCTCTCTCTCTCTCTCTCTCTCTCTCTCTCTCTCTCTCTCTCATGGTATTGGTTTACTTCAAAGGTGAGAAAGTATATTACAACTTACGAAAGTGAGAAAACAAGAAAACTTTTACTTTCTTAGTTGCTGTTTTTACCTTTCAAAAGAGAGAGAAACTTAATGAAGCTTTCACTCATTATTGCTGTCTCCAGACTTTCTTTCCCTCGGTATTTCTATTCCTCTAAAATAAGGGAAAATAAATGAAAGTTTATTCCGCTCGCTTTCTCCGTTCTAGACCAACTCGCTGGAAATTGACTCTCGCTTGCTGCATTTCCTGGACTTTCTCTCAATCGGTGTTTCTAGCCTCCCAAATGAAACTAAATAAAGGAAAACAAAATAATATTAGTTCTATCCCATCAAGAACACAACTTTCACTTGTAACTCTCTCAAGACTTTCTCCCCCTGGCTGTTTTCTATTTATTGAGAGTGAACTAAATAATATAAATGGATCATACAGGCGAATAACATATACATCCCCCCTGTGTTATTACCATGTAGGGGCTCGGGGAATGATTAATTGAGAGGTGGAGGTGAACTGATTGGCTCTACAGACCAAAGATATCGAGTCCAGCCGCCAGGTACATGTTTCCTTCTTCCCCTCAGTGACACACAACAGGCAGCAGGGGCAAGACACAGTATTAACCAGTAGTAGATATAACAGTTATCTCAGCAGACAGCAGTAGTAGAAACAACACTAACAAAAATAACAGCAGGGAAAACTATCACAACAGAAGCAGAAACAGCATTAACAGCAACATATATATATCAGTTATATCAGCAGACACAGCAGTAGTAAAAACAGCACTAACAAAAACAATAGCAGCAACAGCAGAAGGAACTATCATACAATGTTAATCGCAGCAGGAGCAGACACAGCATTGACAGCAGTAGATATAGCAGTTATTTCAGCGGCACGACCACCTAAGACCTCCTGTAGCATCATCGTCTTGCAGCTTCCAGGGAGGACAACTAAAAGGTCGAGAGAGAGAGAGAGAGAGAGAGAGAGAGAGAGAGAGAGAGAGAGAGAGAGAGAGAGGAGAGAGAGAGAGAGAGAGAGAGAGAGAGAGAGAGAGAGAGAGAGAGAGAGAGAGGACACACATGGAGTTTAATTATCTCACGGCTTTTCTTGGATAGAAAGGAGGGAAAAGTCAAAGGATATTCAGGAAATGGAAGGTGAGAAAGTCTAGGCATGTCAGCGAGAGAGAGAGAGAGAGAGAGAGGCAGAGAGAGAGAGAGAGAGAGAGAGAATAAACATGCACTTTAGTACAAATCTTCCTCTGTTATTAATTATCTTTATTTAGTGTTTTTCGTCTTTTTCTATTTAATCTAGAAAGAAAATACCTGAGGAATCTCAATGGACTCTCTACTCCTCAATATCCTGAATAATTTTAAATTTCGGGGCGGGGAGAAGGGGGTAGAAGGAAGAGAGGACAGGAGAACAGGAGGGACTTGGACGACGGACAGGAGGAATGCGGAAGGAGGAAGAAGTAGGGAGGAAAGGCAGGAAGAGAACAGGAAGAAAGAAAAAGGCAAGGAGGATATTGGAGAAGGAGGAGGAGGAGGAGGAGGAGGAAGAGGAAGGATTAGATAAGAAGACAAGAAGAGAAGGAAAGGGAGGAGAATGGGGGAGAAAAAGGAGAGGAAGGCAGGGGGGAAAGGGTGAGAGGGGGGGGGGTGACGGAAGAAGAGTTAGAGGAGAGCGGGAGGAGAGGAGAAGGAAAGGCCGAGAGGAGAAGACAAGAACGAGAACGAGAGGAGGAAGAAAAAGAAAAAATAGACAATAAGAAGGTATGAGAGCGGGAGCAGAGTGAGAAGAGGGCGGGAGGAGCAACAGGAGGAGAGCGTGAAGAGACAAGGGGCCTAAAAAAAACTCCTTCAAGTCAGCAGTAACAGTTATTCCCTCGGCTGTGTGTTAATCCTCCCTACAGTATGTTTAAAAGGATCCCAGGCAGGAGGCACTCTGGGGGATCCTGTGTGTTAATGCCATTGAAAATAAGTGAAAATATCCACTCAGATTATTTTGGTTTAGGTTTTTATATCCAGGGATTAGGTTCAGCTTTATTTATGTACCTCGAGATTTGAGATAGTTAGTATTTCCCTCTTCTTTCCCCCTCTCTTGTTTCCCCCCTCTCTTGTTTCCCCCTCTCTTGTTTTCCCCCTCTCTTGTTTTCCCCTTGTTTTCCTTGTTTTCCTTGTTTCCCCCTCTGTTTTCCTCTCTTCTTGTTTTCTCTCCCCTTTGTTTTCCCTCTGTTTCCTGTTTTCCCCCTTGTTTTCCCTCTTGTTTTCCTCTTGTTTTCCCTCTTGTTTTCCCCCTTGTTTTCCCCCCTTGTTTCCCCTCTCTGTTTGTTTCCCCTTTGGTTTTCTCTTGTTTCCCCTCTTGTTTCCCCCATTGTTTCCCCTTCTTCCTCTTGTTTCCCCCTCTGTTTCCCCCTCTTGTTTCCCCCTCTCTTGTTTTCCCTTCTTGTTTTCCCCTCTTGTTTCCTCTCTTGTTTTCCTTGTTTCCTCTTGCTTCCTTGTTTTCTCTCCCTCTCTTGTTTCCCCTCTTGTTTTCCCTCTTGTTTTCTCTTGTTTCCCCTCTTGTTTTCCCCTCTCTTGTTTCCTCTTTGTTTTCCCTCTCTTGTTTTCCCCCTTGTTTCCTCTTGTTTCCCTCTTGTTTCCCCTTTTCTCTTGTTTCTCCCCTCTCTGTTTCCCTCTCTTGCCTCTCGTTTCCCCCTTGTTTTCCCCTCTCGTTTTCCTTGTTTTCCCCCTCTTCTTGTTTTCTCCCCCTTTCTCTTGTTTTCCTTGTTTCCCCTCTTGTTTTCCCCCCCTCTTGTTTTCCCCTCTTGCTCTCTTGTTTCCCTCTCTTGTTTCCTCTCTTGTTTCCCCCTTGTTTCCTTGTTTCCTCTGTCTCTTGTTTCTGTTTCCCCTCTCTTGTTTCCTCTCTGTTTTCCCCCTCTTGTTTTCCCCCCTTGTTTTCCCTCTCTTGTTTTCCCCCCTCTCTTGTTTTCCCCCTCTTGTTTCCCCCTTGTGTCCCCTCTTGTTCCTTGTTTCCCCTCTCTTGTTTCCTCTTGTTTCTTGTTTCCCTCTTGCTTCTTCTGTTTTCCCCCTCTTGTTTTCCCCTCTCTTGTTTCCCCTCTCTTGTTTCCCCTCTCTTGTTTCCTCTTGTTCTCCTCTCTGTTTCCCCCTCTCTGTTTCCCCCCTCTCTTGTTTCCCCCTTGTTTCCTCCTTGTTTCCTCTTGTTTCTCTTGTTTCCTCTCTTGTTTTCCCCCCTTGTTTTCCCTCTCTGTTTTTCCCTTTGTTTCTCTTGTTTCCCCCTCTTGTTTCCTCTGTTCCCCCTTGCTCTCTTGTTTCCCCCTCTTGTTTCCTCTTTCTTTGTTTCTTGTTTTCCCCTTTGTTTTCCCCCTTGTTTCTCTCTTGTTTTCCCCCTTTGTTTTCCTCTTTGTTTCCTTTCCCCTCTGTTTCCCCTTGTTTCTCTCTCTCTTGTTTCCTCTTGTTTCCTCTCCTCTTGTTTTCCTGTTTCCCTCTCTGTTTTCTTTCTCCCCCTCCTTGTTTTCCTTGTTTTCCCCCTTGTTTCTTCCCCTCTTGTTTCCCTCTCTTGTTCCCCCTCTCTTTGCTTCCCCTGTTTCCCCCTCTGTTTCCCTCTTGCTTCCCTCTTGTTTCCCCCTCTCTCTTGTTTTCCTTCCTCTGTTTCCCCCTCTCTTGTTTTCCCTCTTGTTTTCTCCCCCTCTCTTGTTCTTGTTCCTCTCTTGTTTCTCTTGTTTTCCTCGTTCTACTCTTCACAGTTTTAATATAAGAGAAAAAATCCAACAACACTTGTGTATAGAGATCATAGCCGGAATTATACCTAGAAAATCCTACTTAGTATTTAATTCCTTTCTCTCTACTGATTAATTGTCTTAAACTTCTGGATATTTAAATTAATCCCTTTTATTTACACATGTGATTAAAATAGAATAAAAATGCATAAAAATCCACGTAGCGCCTAGGAAAAATATTCACCAAATCTTAAGCTTCGTGTTTTTTCTTAATATTATATGAGCCAGAAGAAGTTAATATATTTAAATAACGGGAGATCTGAGTTACCCCATTTTTTTGTTTTTTTTTATGAGTTTGAGGTATTAGTAGCAGAGTTCTTTACTTTGTCCTCCTCTCTCTCTTTTTCTCTCTCTCACTTCGTCATTTTCTCTCTCTGTCTCCGTCTCCCTCTCTTTATCTGCCTTTTTATATCTCTCTCTCTCTCTCTCTCTCTTACAAGAGCTTCATAGATTAATTTAAATTTTTTTTTCATTGCCAAGAAAAACAACTTGAAATACCGTGGGCGTAACATTTCATTCTTGATCTGAAAGTAAATGCCCTCTCTTCTTTACTCACAACTTTGATGTCAGAAAATAATTTATAATTCTGTCTGATGTTCACTACTTCTTCAAGGTGGAAAGTTGTTGAGATCTTTCTGTTTGTCACCGTCTCCATTTTTCTCTTTCTCAGTGTCACCCATCTCTCTCACTCACTCTTTCTCAGTGTCACCCATCTCTTTAACTCTCTCTTTCTCAGTGTCACCCATCTCTTTCACTCTCTCTTTCTCAGTGTCACCCATCTCTTTCACTCACTCTTTCTCAGTGTCACCCATCTCTTTCACTCACTCTTTCTCAGTGTCACCCATCTCTCCACTCATCGCTGTCTCAGTTTTTTTTTCTCCCTCTTGTTTTTTCTCCTCTGCCTCTGTCTTTTCACCCTTTTCTATATTCCGTGTCTTTCACTCTTTTCTTTCCTCAGTGCCGCCTGTCTCTCTCTCTCTCTCTCTCTCTCTCTCTCTCTCTCGCTCAGCAACGCCTCTCGGAGATATGCTAACTAATGCATCTTGCCTACATCGTGCATTGTAACTTTCGACTCAGAGTTTAATTTTAGAAACTCAGAGAAGGAGGAAGAAAGTAAAAGAGAAAAAGAAAAAATAAGAACATTTGAAAAAATATATCTCTTTGTTCTCTCTATCCGCCTGTATCTCTTTCTCTCTCTCTAAATATACATCTCTCTTTCTTTATCTTTCTTCCTCACTTTCACTACTTAAAATAACATGTGAAAGCAGCTACAAGTGAAAGTTTTATTTAGTTTCTTTACTTTCGAAGAGAAAAGAAATGTCTTTATATAACAAGTGAAAGCGACAACAAAGGAAATTTCTAATAATTCTAACTATCTGTTTTCTTTTCAGGCGTTCATTACTCTCTCTCTCTCTCTCTCTTTTTTAGGTCGTGCACATATTGATGACATAATTTTTCTTTCCACTTTCTCTTTCACTTAAATCTTTAGGCTGTATTTCTTTTCTGGTCATTTATCACTTCTTGTCTTATCCCCGGGGAGAGAGAGAGAGAGAGAGAGAGAGAGAGAGAGAGAGAGAGAGAGAGAGAGAGAGAGAGAGAGAGAGAGAGAGAGAGAGAACAGCTTTCGTAAACTTTGCTCTCACTCTGCTTTCTATTAACCCATTTCTCACTCAAATTTCCCTTCGCTTTTATTCTCTCAATTTTCTCTTCTCCAACTTTGTCATATTTTTCTTGTATTTGCTTTTCATTTGTAATTCACTTCCATCTAAATTCTTTGTTTTCGTTTTTATTATTTACTTGTATTGTTATTTCATTTAAGATTACGGTTTTCTTTCTTCTAATTAACACTTACATTTATCATTTTTTTCTTTACTTTGAAGTCACACATTAATTCCATCATAGATTTTATTAATTAAGTAAATAATATATGTGTATATGAACAATTGCAAACCTATGCATAAAACTATGTATATTCAGAAAAACATACACAGAAATATGAACATCTGGTAAGGCATACATAAGAGATATGTATACTTAGGATAATATTCATAATCGTATTGAGAAAAAATGTAGATGAATACATTTTATTTTTGCGTGTTTAAAATGAAAAATATACGTAGAGTTTATAATGATTCTAACATGAAAAACACTTCATATTTTCAGTGCCTTCAGGGTAGCTACAGCGCACAATTTTTCTCCACTTGTTTACCGCCATAATGGAGATATTCCACGTATGTAGACACAGTCACAGACAAACACACACAAGCCATCCAATATGTATGTGTCAACGAGCGCGACACATGGTGGAGGGGGGGAAGGTGGAGGGGGGGGGGGAGGGGAAGGGAGGGGGGGGGAAGGTGGAGGTGGGGGTGAGGGAAGTGGAGGGGTGGATAATAAAACTTGCAGGAGACAGTGACTCCCCTGACGCGACCCCCCACACCCGCTGTGTTTGTATCTCAGTCGCTTTGATTATGAACATGACCCCAGTGGCCATGTTTACTGTTGATGTTTTCATTATAAACATAGCCAGAGGAGCATTGTTTATGGATTTACATTATTTCTATTATTATAAACATGGACTAGCGATGACGTTTTTTGATGTATATAATTTATATATTTATTATGGGAAGTAGATAGTGGTAATGTTTATACTTTGCTCGCTTTGATTATAAACAGAGAGAGAGAGAGAGAGAGAGAGAGAGAGAGAGAGAGAGAGAGAGAGAGAGAGAGAGAGAGAGAGAAAAGGTCCTCTATTGGGGAGATTGTGAACGTTTCTGGGGTGAACAATGTGATATCTTGGGCTGACAGAACGTGACAGGAGAGGTAAAGTAGGAAGGGAAGGAAGGGAGAAAACGTAGATGGGGGAAAAAGTAAGGGAAGGGAGTGTGAAGGAAAATTAAAGGAGGGTTAAGTGAAGGAGAGGAGAAGAAAGGATAGAGTTAGGGAAATAAAGAGAGGGAAAGGGAGTGAGTTGGGGGAAAGTACAGAGAGGAAAATGAAAGCAGAAAAGAAAGACAGAGAAAAATGTAAATATAAAAAAAAGAGAGACAGGCTAAAATAGAAATAGAGAGAGAGAGAGAGAGAGAGAGAGAGAGAGAGAGAGAGAGAGAGAGAGAGAGAGAGAGAGAGAGAGAGAGAGAGAGAGAGAGAGAGAGAGATTAATAGCCAGACAAATAGTTCATACCAACGAACCAAAAAGAAAAAAAATATATAAAGAAAAAAGGGAAAAACAAAACAAAAATGGATGAAGGACGAATCACAAGTCACGAGGGAAGCAGAAAACTTTGTCTAGGAGAGAGAAAAACGCCTTGAGTAAGCTAAGAAAAAGGAGAAATATTGATATGTATGTGTAGGTGGTGGGTCTACACACACACATACACACACACACACACACACACACACACACACACACACACACACACACACACACACACACACACACACACACACACACACACACACTACTTGAAAAGAAAATCATGAAGGAAAGAAAGCAGTGGAAATATAAAACAACCTAGAAGAGAGAAAGTATAGAGTAACCTAGAAGAGAGAAAGCAGTGAAAGCAGTGAAAGTATAGAAGTAAAGTAAAGAAGAGACAAGAACTATTAAATCACGATGAGGAGAGAAAGGGAAATCCTCCCAAACTATAAAATTAAAGGAATGGCCGAACCTGGCGACGATAACACTGAAGAAGGAACTGTAAAACTGTGGGAGGGAAGGACCTGATGACCTGGGAGTGTGAGACCTGGGACCTGGGAATGTGAGATCTGGGAGTATAAGACGAGAGATCTAGGAGGGAATGACCTGGGACCTGGGAGTGTGAGACCTGGGAGTATAAGACGAGAGATCTAGGAGGGAATGACCTGGGACCTGGGAGTGTAAGACCTTGGAGGAAATGACCTGGAACCTGGGAGTGTGAGACCTTGGAGGAAATGACCTGGGACCTGGGAGTGTGAGACCTTGGAGGAAATGACCTGGGACCTGGGAGTGTAAGACCTTGGAGGGAATGACCTGGGACCTGGGAGTGTGAGACCTGGGAGGGAAATACCCAGACTCTGGGGAGGTGGAGACCTGGAGAGGAAATGACCTGAGACCTAGGAGGTGAGACCTGGGAGGGGAACACCACCTGGAGACTCAGGAGGTGAGACCTGGGAGGGGAAAAACACCTGGGATCTGGGGAGTGTGAGACCTGGGAGGGAAATACCTGTGACCTGGGAGTGTGAGACCTGAGAGGAAAACACCTGAGACCTAGGAGTGTGAGACCTGGGAGGGAAATACCTGTGACCTGGGAGTGTGAGACCTGAGAGGAAAACACCTGAGACCTGGGAGTGTGAGACCTGGGAGGGAAATACCCAAAAGAAAAATATACCTATAAGAAACGCTCTAGAATATACCTCCTTAAAACCCATAAAAAAGGCAAAAAATAAACACCTAAAACACCAACAACAAAATAAACCCATAAAAATAAACCTACATAAATAAACACCATATAAAACAAAAACAAAACTAAACCTATAAAAATTAATCCATAAAAATAAACCTATAAAAAAAAATAAAAATAAAATAATAAACCAATAAAAACAACAACAATATAAACCCATAAATACACAAAAAAAATAAACCGGTACAGTATAAAACAGGAAAAGAAAAAGAGTGAGAGACAAAAGCCCCACCGCCGCCCCCCACCAGTAGCCAGGGAGCACTGAGGCTGAAGTGAAGCATCCCAGTGGTTTTACAAATCGGGCAGGACCACACATCGGCCTCCGCGTCTGCCTAAAATGACCCACCAATTTCTACTTGTCTTGGGCCTTGATCTGGTTACTGTGTCATCCAGGGCCAGCAAATATAGCCCCACACTCTCTCTCGCAGCTTTACATTTGTCCTCCTCTGGGATATTTGGCTCCAACGCACCTCCTAGAATCTCTTGTCAAATGTTTCTCTCAGTGCAACTACCACTTTCCAGAGTTTGGGTAAATACACTCATAGGGTCTTTTAGTAGCCAGGAGCTTCATACATACTGACACATACACACACTCACACACACACACACACACACACACACACACACACACACACACACACACACACACACACACACACACACACACACACACACACACACACACACACACACACACACACACACACACACACACACACACACACACACACACACACACACACACACACACACACACACACTCTCTCCACACTCTCTCTTGCAGTTTACATTCACCCTTCTGGCAGGTGCCCAACCTCACCTCTCGTACGTTTGAAAAGAAAAAAAAAAGTACATCTCAATGTTTGGTAAACTCGATACACTCACGCACGCAATTTTCCAGAGTTTGGGAAAACGTATTCTCAGGAACACCCAGGGCACGGGACCACCTAGGAGTTTGAGGAAGGTACTCTCAGGCAACACTCAGACCCTAGGAGGTTGGAGATGTCGCTCTCAGGTAACATTCACCCACTGGGAGGTTGGGGCAGGCATTCTCAGGCAACACTCAGACCCAAGGAGGTTGAGATGTCGCTCAGGTAACATTCAGCCACTGGGAGGTTGGGGCAGGCATTCTCAGGCAACACTCAGACCCTAGGAGGTTGGAGATGTCGCTCTCAGGTAACATTCAGCCACTGGGAGGTTGGGGCAGGCATTCTCAGGCAACACTCAGACCCCCGGAGGTTGGAGATGTCGCTCTCAGGTAACATTCAGCCACTGGGAGGTTGGGGCAGGCATTCTCAGGCAACACTCAACCCTTGGGAGGTTAGGCAGGCAGTCTCAGGAAGGAAAATGATGTAAAGGATGTTAGCCACAGTAAGACGGGTGAATCCCGATGAGGCGGACCAAACTGTGTTAGTGTGAAGCGTGTTAAGAGGTGGCTCTAACCCTCTCTCTCTCTCTCTATCCAGTTGATTACGTATGTATTTATGCAAGTATCTATCCACCTGAGTCAGTGACCTACCTGGCTCTCTCTCTCCTTCCCCTACGAGACTCTCACTGTATTTATTCACTGACCCTTAAGATCGAAATGATCTCTACAGGGGAGATTCATTGTTCGTCTCCCACGCGGTTGTTGATGAAATGGGCCCCGCTTCTAATGGGCCCCAATCCTAATGGGCCCAACTCTTAAGGGGCCCCTCCCCTAATGCGTCCCACTCCTAATGGGGCCCACACCTAATGGGACCCACACCTAATGGGACCCACACCTAATGGGCTCCAGTCCCAACGGGTTTCAATACTAATGAAATAAAGAAATAAACATAAAAAAGAAGAGAAAAGAAAAAAAGAAATAAGGATAAGAAAAAGGTCCCCCCCACCCCCCAAAAAAAAAAAAAGAATGAAAAAAGCAAGAGAAAGTGAATGAGTGAGAGGATGGTAGAAACAGGCTGAGTCAGGGGTAGAGAGAAGACCTTCAAATATACTCGAGCCCGGACCAGCATCTGTACCCCTGGCAGGAGGAGGGGGCAGGGACGGAGACGGGGAGGTCATTGTGGGTTCTGTTGTAAGAGGGTGTTTAAGTGCGGGGGTCCTCACTTGCAGTTTCATTCTCTTGTAAACTCGAGAAAAAACTATCTTTACCTTTTTTTTCAATGGTATTTTTTTTTCTTGTAAGATGGAGAAAAACGTTTTATGTTTAATATTCTCTGTTTAACGTAAAATAAAAAAAAGGTTAAAATTTTATTCATTATTTTGTTTATTGTCAAATCGAAGAAATATTTTTAATTTTACCTTAATTTTGTTTTGTCTCTTTAAAGTTCAGGTAAATCTTTAAGGTTTTATCTGTACCGTTAAACCTAAACCAACACACAAGGGTAAGTTTATCCTAATATATATCATGCGACTTAAACCTTAACCAACACAGCTTAATTCTAACATATTTCACGTCTTAAAGTCTTAAACTATTAGAGTAAAGCCATAAAACTAGATCTTCAGTGGGTAGGAGGAGGGCAGGAGGAGGAGGAGGAGGAGGAGGAGGAGGGAGGAGGAGGAGGAGGAGGAGAGGGGGAGGAGGAGGGAGGAGGGGTGGGAGGGGAGGAGGAAGAGGAGGAGGAGGGGGAGGAGGAGGGTTAGGGGAGGAGGAGGTTAGAGGAGGGGCAGGGGGAGGGGTTAGGAGGAGGGGTTAGGAGGAGGGGTTAGGAGGAGGGGTTAGGAGGAGGAGGAGGAGGAGGGAGAGCCAACACACTTCCAGCGACCGCCATAAAACTGTAATGTTAAGACTAAACGTCATAAAAGATTTTACACACTTCATGCATTTTCCCCCAAAATTTCCCGAGCAGCAAAACTTTCGCGGAGGAAACCACGAAAAACTTTCCCTCTGGGCAACTTTGCTGGTTTTTGACGAATGAGAATTAAGAAATCTTACAGGAACAATAATTAAAGATTTTGTGTGGCCGGGATGTGAGGGAGAGTTAGTTAATGTTGGTGGTTGTGGTTACAGGTGTTTCTTAACTCTCTGTCTGTCTGCCCTGTCTGTCTTTTTATCTGTCTGCCTGTCTGTGTATCTCTCTTTGTATATGTCTGTGTCTGTCTGTCTATTTATACACACACATAGACACACACACACACACAATAACTATTTCTGAATAATTAATAGGTAAATTGTAGCCATAAAACAGGTGCGATAATTAAAGGTTGTAGTGAGGATGTTGAAGTTTGTTTATCGTACGAATAGTTTAGAAATTATTCTTACACGAAGATGATAAAATCGTATGCAAATAAGAGACTTACTTACCTATCTTGGACCAATAAATTAAGATGAGATTCGGGTGTGAGGGAAAGCTGGTAAGTGGTGGTGGTGGTGGTGTGGTAGTAGTGGGAGTAGTGGTGGGAGTAGTGGTGGGAGTAGTGGTGGGCGTTGTGGTGGGTGTAGTGGTGGGAGTAGTGGTGGGAGTAGTGGTGTTGGTAGTAGTGTTGGTAGTAGTAAAAGTGTTTGGTACTGGTGTGATGATGGTAGTAGTAGTGGTAATTGGTGGTGGTTGTAGTGGTGGTTATGGTAGTAGTGGTGATGATGGTGATGGTTTTACATAATATAGCTTCTCTCGAGATTGCAGATAAAATGTCATGAAGGTGATACATAAATTCTTAACTTAAACCAATAATGAAAGACTTATGTTAATTGTGAGGGAAAATTACCGTATGTATGTATGTATGTATGTATGTATGTATGTATGTATGTATGTATGTATGTATGTATGTATATGTGTATGTATGTATCATCTCGTTCACTCTGTTTGTTTCCTTCTTTTTATTATTTTTTCTTTACAACCTTTTCTCCTTCCCTCTCTGCATCTCCACCTCTTCCCCTTTCCTCTTCATCTTCTCCACCCTCTCTCTTTTATTTCCCGTACCTCAGTTCGGTCACTTAATAAAAAGAATATTACCTTGGCTGGCGTAATTAAAACAACTCTTTGATACACCTCTGTAACACTCTAATAACTGAGGTAATTATGTATTCCAAGATGAATTATCAATGTAAATAAAGGTAATTGTAATTCTGGTAGACTAATATATTTACCAGCGTTTGTAATATAAGTTCATACTCGTGAAGTGACTTGTGTTATGAGGGTGTCACCAAGATTTTGTAAGACCGAGATTAAAAAAAAATTATTGATTATGGTAGCGACATACACACACACATACACCACATACTCACACACACACACACACCACATACTCACACACAAACACACACCACATACTCACACACAAACACATACACCACATACTCACACACAAGCACACACACCACATACTCACACACAAACACACACACCACATACTCACACACAAACACACACACCACATACTCACACACAAACACACACACCACATACTCACACACAAACACACACACCACATACTCACACACAAACACACACACCACATACTCACACACACCACAGACTTACACACAAACTCATAATACAACCTAATCACAAATCATTACACACGAAATAATTCCGTGTTGTTATTAGAGACAGAGCGAGCGTAATTTCCCTCCGCCAGCCTAGTGTTGCCACACCACACTCTCACCTCTGACCTTCAGCGCCCCTCACCAGCCAGACTACAACCATCCCGCGTTCACTGACCAACACGCACTCCCGGTACTACTGTGTCTGGGCACGTAATACTCCCGGACAAAATATTATTATCATTGGACAAAATTATACTGGAGATGGTTTTAATTGAATAAAGTATAAATACACAAAATTTCACAAAAACTCATTCCGACCATTATTCTTTGGTACAAATATTACAATAATAACCCCCCCCCCAGATTAAAATCCCAATATAAACCAAAATTAACCTAAATCCTTACTCCTTCAGTTTCCTTTGGTCGCAATATACTGTCAGGTACAGTACAATTTCCTGCTACTAACCGCTAATATACTTGAGTGGCTTAATAGGAGACGTTAAGTATTGAAATAGAGTAGAGTGGCATAATGGTGGTAGATTGTGGTAGTGTAGCTGTGGTGGTGGATAATTGTGGTATTATAGCTGTGGTGGTGGATGATTTTAGTAGTGTATTTGTGGTGATGGATGACTGTGGAAGTTTAGCTGTGGTGATGGTGGATTGTGGTAGTGTATCTGTGGTGGTGGATAATTGTGGTATTCTCATAATTGTGGTGGAGTGATGATGAGTCGTGATTGTGGTGGTTTGTATCATGCTGGTAGACGTCTTACTATCTATGTTAATGTAATATCAGATAAATCCTCATCCCTTACAAGACTCAATAACTCCGTAAAAGAACTGAATTAAAATTACGTCTGTTTTTCCCATGTCTATCAATAAACTCTAATTAATATTTTTCACAGATAAATTCATGGTACTTCCTTTGTGTTGTTCTAGTAAACCTCGACAAGATATTCTCCAAAATTTAGTAATTCCACGTGAATTTTGTTTTTTTAGTATTATTGAAAATCGGTGTTTTTTATTCTGTAAGTAGAATAATACAATGAATAGTTAATGTTGTTCTCGATAGACAAACAATTATTCCCTTTGTAAGTCCAGGAGAGAATACAGGGAACTGAGAAGTGAGTGATGCATGTCAGTGTTGTATCAATAATCTATACGTGGTGAACCTTGTAATTAGTAACAATATCTCATAGGATTTATAGAGGTTTTTCACGAGGGCTGTTTTCACTATAGATCAAGTTGTACTTCTGAGTAATTGTTAAAACAAGAAAAGATTGTTATTTCAAAGTTTGTTTTATTTGTATACTGTGATTAAAATGTTATGTTACTCGTGAGAGATTGAGTGAGATATGTGATTCGGTTGTGTTACTCGAAGTAATGACCGTCATCACCTCCGTCAAAGGAGTTCCACAGTTCATTTTTTATCACTGTAAATAACTACTATGTAAAATATTGTAGTGTTTTTAATTTGTTTTAAAATTTTCTAGAAGCTGCAATTACTTAGATTCACCATTTATTCTTTAAGCTCTTAAATAAAAAAAAATCAAAGGGAGTTTTGTTTATATTACGTAACGATGATCTAACAGAGAAATAGTAAGTGAAATATAGGTAGCGGTTGCCTTAGAGTTTATACCCGCTACTCGGCTAATCCGACAGCTGCACTCTACTTGGAAACATTTATTTTATTTTTTTCGCTAAACTTTAAAGAAATGTGTTACAAATTTTAGTAATTCCTGATAAAAAAGTCATATTAAAGACCTTATTTTTGTTTATTATTTGACTACTGTGAAATATTATTTAGAAAAACATTGAGAGGGAAGGTGGTAAGTGAAATGTGGGTTTCGTTGACCGTAGACTTTTCCCATCTCCTCGTCACGAGAGGTACAGTAGGTCAGCGTAATTCACCGTGATGAAGGGCACGAGTCGAATTATTAATTTTTTTTATATAATGGTTAAACAATGTAGCTTACTTGTGCAAACACCTGCCATGGACAATCATTTATACGTGAAGGGAAAAATATAAATTATTTGTTAAACTTGTGTTCTGAGAAACTTGAGAAATATGTAAATTGACACGTTATATTTGTTAAGGTTTCGGTAATAGAGAAATGGTTGTTAGTAATGATGGTGATTGTCAGTGATGATGGTGGTTGTTAGTAATGATGGTGATTGTCAGTGATGCTGGTGGTTGTTAGTGATGCTGGTGGTTGTTAGTAATGATGGTGATTGTCAGTGATGATGTTGGTTGTTAGTGGTGCTGGTGGTTGTTAGTAATGATGGTGATTGTCAGTGATGCTGGTGGTTGTTAGTGATGCTGGTGGTTGTTAGTGATGATGGCAGTTGTTAGTGATGATGATGATGATAGTTGTTAGTTATGATGGTGGTTGTTAGTGATGATGGTGGTTGTTAGCGATGATGGTGGTTGTTAGCGATGGTGGTGTTTGATAGCGATGATGGTAGCTGTTAATGATGATGGTAGTTGTTATTGACGGGGGTTATTAGTGATTATGGTTGGTAATGATGGTGTTCAGAGGTATTGGTGATTGTGTTGATTATAGTTAGTGTCGTATTTCTGGTTGTGTCGTATTGGCTAAAGGCGATATTGTGTCAAGGTTGTGGTAGTGTTTAATACATCTTACAGAATATATTTTCCTTAACCCAAACTATCTCAGACAAGGAATATAACTTATCCACTATCCCTTACACAGTGCATATATACCTGCAGTACCTTATTCATTACGTTCGTTTTATCTATTAGCGGTCGTCCAGGTGAGAGAGAATTGGATGAAACAGGAGGTAGAATAAAGTATAGTGATAAAGGACGAAGGATAGATTGCATCAGTGGTAGAGAGGGAGGCCGCCGAGGCTTGCTCTATCGGAAAATGGAATTTGCATACCGTAAATTTGGCGGCTTCAGGTGCACCCACAACCCGGTCTTGGGCTAAAGCTGGCTTGGCAGCAGGGTCAGGCGTGGCTTGTGTGGAGGACTGCTTACCTAGAGTGGCTTATTTTCAGGTCATTATTTCTTACTGTTATTATCATGAATTATTTCGAGCAATGGAGTTATTTTAGATGCACCTGTAACCTTATATAGGCTAAGCTGGCTTGGTCAAAGACTTAGATGTGGTAAATTATGCTTCGTGTGACTTTTGGGGGGTTATAGCGCCTTACTAGATTTATAGGTATTTTAATAAACAAATCTACCTGCTTTAGATCCACAGGTAATCAGGTAGTGGGTTAAAGGTGGCTGGCTACAGGGGAAGGGCGTGGACGCTTGGTTAAGGATATTCTTGTTTATAATGGCTGCTTATGATGACTTATTAGACTTTAACATGACTGAATTGGAGAAAAATAATTATAATCGTTTGAGAGTAATTTAGGTCAAGTTAGGTAAGGTTAGATTAATTGAGATTTACGTTAATTTAGTTAAGATTATATTATGGTAGATTAGAATAAGCTACTTTAGCTTCGCTTGGTTAGGTTAGTTTAGGATAATCTATGTTAGATTAGATTAGCTTAGATTGGAGTAAGTTAAATTAATTTAAGTTAGCTAAGATTAAATCTTGTTAGGCTAGATTAGCTTGGTGGTCGTGGCGGAGGCGTCGAAAACTTGTAACGAGGTTAGTGGCTATGGTGGTGGTGGGGCTGTGATGGTGAGTGGTGATGGTGGTAGTGGTGGAGCAATGGTAATGGTGGTTGTGGTGGTAAGTGGTGGAGCTATGGTGGTGATTGGTGATGGTGGTAGTGGTGGAGCAATGGTAATGGTGGGTGTGGTGGTAAGTGGTGGAGCTATGGTGGTGAGTGGTGATGGTGGTAGTGGTGGAGAAATGGTAATGGTGGTTGCGGTGGTAAGTGGTGGAGCTATGATGGTGGGTGGTGATGGTGGTAGTGGTGGAGCAATGGTAATGGTGGTTGTGGTGGTAAGTGGTGGAGCTATGGTGGTGAGTGGTGATGGTGGTAGTGGTGGTAGTGGTGGAGAAATGGTAATGGTGGTTGTGATGGTAAGTGGTGAAGCTATGATGGTGGGTGGTGATGGTGGTGGTAGGGGCGGAGCTGTGGTGGTAGGTGATGGTGGATCTGTGGTGTTAATGGTAGAGCTGTGGTGGTTGGTAATGGTGTTGGTGATGGTAGTGGTGGTAGTTGAGGTCGTTATAGATGCTGTGCTTGCATGATAATGGGTCTGAGAACAACACTACACCTCGCCACACACTTGGAGGTCAGGCCATTAAGATGTGCTACAGCCAGAGCTTTACTTCCTTCATATTAAGCTTTATCGACCTCTTATAAACATTAACAATTCTTAAACAAGTAAAAAATTGAAGAAAACAAATATTCCAAATCTCCTCCTTCCATATTCCTGTTCTAACTCACCCTTTCACATTTCCATCCCAACTTTCGCCTCTCCTATACCCATTCCAGCTCTCCCCTTCCATATTCCAAATCTAAATTTCCCCATCTCATATTCCCATTCCAATTCTCCCCTTCCATAGTCCTATTCCAACTCTCCCTTTTCACATACCTATTCCAACTCTCCCCTTCCATATACACATCCCAACTTTCCCCTTCCATATTCCTATTCCAACTCTCCACTGCCATACCATATTCCAATCCCAACTCTCCCCTTCCATATTCCCATTCCAAATCTCCCCCTCTCATATTCCCATTCCAAACCTTCCCCTATTCCATACATTCCCAGCCAAACTTATTTTCTTTTACCTCTCCCCATACCGTCTATCTGAACCAAATCACCGGAACAGGTATTACAAAAAAGAGAGGGATAGAGAGAGGGAGGGAGAGGGAGAGGGAGAGAGGGAGGGAGATGGAGAGGTTACTGTACCCAGGTGAATAAATGTTGTAATCTGATTCTAGCGTCACATCGCTGGCCTTGTTACGTTGTGTGATATTTCGCGTCCTGGGGTGGTGTTGGGTGGTGCTGGGTGGTTGTGGGTGGTTGTGGGTGGTTGTGGGTGGTGCTGGGTAGTGTTGGGTGGTGTTGGGTGATGTTGGGTGGTTTTAGGTGGTGTTGGGTGGTTGTGAGTGGTGTTGGGTGATGCTGAATGGTTGTGGGTGGTGCTGGGTGGCTGTGGGTGGTTGTGGGTGGTGTTGGGTGGTTGTGGTGGTACTGGGTAGTGCTGGGTGGCTCTAGGTGGCTATGGGTGACTCTGGGTGGTTCTGGGTGGTGCTGGGTGGTACTGAGTGGTGTTGGGTGGTGCTGGGTGATGGTGGGTGGTTGTGGGTGGTGTTGGGTGGTGTTGGGTGATGCTGAGAGGTTTTGGGTGGTGTTGGGTGGTTGTGGGTGGTGTTGGGTGGTCTTGGGTGGTACTGGGCAGTGCTGGGTGGCTCTAGGTGGTGCTGGGTGGTACTGAGTGGTGTTGGGTGGTGCTGGGTGGTGCTGCGTGATGCTGGGTGGTATTGGGTGGTGATGGGTTGTTCTGCGTTGTCATGGGTGGTTCTGGGTGGTAGTGGGTGGTGTTGGATGGTGCTGGGTGGTAGTGGGTGGTGCTGGGTGGTGCTAGGTGGTTCTGGGTGGTGGTGTTGGGTGGTGATAGGTGGTGCTAGGTGGTTCTGGGTGTTGATGGGTGGTTCTAGGTAGTGATGGGTGGTTCTGGGTGGTGGTATTGGCGGTGCTGGGTGGTAGTGGGTGGTGTTGGGTGATATTGGGTGGTGTTGGGTGGTATTGGGTGGTTTTGGGTTGTTCTGGGTGGTTCTGGATGGCGATGGGTGCATCGCCTCTCTCACCCCTCTTCTCTTCGTCTCCCCCTCTTCCCTCACTCCTTACATTTCATTTCTCCTCCCCTTCTCCTCCTCTCTCTTCTTCCCTACTAAACCTGTCCCTCCCTTCTGTTTCCCTGCTCACCCCTCCCTCCCTCCCTCACTCCCCCCTCCACCCCTCACCTCACTCCCCTCTCCCTCTCCCACACAATAATACCGTAATATGATTCCAGCCTCGCGTTATCGGTCTTGTTAGAGAGTAATCGTAACCTGACGTCCACAGCACCACACAGTTTTCAGTATTCCTAGTTTATTATCACGAGCTGGGGAGAGTGTGAGGTGAGAGGGAGTGAGTGGGGGAGGGATGGAGTGAGTGGGAAGAGGGAGTGAGGAAGGAGGGAATGGGAAGATGGTAGATGGGATGGTGCAAGTTAGAGAGGGAATTAGGGAGGGGGAGAGGGGTAGGGGGAATGGAAGGAGGAAGGGGTTAATGAGGGAGGGACTAATATAATGATGGTGGAGGAAAAGGGTAAGAAGAATAGGGAAGGGGGATAGGAAGGGACGGGCGAGTGGATGGAAAGAAAGAGAGACAAACAGACAAACAGACAAAAAAGTAAAGATCATAGCACACACACACACACACACACACACACACACACACACACACATACACATACACACACACACACACACACACACACACACACACACACACATACACACACACACACACACACACACACACACATACACACACACACACACACACACACACACACACACACACACACACACACACACACACACACACACATACACACACACATACATACACACACACACAAATCCCCCAAAAGGATTATAAACTGAAGAATCTCCCCAATAATCCCCCGATGACGTCACTCTCTTCATCCATATGTCAAATACGATAAACGAAACATGATTCTTTTTATATTAAACACAATATACCACTGTGAATTCCTTCCAAATTAATAAATAAATGCGTACAGACATATACAATATGTAGCTTTATATATTTCATCACTTTGTTCTTTTTAATAAATTGTAATCTCTTTCTGGGTATTAACTGAAGAGTGTTTTATTTTAAAATACTTTCAAGTATTTTTTAAAAAGATTTAATTGGTTAGACTATTATACTCTCTCTCTCTCTCTCATACACAAGTGGTAATAATCCAGTGTTTTATTTTTCTCATAATATCATGTCAACAACTTAATGAATCATTAATGTAAGTGAAAATGACCTTTAGTTAGTTTACGTTAATGTGGCTTCTTCTTCTTCTTCTTCTTCTTCTTCTTCTTATTATTATTATTATTATTATTATTATTATTATTATTATTATTATTATTATTATTATTATTATTATTATTTTGATAATTATAACCATCATATCATTACCCTCATCATCATCATCATCATCATCATCATCATCATCATCATCAACATCTCTTAACAATAATCATAATCAATCACGATAATAATGACACACACACACACACACACACACACACACACACACATACCTTTAATTAGAGACACTTATCAGAGGTGTTCACTGGGGCAGGTAATTAACATGGAGTATTAGTAGTATGAGCGACATTCCTCTTTCACTACGAACAAAAGCGACTGGGAATAGTTGCCGTGTGTTGAGTGTTGGTGAAGCGTGTTCCTCCGAGGCCTGGCTTGGCTCATCCCCTGTGTCGCTTTGCCTTGTTAATATTGGTGAGTGTGTGTGTGTTAAGGAAGGTGTGTGTGTATAGTAAATAATGTTGATAACTATATACGTAAATGAGAAACACACACACACACACACACACACACATATTTAAGACAATAACCCACATTATTTTGTTCTCTGGGCAAAATACCTATGTCTCTCTCTCTCTCTCTCTCTCTCTCTCTCTCTCTCTCTCTCTCTCTCTCTCTCTCTCTCTCTCTCTCTCTTCCATAATAATTTTTTTGTCAATATTTATTTTCTCTCAGTCTCTAATTATCTAGTATATCCGAATTTTTAGACCGAGAGAGAAAAAAAGTATTAAACATTACTACAGTATTTATGATCTTAATGACTTCTCTGTAGTATCCAATTCCTGAACCAATCCTTCACAAATGACCGATTCTCTATACCTTAATTAGTTCCCCGGTGCCGTAATTAAAGGTATTTGGCTGCCGAGACGCGCATAGAGGAGCCATAAGCCAAGATACTCGCCTTTGATTCTGAGCCTGAGATTGTATCGAACTGGGTTTTGTAATTTAAAGCTTTGAGTTAACCTTCCCTCCCACCCTCCCACCCACACAGACCCACCCACCTACCCACACAGACCCACCCACCTACCCACACAGACCCACCCACCTACCCACCCAGGCACTCTCTCTACCACACCCATCCCACCAGCAAGTCACTCTACTATACCACCTACCCACCCAACCACACACACACACACCCTTATCCTATTCACCTCACCATCCACCCATCCCAATAATAACCCACTCACATACCGCTTCCCTATCCCCACCCACCCCCCCAAAAAAAACATTGATTTTTTCTCCACCATAATATAAAAACGGTATGCTGTATATAGTGGTGTATATTTCTCCGTTGAATCAAAGGACATCGTATATTCTTGTATATTTTTTTTTTGAGCTCCTATTCTGCACTACCAATCGAATATTCATATATATATATATTTTTTTTATACATTGGGGGAAAAATACCTATCAACATGAGTATTGTATGTATAAAGAAAAGAACCAGTCATACAGTACACACACACACACACACACACACACACACACACACACACACACACACACACACACACACACACACACACACAGAGTCCAGTACACTTATTTCTGAAGTATGACGATCCTAATTTGCTACTCAGGTCTTCTTCCTCCTTCTCTTTCTCCTCCTCCAAACTCACTTCCGGTTCAGGAGATTCGAATACCCCTTCAGCCAACCCAGAGAGACATGGAGAGGAAGAGACACGAAGCACATTCAGACCCTACACACTATAGCCATCTCTTTCAGGTCCCCATACTCTATAGCCATCTCCACACATCTCCACACATCTCTTTCAGGTCCCCATACTCTATAGCCTTATCCACACATCTCTGCACATCTTGGCACGTTACGCAGTTCAGGTACATATATATATTTTATTTATTTATTTTTTATTAGAGGTTAGAATGAATTAAGTGTTTTAGTAGTTATAATAAACAGAACAAATGACTAAGAAAAATAAACTAATTATAAAAAAAAAATACATAAACCAAAAATTCCCTTAAACTTAACCAATTCTCCCTAACATCCTTAGAAAAATCCCCCCCAAAAAAGTTCCCATCAATGGTTCGTTAAAAATTAGAGCCGACTTGTTTGTGTGACTTGACTTCTTTTCTCCCTTTTGGCTTAAGGTTGAAGAAGGTCATTATAGCCTCCTAGCCTCTGTTCCTCTATTGTTAAGGGGGGCAATTAATATGCTAATAGGACCGGTGGTGAGATGAACGATGAGTGTGGGAGGGTGAAGAGGTGAGGTGGTGAAAAGAGGGGGAGTGGGGGGAGGTGAGGAGGTGGTGAGAGAGGTGGGGAGGGTGGTGAAAGAGACAGGTGGGGAGGTGGGGGAGGTGGTGAGGGGGAGGAGGTGGGAGGTGTGAGGGGTGGGAGAATGGGGAGGTGGTGAAAGCGGGGAGTGGGGGTGGGAGGTGGTGAAAGAGGAGGTGGGGGAGGTGTGAGGAAGAGACGGGTGGGGAGGTGGGCAGGTAGTGAAAGAGACGGGTGGAGCGGGTGGGTGAGGGTGAGAGGAGGATGATGGGGAGGTGGGAGGTTAAGGGTGTTTGACCGGGGAAGAGGGTAAAGGGAAGGAGGTGTCTGTTCTGTCCACTTGTGTGTGTGTGTGTGTGTGTGTGTGTGTGTGTGTGTGTGTGTGTGTGTGTGTGTGTGTGTGTGTGTGTGTCACCCCGCTGCTCATGCGACCAAACCCCCACTTTCTTCCCCTATAAAAAGCCCGTCACAATTCATTATCTCTTCAAAATACCTTAACAACAATATCAATCCTATAGTCGTGCGTAGAGCCCGACGTAATATTTATATCCGATGTCTGATCACTAATGTTATTGCCTGACCAGAGAAAAACTGTGCTGGCGACGTAACAAATAATAATAATCTGGAAACGTTAACAATTTTATATTCCTCTCATCTTTAGCATAACATTGCCCTCTCTTTTAATATATTTTACACCTTTTTACACCGAGGCCTTCTACCAAACTACGTTGTGTGATCCAGGTAATTACTTTAATGTCAACATCAGCATATCATTTGGTAGTCGGCCATGCGTGGACTGGAAACGTTCATGAAAAGTGTATTCCACGTTTGAGTTTCATTTACATTACAAAACACGCAATTTGCTGCAGTGTACACGATAGAGTGTGTGGGGGGTGGGGTGAAGGATAGGGTAGAAAGGGGGGGTGGAAGAAGTTAAAACGATAGGAAAGGAAGGAGAGGAAAGGGAATAAGGAAGTAAACAGGAGAAGGAAAAGTAAGAGGAGACAGTTGCAGTTTTATCCCAGTTTCACTCCAGTTTCAGTTCCATCGCAGTTTCAATTCCCTGGTGGGTGTGAGTGGGTGGGTGTGGGTGGGTGGGGGGTGCAGCGTCACGTGTTGGCTAAATCCTCCCTATTACCGTGGTCATGAATAATTAATAGAGTGTGTGTCGCAGGCGGTCCTCATGGAGACTGGGATAGACTTATTTAAGCCTGTAATTAGCGGCGGCTTTATTTTTATTCAGTAACTCACCTATAAAAAAATAAAAAGCCTTCTTCTTCTTCTTCCTCTTCCTTTTCTCTTCCTTCCCTCCCTCTTCCTCCATGTGTGTGTGTGTGTGTGTGTGTGTGTGTGTGCGTGCGTTAACATGAGTTTGTGTTTTTTGTTTTGTTTATGTGATTCCGATGTGTTTATTGTGTTGTCGCTGCAGAAAAAAAAAATAAATAAAATAAATAAATGTGTAACTTGTTGTACATATTGTAGGTGTCATGTTAACTTTGAACCCCTGATGTGAACCTTTTAGTTGTTGTTTAATAATGTTTTAGAAGTTCAAACAGGGGTGGAGGGAGGGTAAGGGGGGGGGGGTCTATACACATCTCCTATGCAAACACAGCTTCCAATAAAAACTGTTTCATGACAACTATGAAGCCTTTAAACTAGTATCTTTTTAGACTTGGGTATATATTGTTATTATTGCCATTTAAACCGGAATATAAAAATAGGTTTATCTTTTTATTCAGAGACGTATTTTATGTCAATATGTTTTAAAGATAGTTTGTTGTCATTGTTGTTGTTGTTTATATTTAATCCACCGCGGTGCTTTGTGGGAATAAACGTGTGTATAGTACCCCCGTGATAGATGTACCTCCGTAACAGGTGTACCCCCCGTGATGGGTTTACCCCCAGTAGTAGGTGTACCTAACCTAGTTCAACACACAGAGTTTATAAACAAAAGTCTGGGTACACGTTTTTGTTTCTTTTTTTTAACTTGTTGTAGTTTGGTGATGTAAGTGATATAGGGAGTGTGGGTTTTGTTTTGTTTTGTGAAGAGTTGAGTTGAGTGATGTGGCTTTTGGTATTTACGAAAGAATAGACTATATGCATGCGTTCACAATTACACGTTCACACACAACACAGACACACACACACTCACACACACACACACACACACACACACACACACACACACACACTCAACACTCACACACACACACACACACACACACACACACACTCACACACACACCACACACACACACACACACACACACACACACACACTCAACACCACACACACACACACACACACACACACACACACACACCACCACCAACACTCACACACCACACACACACACCACCAACACCCACACACACACACACACACACACACACACACACACACACACACACACACACACACACACACACACACACACACACCCACCAACACCACACACACACACACACACACACACACACACACACACGCACACACACACACACACACACACACACACACACACACACACACACACACGCACACACACACACACACACACACAGTATTCCTACATTTTCTGAGTCTGACAATCTTCTTACACTACACACTAAAAATATCAAAATTTTCAACGCATTCATGAATTGAATTGAGGATAATGAACCACACAGAATATAACGAAGGAAAAGCCTAAAAAGATTTTCTCTCATCTCTTCCCTCTCCCCCCGCACCTCTCCCCTCTCACCTTTCCTCTCTCACCTCTTCCCTCTTCCCTTTCACCTTTCCCCTCTCATCTCTTCCCTCTAAAAATAAACCAAATAAGAGATGAAAATTATACCATACTTAAAATATTAACAAGACGAATGAACATGACAGAAAATAAATGAAAAAAAATAAATAAAAAAACTCATCATGATAAAGTTTTTTCCTCATATTCAAGTAATTTTTTTTTAAAGTGACATAAATATTAATTTTTCCCCCAGGGTTATTAACATATTTGGTTATCATTTAGTAAACGTCACCTATAAAAAAAAAATAATCTGTGTTCATTGTAGCTACCTTATTTATCACACCACATTAAGCACTTATAAACTACCTCAACTTTTCCCATCATCTCTAGCCAACATTACAGTAAATTACCCATTGAATGACACCACCCAGAGTCAAAAAAAAAAAACATCACCTATGCTTTTAATAATTATTTTGACTATAGGCACGGATGACCGGCTGTGAATGACTTCGTTAATGCCATCGTTATTGTAATTACCTCCATCATACATATTTGGAAAAGTTGGAATTGTCCTGCGTTATCCCTCACTCATGGGGGTAGATGAGTAGTGAGGGTGTGGATTACGTTCTTTAAAATAGACGAGAAAAAAAAATACGTTCTTTTTTTTTTACCATAATAAACCTTATCAATCAGTCTTAGTTTTTTTCTCATTATTTTTCATTTTCTGGGAGAATAATATATTAAGAATTTGTGAGATGTAGGTAGGTAAAATAGTAATGATATGGCAAATATAACTAGATTGTGTGTGTATGTATGTATGTATGTATGTATGTATGTATGTATGTACCAACAATAAACACACAAGATATACCTTACAGTAAAACAAAGTTGACTCTCACAATCCACCACCGCCACTTGAGCTGAATTGCCGCAACTTGGCCAAATCCTCTGATTATGATCGTCATGAATAATTACTATCGGGTGAGACACATTAGTCAATAGTGATATGAGAAGAGGCTGCTTATTATTCCGATGACGGCAGAGATTATATCACCCCAGGACGTGTTTCTCTCCTTATCGTCTCCACAATTTGGGCATCAGGACATCACATACATACATAGCACTTGGCTGTCACTCGGAACCGAATATGACGATCATCCAGCAACGAGAAAATGATATGAATTATTAAGGATGTGACTGTTGGTGAGCTCTGAGGTGACTAGAGAGGCCGATACGGGGCCGGCAGTCTGACTGGTCCCCCTTGTTCTTATAATTATTAACGATGGAGGTGTCTTTAAGAGCTTGGGGGATTTCCTCATTTTCCCATATATTCTCCAGGGCAGAAGGCTGGTAAGCAGAGGTCCTCCTGCTTTATACACCTTGGCTGGGATTCCATCAGGCCCTGAGGCTTTGTTATAATTAATCTGTCTAATAACAGTAGCTACCTCAATCATGGATGGAGGATAGCTGAGATGGGTCAGCTCTGGATGCTGAGGGACCTGCTGGGTAGTGAGAACATCCACATCGGTGTTTCGGTTGAAGCGGGAATGGTAATGCTCTTTCCAGGGCTGGAGGATGGCTTCTTCGTCTTTAATTAGGGAGTTATCGTCGGATGAGTGGAGGGGAGCTGCGCCATGAGTGATTGGCCCATAAAAGATTTTAGTGGATTGAAAAATTCGCGCACCTTGTGTTGATCTGCACGTTTTTGCGTTTCACATGCTTTATTTTCAAACCAGTCGTTCTTTAGTTTGCAAAGTTCGCGCTGGGCCGCAGGATGCTTCTTGCGGAAGGTATCTGCTTTGGTCCGAGACTGTACCAGTATCTAGAAGGGTCATGACATTCCATGTAAAAACCACGAAAGGCTGTCTAGTTTATTTTTGTTTTGATCTGTGATTAAGATTGTTTTCGAGTGCATAAACATGACCTTGCTGGGTGCGGTTGTCCAGTCAAGTTGGTTCTTTAGGCATCCTATGTTTAGGTCACCTTTTCTAGCCCCCTCCCCATGTGGGGTGAGTGGCTCCTCGAAAGGGCTGCTCAGTCGCACAGACAGGACCGTATTGCACTGCTGCCTACATCCCAGTGCATAAATGACCATCTTATGTGTGCCGTCCATAGGCAGAGTTGTCACTAGACTCCCGACAGTCATCTCTGCCTGTCCCCGTCGCCACTCGTCCACCGCCAAAGTATTTTTGGGGATATAGGGGCTTTGATGACGAGGAGCATGATGAGCTGGATGATGGCTGCGCTGTAAGCATGTCTGCCTGATGTGGGGCTCCAAGGTTAATCCACAAAGTAGCGGGGTAGTGGTTGGTAGGCGTCAGGACGTGTGCACATGCCAGTGAGCCTATGTGCCGTCCCTCTGGGGCCCATTGCTACTCTGAGATCCCCTGCTGGTCTAGTCTGGGCCCACGAGGCACCCAGTTACCGTGTGTTACCACGAGGAGGCACAGCAGGAGTGTTGATGGTGAGGAGGCTGTGTACTGGCAGGGGAGGACTTATGCAAGTTGCTTCCCTGTTCGCCATGGGGACTAGCCAACGGCGGCAGCTGAAAGCGAAAGAAAGCAAGCAGTGCTTGGACATTAACACTAATAATGTGGCCACACTAGACGCATTACACCACTCTGTGTGTGCATACATACATACATACATACATACATACATACATACATACAGTAGTTAACTGTCTCCCTATTTATAAATATATATCTATCTATCCATCCATCTACCTACCTCTCTATCCATCTATCTATCTATCTAATATATATATATATATATATATATATATATATATATATATATATATATATATATATATATATATATATATATATATATATATATACGAAAATCAGCAGCATTAACCCCCCAACCCCCTAAAAAAAGTCATAGACCAAAAAAATAAGTTTCAGCAAAGTTTCTCGAGGAGTAATCACTGGAGCCTAGAGAACCAGATATATTTCTCGACTAGTTTCACAAAATTGTACCGTCGCCTGGCTGAACCTAACCTAACCTAACCTAACCTAACCTAACCCTCTTCCTTCTCCTTCTATTCCTCTCCTAACTATGTCTTTACTCTATCCCTCTGACTCCTCTCTCTCGCTCCTACCCTTCCCACTTCTATCGTTACTGTCCCCCCTCACCTCTCCCTCCTCCTCCCACCATTTCTCTACTCTCCCCCTCATCTCTCTCTCTCTCCTCTTACTTCTTTTGCGTCTGTCCCCTTCACCCCTCTCCCCTCTCACTCACTTCACCCACTACTTTCCCCCTCACCCCTCTCCCTTCCCACTCACACTACTCCCCCTCCATGACCTTCTCTCTCTGATTAACTGTATCCTTATTTGATAGTTTCGTAAATTAAGTATTGATGGTGATTAGGCATTATTGGGTAGTTTCCTCCTGCTGATGATTGGCTAATTGCTACTGTGCGTTTGGTAATTATGTATTGGTAATTACTATGTGATTGGGTAGTTACCAATCGACTAGTTGCGAATTGATATCATTGAGTCTGGGGTAATTATGCATTGACTGTTTGATTGGATGTAATTGAATATAATTATATGTGATTGGGTGACTTGGATGTTAATTATAAATCAGTGGTTAACGTGTGATTAGGTATGATTCTTTACTACCCTAAATCCTAATAGGTTCCAACTCTAACTGGCCTCAGTCCCAAATAGGTCTCATCTATCATAGGTTTCAACGCCACTAGTCGTCAGTTCTCTTAGGCCCCTGTCCGTAATAGGCCTCAATCCTACATTAGTAGACCTTGAGGAGGAGGGGGGGGGAAGGATAGGGGTAGAGGGAACTGGCTAATAGAACTCAGGGGGGGGGGAGGTAACTCATTTCACCCATGACACACACTTTGGGATTATTTTTACCCCAATAATATTTGAGGATTAGTTCCACTGCCCCCCCGTCTCTCTCTCTCTCTCTCTCTCCCTGGGTCTCTAAACAACATTTTGGACATACCTGGTGGGCTAATTAACTTCATTGGTTCACCGTGTTAATCCATCAGGTCGGATAATGCCATTAATGAATTTAAAAATTAATTCCCGTTCGTTCTTTTCATTTCATTACAGATCCAATTACAGCGACCTACAGCGGCGTCCTATTTTCAATTTTTTGAGGTGTGTCTGTGTGGGAGGGAGGAGGGAAGGACTACTATTTTAGGGAGGAGATAAATTAAGGATAATATTTAAGGGAGGATTTTAGGTAAAGAATGACGTTTTATTAGTAAGGTGTTATTTTAGGTATTTTAAGAAGAAGGTAATTTACGGATAACAATTTTAGGGAGGATTTTAGGTAGGGATGAAGTGTTATTATAGGGGTTTTATTTTAGGGATGAGGGGTAATTTAGGGTACTGTTTTAGGGATGTGGGTTAATGGGAGACTAATTAGTTTTGGTGAGATATATTTGGAAGACTCTAATTTTAGGCAGAGTAATAATTAAGGATATTACTTTATAGATGATGGTAATTTTAGGGATGTATAATTTTAGGGAGGGAATAATTAGGGATCTGCCATTTTAGGTGAGGTGACATCAATGAAAGAGTAACCAAGGTATTTTAAAAACATCAACCATTAGTTTGTAGAAAATAATTAAATGGTAATAATAAGGAGGAAAGACCATTATATCAAAGGGAAAGAACGACACCCATTATAACCTTTATCTTTAAGGGGTATAAAAATAACACGCCATTATTTCTGAAGATAAAAAAAAGATATCCCTAATTTCTTTTGATTTAACCACTATTTTTTCCCCAAGAACAAAAGCAAAGAAAGTAATAATAAAAATAATAATAATAATAATAATAATAATAATAATAATAATAATAATAATAATAATAATAATAATAATAATAATAATAATAATAATAATAATAATAATAATAATAATAATAATACCCAAAGAATTTAAACACCACCTAATTTATTTAAACCTTTAATCGTCATTTTTTAATGGGACAACAAAAGCATAAAAAAATCGACTTAGTATATCCTTGAAAAAAAAATAGAGCATCTAACTAATTAAGGAAACTAAAAGCTTGTTGTAAACTGAAGAGAGAGAGAGAGAGAGAGAGAGAGAGAGAGAGAGAGAGAGAGAGAGAGAGAGAGAGAGAGAGAGAGAGAGAGAGAGAGAGAGAGAGAGAGAGAGAGAGAGAGAGAGAGAGAGAGAGAGAGAGAGACAGGGTAAACCACGCACACGAGTCTCATTTAGGAGGAGAGGTAATGTGGGATAATGAGGCATAAGTAAAGCAGAATGGCTCAGTTCAGTGTAGTATATTGGCTAGATCCTTTATACGGTCGGATATATTGAACAAAAAAAAAACTATACATAAATTTTTTTTGTAGTTTTGATATATTTTTATATAGTTTTTATATTGGGTTTGATTCCTTATATGGTGGTTGTGCTGGAAATAATAATGTTGTTATATATTTTGTGTCTGCAGATATTCTCTCTCTCTCTCTCTCTCTCTGAGGTAATGAGGCGCCTTAAATTTGATGGTTAATAGTTCTTATTACCCTCATTGGCAACTGGCACAACACACACACACACACACACACATATGTATGTATGTCTATGTGCGTATATATTAAAAAACACTATCTCTAGCAGTGACACCATATTATACCTCACGACACAGCGACATATTCGTATAACACCACTGGAGGCGTGAGGTGGCGTGTGGGCGAGGCGGGAGTGTTGGCAGTGTGTGTGTGTGTGTGTGTGTGGCTTCTCTTATCAGTAAGTAGAGAAGCAAGAGACACACCCATGTCAGCACGAGAAGGAAGGTTGAGGAGGGGGAGGGAGGGGAGGGGAGGGGAGGGGAGGCCGGGGAGAGAGAGAGAGAGAGAGCGGAAAGTATAGATTGTAAGGAGGAAAGGTGAAGAGGTAGGGAGAGAGAGGGGGAGATAGTGAGAGACAAGGAGGCAGGTTACGGAAGGCTGGCGAGAAGGAAAGGGCCAGATAGCGGAACTCCTTCCTTCACTCCCTCCACCCCTCCTTCTTTATCTCCCTTCCTCCTTCTCTTCCTCCCTCAGAGATACACATCTGGGTGCGCTCCTCAAAACAGCTCGTGTCATGAACTTCTTATCACAAACACACACACACACAGACACCCACACAGACACACACACACGCAGACACACACACACACACCCAGACACACACTCTCTCTCTTTTTCTTTCTCACACCACAAACATTCCCCACCACAACCACCACCAGTACCACTAGAAACTACAATTATAATTTATTTATCTCAACGAAAAGAAGATAATTCAACCACTCTCTTACTACAATGAAGACGAATTATTAATCATTCGAGATACAGGTGTGTTTTGTAATTAAAGGACGGAAAGGTGTTACTGTGGTTCCATATTTCGTGTTAATTAAGATTGATATCACACCTGTAAGACTGACACACTGACACACCCAATGACAGCAAATCTTGATGGTGAGTCTACTTGTGCTCCACTATTACGAGAAACAGTTGACAGTAATGATAAAAAAGTATATATAAATTATTTGATCAAACACATATCTATATAATAATAATAATAATAATAATAATAATAATAATAATAATAATAATAATAATAATAATAATAATAATGATAATAAAATAATAATAATAATAATAATAATAATAATAATAATAATAATAATAATAATAATAATAATAATAATAATAATAATAATAATAATAATAATAATAATAATAATAATAATAATAATAATAATATAATGTTGGCCACCTAGGCGTGAATTTGTTTAAGGTGTAGAAGCTGTCGCCAACACAACAACCACACCCTGAATTAACGATCTGCATGACCCAGTGTCAAGGAATAGTCCAATAAGACCGGACAACTCGCCAACTGCACTGGCTAACCATTACCCCGGAACACGATCCGCAAACAGATTAACATCCAGGTCCCCAATTACTGTTGGGTAGACAGAGGCAAATGGCGTAAAGAAACTTGCCCATAGTTTCACCCTGCCCGGGGATCGTACCCAAGTCCGCTCGCTTGTGAGGCGAGCATGCTGACCATTATGCCACAGATCGCCACTCATATCTATATAAACACACACACACACACACACACACACACACACACACACACACACACACACACACACACACTCAAAATATGGCATAAATCCCATCCTTCAGGGCCAGTACAGGTTCAGTATATCGCTTACCAAGATAGAGATGAAAGCGCAGGAAAAAGCCTCATATATCGGTAGCGAATACTTGTAAAGGCGGGGTGAAATGTTTCCAATATTCTAAATATACACGATGTGAATTGTGAATAACTTCCCTGAATAATTGAATAACTGTGAATAACTGAATAGTTCTGAATAACACTGACTAACTCTTTCATGTTTTTAAGTATTATGGTTCGTTTATTAAGCTGATCAATATTTCAAGCGTTCCTAACTCAATACTCAAATAACACCCAAGAAAATACTGGAAATAATTCATTGTTATATATCACACAAATTAATTTTACCAAACACCAAAATTAAAAAAAAATTAAAACAACACTGAAAGATATTTGGTAAGAATAGTCAATTAGACAATCTCTCTCTCTCTCTCTCTTTCAACTTTTTCAGACATATTAAAAAAAAAAATGTCACACGCAAACACACCCACCTCACAACACCCAAACACACCCACTCACAACACCCAAACACACCCACTTAACATCACCCAAACACACGTCACAGCCACACACACCCATCTAAACCCGCCCGTCACACCCAAACACACCCATCTAAGTCCTGCCCGTCACACCCAAAACAAGTAATTTACGCCCTCATTATCACGAGCAATCGCACGAAGGAAAAATCATAATTGAATTCATTTTCTTCCCATGTAACGTAAGGCCTTATTTGGCGATACCTCTTGTAAACGAGGACTCGGAGTGTTCCTAATAAGGATCACTCCGCTTTACTCGGCTCTACGGATTGTGGACTGTAAGATGATGATGATGATGATGAAGATGAGAAGATTAATACCACACCATTTATTATATTGATGTTTTATTAACTATTTTAGCAGTTAAATTTTATTATTATAGTAAACCATAATTATATGTTTTTTATTCTATGGATGTTTGTATAATAGAAAAGGTTATAATTCTATCTTATATTCGGCTTGTAAACGAGGATTCGGAGTGTTACTAATTAGGACCACTCCGTTTTACCTCGCTGCGCTCTCCTGAAATCTAGGCTACAGACATGATATGATTATTTCATCTGATAGTTCTCGTGGTTATATCATTACAGCACGATAAACAACCCAATTAATATCATTATCACTACGATTCAACTAAAATGTTATGTCGCTCTCTTAAATAAAATTGGAGTATTAAGGATCACACCGTTTTACATAGTCTAAATAATGTGACGTTATCTACTTGTTTTATTTAAATGGTTTACTAATAATTCTTGTTTGTATTATATCATTTTACAGTTTTATGGTCTATTCTAATTGTTATTATCTCAGCTAAATTGTAATTATATCTCATTATATAATTTGTTCTGGGTCATTAAATTCTCACAAGGTAGATTTATGTTATTATAATACTTTTAATATGATATAATCTTATGGTTTTAAAACTCCTATAATTTTACCATATTAGAATACGTTATGTTTTTGTATATTATAATCTATTTAATTCTGGATGTATTTATATTATATATTTATTTTCCTTCATTCTCTCTCACAAATATTCTCATTTATATTCCCTCTTCCTAACTCCCACTCACAACCCTGCTTCATAAACCTCACTCCAAACCCACTCTTTCTTTTATCCCCCCTCCCCCTTCTCTTCTCTCATATCCCTCTCCCTCCCCCTCTCACACTTCTCTCCTACCTTTCTCCCTCTCTTTCAAACGTCCCTCTACCCCTCCCCCTCTCTCACAAAATTTCCCCCTCCCCCTCTCTCATATCCATCCCTCACAGTACCCCATCCATAACCTCTGCCTCACAATTATTATCCTCCCTCCCTCCTTAATCCTTCCCTCCGTCCTTCCTTCCCTCCCTCCGTCCTTCCTTCCCTCCCTCCCTCCATCACCCCACACACTCATAACCCTGACATAGAAAGCTCCCACAGGATTCAAGCCAGGGTCAGCACGTTCTGGTTAATTGTCTTATCTAATTATCATTATAGAGGTGGTGTTGCGGTGCTAAGGTGGTGGTGAGGTGGTGAGGTGGTGGTGAGGAGGTGTGGTGGTAAGGTGGTGGTGAGGAGGTGAGGTGGTGTGGTGGTGAGGTGGTGAGGTGGAGGAGGTGGTGGTGGTGGTGAAGGGGTGGTGTGGTGGTGAGGTAGTGGTGAGGAGGTGAGGTGGTGTGGTAAGGTGGAGGTGAGGTGGTGAGATGGTGAGGGAGGTGATGAGGTGTTGCGGTGGTAAGGTGGCGATGGTGAGGAGGTGAGGTGGTGTGGTGGTGAGGTGGTGAAGTGGTGATGAGGTGTTGCGGTGGTGGTGGTGAGGAGGTGAGGTGGTGAGGAGGTGAGGAGGTGAGGTGGTGTGGTGGTGATGAGGTGGTGGTAATGTTGTGGTGTTGTGATTGTGGTGTTGTGATAGTGGTGATGGTGGTGGGGGAGGAAGCTCAGTGTTGTGTTACTCGTTTTCTTTGAGGTACACCAAATTTTTATACCTTGGGAGGGGAGACTCGTGTGAAGGCTGCTGCTGGTTATGTGGGCTCCACTCTTTCTGCTGATGGATCCCACGTGTTATTGGATCTATGGTCTTAATAGTTTATATATCAAAGCTTAATTACTAAATATATTACTAAAGCATCAGGATTATTACACTTGTATTAACTGTATCTATAACCAAGTAAATATTTTTTTTTAATACTAGAAATAACACTAAAATATTAATCATTTTATCAACATTTATCTCAACCTATTACGGTGGCCGAGTAGACAAAGCTCTCGCCACCCGTTCTAAAGATCACTGGTTCGTATCCCCCTGTTTTCCTTCTCCTCGCCTTTTTTCTCCACGTCTATCATCACTCTTCTTTATTTCATCTTATTCTTCTTTATCATAATCCATGCGTCTACATCTTCCTCGTTTGCTCCTCCTCCTCCTCCTATTCCTCCTCCTCTTCAATACATCACTGTCTCACATCCTTTCCCTCATCAATCCTCCTTTCTGCTGTCTCCTTATCATTAATCATTCTTTTATACTTTCACTCTCTCTCTCTCTCTCTCTCTCTCTCTCTCTCTCTCTCTCTCTCTCTCTCTCTCTCTCTCTCTCTCGGGTTGACTGAATGACTGATTGACTGATTTACTAAAACTGACTGACTGATTAACCGATAGAACCTCCCTCCTTTTCTTCCTCCCCTTACCCATCTTCCTCTTGCTCTTCCTCCACATCTCCCCCCCCTCTTATTTTCCACCTCTTACCCCTCTTCCCCCTCCTCCTCCCTGGCACCTTTATGGCTTGACTTAGCAGAGACGCCCATTAAGCAGACCTGTTAAGCATGTGTCTCGCGTTTTGACTCTTCCAAGATGAGACAATATTTTTTGAAGGTCTTCCAAAAATGCAGAGTTGAGAAGCGATTAGGAGCGGAGAGAACACCAAAGAGAAAGGGGGGAGGAGGGGGGGGGGAGAGGTAAAGAAAGAAGGAAAGAGAGGAAGAGAGTAAGGGAGGGAAAGAGGAAGGGAAGGAGTGAAAGAGAGAGAAAGGGTGGGGAAAGAGGAAGGGAATGAGGGGAAGAGAGAAAGGAGGATGGGGGGAAAGAGGAATGGAAGGAGGGAAAGAGATAAAGAAGAAGAGGAAGAGGAATGGTGAGAAGGAAATGGGAAGAGAATGAGGGAAGAAGGGAAAGCAAAAGAAAGGGAGAGAGAGAAGGGGGTGAGAAGAAGAGTAGGAGACACATGCAGGGGAGAGTAAATGGAAGAGGGGTGAAAACGAAGAGGAGTGAGAGGGGAGAGGGACGAAAGAGGGAGGGGTGAGAGGGGAGAGGGGAGTGAGAGGGTGAAAAAGAATGTTTAGAAAATATAGAGGGGTCGGGAATGTAATTTGAGTGTGTGTGTCACTGTGTCCGTATGTGTGTGTGTGTGTGTATATATGCGAGCGTATGTCTGTGCATGTGTGTGAGTGTGTGTTTGTGAGTGTATGTATAAATGTTTGTGTATAGGTGTACATATAAAGGTGTAATACAAATACCACAATACGTGCAACAATACATGTACTGTATGAGTGTGTGTGTGTGTGCGTGTTTGTGTATTCAATTGCATATGCGACTTAGGAATTACAGCACAGCCAAGCTCTAACTTTGCGGTACTGAGATACAATTGTTTTATATATCAACCCTACTGAATATTTGAGTACCTTATGCATACATGTATATAGGTTAATAGGTCGGTACAATTAAGAGAGAGAGAGAGAGACTGACAGATATTAATTTTACATCCCCCCCATTAATAAAAGAAAAATAAATATATGGTATATAATAAAGAACTATATGTTACAGCAAGATTGTGAAACCTGTAATTTCCTGATATCAATAATAATTTCAGTAATTTCATGTAATTACTGTTTCACTCGGGGACTTTACGAAATAACTAAAATATTTAAGAATTGTACGAAATTACTAAAATATCGTCATTAATTTTACTCGACCTTACTAAATAGCTTTACACAATTCGGCCGGGAACCCACATTGAGTTTTAGAGATATGGTAGTTGCAAATTATTATGTTATTTTAGACTATTAATGACTATTTTAAAACCACATTTACACATTTTACCTCTGCTTGGTCACGTAAGTATTCATTAAGACATGGCGCCTTATCATTAAACTTAATCTTGTTTAACAGTAAACATGGGTCACGGGGACGTAAACATATATAACCTATATAATAACCGAGCATAGTATTGTCACAGAAATAAGCTTACAGTACATTTCATCCGGACAATGATCAAAGAAAATGCATAGAAAATGACTGAGCAAAAATACATCTTACTTGCCATCTCGACGCCACAGTCTATGAAAATGAATCCCGTAGGTCTGAAGGATCTTAACGTCCAGTAGGTATACGGCACACTTTAAACTAACGCTGTATTGGGTACACAAAGGTGCAGGTTGGCCAGTACTACACTCGACTATCTTCACTTTACCCAACTGTAAAGTCAGGTATTCAATCACAGCTGGGTGAACTATGGGTGCCCCGAAGGTGAACCAAAAACTTCAAGAGACTTGCTCTACCCAGAGACTTCTTTAATGTAAACATCCCAGGAGTGATAACTATAATTTTCCACCAGCAAGTGTATATGTTTTCTGCACATAGGCGGAGAACAAAATCGACAGATTCAAGAGGATGCCGCCATATGCTTCCAAATTCCAGTAAAAAGCCTCACTATAAGAATCCTTCTTTGGAAGTGGCCCTGGAGACTGAAGAGCCAATGGTGAACAGGACAACGCTGTGGAACAATTCGTGTCTGCCAGGAAGCACCATATTTTACCAACATATATTCTATTTGAAAAGCAAAACACGACATTCAAGTAGGAATATTGTGTTTTCTTCAAATAACTACAAGTACATGAGAGGGGAAGACCACAACAAACTGGAGGGATGTCTTAAAAGAAGAAACATAACTAAGAGACGCCCTCCTCGTTCCGGGAAGAATCACCATGGTCTGATTTTATTCAGATTCAGTCCCATATCGGGAAAAGTGAAATGAATAATGACTTTTGCATATTGTGATACATTCTGGACACGATCTTTGGTAATCACAAGAAACACTGGAAAACATGCGAGTTCAAAGTTGCTGGAATGGCAAATGAATTCAATGTCCCGGAAGTTGATTGAGTTAATGGTCTTGATGATCTACTCAAGTCACTGGATTAAGAAAATTTCCTGGTGACTTTATATAGCAAACGTGATTCCGATCGTCAACACGGGGGTAACGGCGACTTACTCAGTAAACGGAGACGTTAGACCCCCGAGCAAGTACAAAAAAACAACAATGACTGGCATATGAAACTAACTTTGACATACCTGCAGTGTGATGTGTTGCGGTGTGTTACGGTTTCTCGATGAGCTGTTAACTTTCA
This sequence comes from Homarus americanus, assembly GCF_018991925.1. Classification (NCBI taxonomy): domain Eukaryota; kingdom Metazoa; phylum Arthropoda; class Malacostraca; order Decapoda; family Nephropidae; genus Homarus; species Homarus americanus. The sequence continues at coordinate 4,319,042 of NW_024745073.1, forward strand.
CTTACCTGAAGAAAACAAATCAGATTAACCTTCCATCCCCACATTACAAAGGTTAAAGAGAAAGTCGCCACCTATACTGGGTTATAAATAGGAGGGTCTCAGTGATGTATTTTTTTTAAGTATAAAAATTTATTAGGTGGGAGAGGATTAGATAATGACTGTAGTATTACCTTGAGAAGTGTCCTAACAAAACAGCAACAGTTTGTGGGGTTATGGCCAATTACTAGATATAAAAGATCATTAAATTTGGTTTAGTGGGCTCATGTTGTCTGTCACCATTAGAGGTTTAGAACTTCAGCCTTCCTGAGGGAGTTTTGATTACAAGATCATAAAGTTTTGAAGGAAAACTATATATATTTCATATTCCTACATTTTTTCTTTATCTCCTATTAGATAAGCATGTACAGTATGCATTACAAAAAGTATTCCAAAAGATTCTCTCCCGCCCCCTCCGCAAAAAATAAATAAGGTTGCGACAGTCTCCTTAACCTTTATCAACAATTATACTCTTCAAGAAACAGGAACAACCATGATACTAGCAATGTTTTTAGTTAACACCAAAAATTTATAGAGATACTTGTCCATTGCGTCATAATAAGAGCAACAGATGTAGTACTTACCTTGCCCTGGTGGTAGAGGAAGCCTTGGCATCATCCGTCATGTCTTGGGCCAGGGACCATCCAGCCTGAAACAACAATCATGAATGAGGCAGCAGTTCTTCTTTCATTATTCTAATTATATATAAACTTTATTGATATTTAAACCCAAATTCTATAAACAGTAACACAAGCGATGGTGGATACTTCCATCTCTCAACAAGGATCAGTACAGCTGGCCAGAACCCCGAAGAGTAACTTACTGACAAACCTACACTAACCATTTTCAGCGCTGTGATTCTTATTCGTTCTCTCTAAAATAAGTGACGCCAAATACTATAACATATACACATACACATATACACATGTAACAGGACTAACATAATAATTATATAAGATGAATAAATCTGAATAAAGTGAAAAGTTTTTAATTACCTGGGAGCTTCTGTCGTTAATAAAAAAACATTAATTTTTGGTGTATAAAAAAACTAATTGGATTTGAAATTTGAAATACAATTTTTAATTGTTTAAAATTTAAGTGGGACTCTATGTAAAGATTAATCTGAAAACTTGTTTTATACTGATTTTTTTATGTTAACTTTAATAATAATAATAATAATAATAATAATAATAATAATAATAATAATAATAATAATAATAATAATAATAATAATAATAATAATAATTAGCCTTTATTATTATTATTTTTTGTTATTATTATCATCATTATTATTACACTACTATCATATTATTGTCATCTTATGGAACCTTTATTGTCACGTCACTGTCATGTTTCTGGGCGGCTGTCGTTAACTCACTGTACTGTCACTGATATATCACCAAACTACCGACGACCAACCAATTAAATACGACTGAAAATTACTTTAACTTGTGGTATTATATTATTGAACCGTAAGTAAATAATTATTGAACTGTGAATGACCCGTCACTCAGCTGTACTGTGAGAGAGAGAGAGAGAGAGAGAGAGAGAGAGAGAGAGAGAGAGAGTTAGGAAAATAGATAGATAGATGGATGGTTGGATGGAGTGTTAAGCCATTTCCCATCAAAGTGTTAAACCATTATACACCAAAAGGTTAAGTCTTCATCCATTAAAAGGTTAAACCATTACACACCAAAGGATTAAAACATTATACATCACATGGTTAATTTCCATTCACTTAAATTGTCTCGTTTGCAATTTTTTTTCTCTCACACCTGACACAAGGAGGCATCAGTTGACCTCTGACCCTTGAAGGAAGGTCAAGGTCAGAAAATGAGAGCTACTGCAAAGGTGAATCTTTTTGTGTCACTATTTAACAAAATTCGAATTGGCTTTTATGTAACTCACGATGATTGGATTTTTTGTACGGCTTTTTTTTTTATAGTTTTAGTCTATTTTCATTATAATTTTGGGGTCTTTTTTTAATTAGGTCTTCGGTATTTGGTCTTACTTTTTGTTCTTTATTTTTTTTATTTTATTTATTTTTGGTCCATGGATCTTGATTTTGGTCTTATTTCCCCAAGTGTTATTATCCAAAGTCTTATTTGACAGTTTTATTTCAGCTCAAATCATTTTTGTCTTATCTTCTCAAGTCTTATTTTCTCAAGCTTTAATTTCCAAAGCCTTTTTCTCAAGCTTTAATTTCCCGTCTTTTTCTCAAGTCTTTTTTCTCAAATCTTTTTCTCAAGTCTTTTTTCCCCAAGTCTTTTTTAACACGTCTTGTATTTTCAGATCTTATTTTCACGTCTTATTTTTCCCGGTCTAGGAATTTTTCTCGCCTCTCTTTGTGAATATTGACCGAGGTTCATGAAAGAGTTTATTGAAGTCCCTCTTTCCTCTTTCCCTCCTCTTGCCTGAAGCGAGCGAATGAAAGAAGGATAAGAGATAATGTAAGAAAGTTAAGTAAGAGAGAAAAAGAAGGAATTAGTAGGAGTTTCAAGGAGAATGGGAAGAGAAGCAAGCGAATGAAAGAATAATGAGAATGGAATAAAGACAAGGAAGAGAGAAGAGGAGGAGTAAATGAGATTAAACAAGAATAGGAAGAGAAACGAGAGAATTAAATAATAATAAGATAGAATGAAATAAAGACTGAGAGAAAGACCAGAAGGAATAACTGAGAATTAAAAAAATAAATATATCTCCCCCCCTTCAAGCATTCCCTTCCCCCTCTTCCCCCTTCATTCCCACTCCTAGCATATCTTCCCCTTTAACTCCCTCTCCTTATAACACCCCCTTTCATCTTCTCTCCCCACCCTCCAAGCATCCCCTCCCCTTTCATCTCCCCTCCAAGCATCCCTCTCCCCTTTCATGCCCCCTCCAAGCACCCCTCTCCTTCCCCTGACACAATCCAGCACCAGTATGATGTTGATGAACCACAGATTTTCACCTTCGTTGCGTCCATATAAAGAAGTATAAATTCACCAAAGTCCCAGATTAGTACATTAAACGACGCTACTGTACATCACATCTAATTAATTCTCCCCATTGTGTTATTTTTCTCCCTATCTCCCCCCTTCCCCTCCCCCTCAGGTATACTCCCCAATTTAGGATAGAATTACTACAGGGGTTGTTGTGGTGGTAGTGCTTAACGTCACCACAATTTGACTTTTATTGATGTTAATTAATACTAATTTTTGGTCCTTTTTTCTTGGTTCCCAGGTTGACGAGTTATGGAGGGATGACGCTCATGGCTACACGGTGATTACGACTTGTGGAGACGTCTGAAACCATCCACGAGATAAAGAGATAAAGAGAGAAAAGAGAGAGAAAAGGTAAGACTAGCCAGTAGATAAATTGGCTTTACCTCAGAGGATCAACTTTCTTCCCATCGTCCGAGACCAGATCACACAAGATCTAAACAAACGATCTCTCACGCTCCCAGGGTCGTCTATCTCCACACACTGACTTGATCTGAGGAAAAATGAAGGACCCTAAGCTAGACAAGTATCATTTGTTTTTATCTTCCGCGCGTCTGACCGCTACCGCCGCAGCCGCCTCCACTATTACTACTACTAGGGAAAGCGACAGTTACTCTCTTCCCTCTTCTGTTGCTACGATGTCGAAGGGAAGTACCGCCAATAGGTGTTCATCTTCCTTCTCTGTTACCACCACGTCGAAAGGAAGTGCCAAGAACACTACTTTCTCCTTCGTGGCACTAGTGATGGTTCCCTTGGCACTCATCCTGACCGTCATGACGCTTCAGGTAGAAGCTCAGAGCCCCTCATCATCAGCCTCTTCCTCCTCCTCCTCCTCCTCTTCCTTTTCCTCCTCCTCTACCTCCTCATCTTCCTCCGCCCCCTCCAAGGTGGTATCGTCGTCGGAGACTCACGGAACTTCAAACTACCACCACCACAACAAGCGTGACGATCACTGGTACGGCGACCTCAACGACCAGCCGCCGCAGCTCAGGATCGAGTCGAGCGTCCGCACCATCCCGAGTCAGACGTCAGGGTGGAGGAGCGACATCAAGAACCCTTACAACGGGAATTTCCGCAGCGCCAAGTGGATGGAGACAGTCCGGACTACCCATAATTCCCCCGCAAAAACTGTCTCCGAGCAAGATGAGTCCATGGTCTCCGGGGAAGAGGAGGAAGATCTCACGGACCGAAGGAAACGGACCAAGACGGAGAAGTCATCGACGGAGAGCACCTGGGAGGGGAGCACCCGTCTGACCCTGGTGGACGGGGGCTACGAGGGGCTGGTGGTCGACGTCAGCAGCAAGGTGCCGCAGGACGACTGTCGCACCGTCATCGATGGCTTACAGGTGAGTACAGGCGTCCCTTAATACCTTAACATCCAGGTAAAGACTTCATGTTATACATTACCACACCGGAAGTAGTATTATACAGCTATATAAAATGTACTTTACGTATACCTGTATTTATCAATGAACTGTGTAAATATGAAAACTACTATAATAATAATAATAATAATAATAATAATAATAATAATAATAATAATAATAATAATAATTTAACAGTAACTAGCCCTCTGATGAGCTAACAACTTAAACTAACTACTTCACCACATCACAAACAGTCTAGTAATTTATCTCACTACAAAAGGTTAGTGAACGTAAAATAAGACTATTAATTCTCAAACTTCCTCACGTCAAGCTTTTCTCTTAAGCTGGAGATGTGAACAGGTATTTAACTGCCTCCCTTAAGCTTAGATCGTAAATTGACTACCAAGAAATATAATGACGTCATAATCTGTGTGAGATTCTACTGTTATAAATTCAGATTAAACGAGCAAGTCTTTTATGTCGAGAAAATAATTTGTCTGAGCTCTCTTACGTCCTCCACTAATTGATATTAATGAATTTTACGCTTAAGAGGAAACAACAATATATCTTCGTTTAGTACTTAGAGGTAAAACACGCACACAACAAACACACACACACACACGCATACGCATTCTTTCGGGGCGTCGAAAACTAATATTAAGTCAAGTGTAAAAAAGTGGGTAAAAGATAAGGTAAAAGATGAAACTTGCCTAATTAATTTTACCCGCCATGTCTGGAAAGACTCATTTTCTTAATTAAATAGGCAAGATAATGAACTCGGAGAGGTGGGCTGCATATCAACTTTTATTTCAGTTAAATTTACCTTAAAGCTGTAGCGAGCAGGAAAGTTAAAAATGCCGCTTCCCTATTCGTTGGTTGCCAGATAGAGGGGCGGAGTTAAGTGGCCTATTGACCAATCCCATCTAAGTGATAACACAATAAATCTCGTGAATATTACAACACTTGACACACACACACACACACACACACACACACACACACATATATATATATATATATATATATATATATATATATATATATATATATATATATATATATATATATATATATATAAACCAAAGACGTGTAAATCAGAACTAAAATTCCTTCATCTATATCTAAGAGAATTCTGTGAATAAATGAGTAAATAAATAATTAAAGTGTAAATTACACGCAGGGTAGATTTGATTACGGTCGGTAAATATTTACATTTCACTGTCTCGGGCGTTTCATTAATCTCAACATATTTCCCACAAGTGATCGTTGGAGGAACACCCTAACACACTATGCCCTCACAGATTTCCTTTCATTTTCGCTCACTCTAAGCCCATAAACCCTCGACATAGGGGATTCAATATTCCTCTAACTTATTTTTAGGGATGGGTTTCCGCCCCTCTGCTCCTGAGTTAGGGTCAAGTTCAGGCGCCTCACAAGTTAAGAGAGACAGATGGTGTTGCTTCACCTCATTCATCTTCCTTCTTTACCACTAACACCACAACATGAGTTAATTATTTTTTCTCCTTATGTTGTGTATTAACGCTCAAACACACAAACACATACACGTTTATATGTATGCGTATGGATGTGTGTGTGTGCATGTATGTGTATTCGTGAATGTGTGTATGCGTGTAGGTACGTATGTTTATCAATGTGTATATATGTTTGAACAAGTGTGCATATACAGTACATGTGTGTGTGTGTGTGTGTGTGTGTGTGTGTGTGTGTGTGTGAATAACGCTTGTATGTACTGTACCCGTGCGTGACCTTTCCTTGCGTGTGCACTAAATCAAAACACGATTTATAACCTTCGCCGCCTGTTGAGCTGTTTATACAACCCAAAGCACCCCACACAATATAATCTCTTTTTCACACATTTCACACACTCACACACACACACACACACACACACTCACACACCTAGAAAGCAAAAGAGGGCATGCAAGATTATTCTCTCCCTTCCTACTCCACATATCAAGAAGCGCCACACTGACCCTCTGACTCTCACTGACCATCACCACGGCATCAGGAAGCCACCAACCTCACACCATCCCCTACTACACCACCTGAGATCCCCTGTCCGAGAATTGCTGTTCGACACCACAACCGCATCCAGCCCATACGTGCACGAACTGATCGCTATAAGAACAGCCCAGTCCCAACCATTGTAAAAATTATCAATAACATGTAATAAATCAGTGATTCTCAGTAAACACTGCTCACGCTGTCACTATGTTGAAATGAACTGTATTTTGAGCTGATCCCCATCTATTACTATATGTCTTATTTGTGTCACTTATGTCATTTGTATATTATTTGTAATTCGTAACCCATTCCCAAATATGTAACTGTATATTTTCAGCCTTCTGGCTGCCAAGCTCTTCAATAAACCGTTAATTATTATTATTATTATTATTATTATTAACACACACACACACACACACACACACACACACACACACACACACACTCACTACATCCTTGACCACCAGTCAAGACATTACCTGCGCGCTCCTCTCCAGGCAGCCAGGTCAACGTTATATAGGCCCATACCAACTCCTCCCTGAACCCTCCTCCCCACGGAATATCAACAAGTTAACGCCAGAAGTTACTATTTCATTTAGGAAAGAAATGGAACCAGTGTTAAACAGAGGTGAACAGTGGTGAACAGTGCTTAAGTCAGTGAGAACAACTCAACAGTAACAGCGGTACCAAGTTGACCTTTCACACAGTGAGGTCCCAGGTACCCAGTGATAACGGCCCGACAACTACCAGCGATGTGTTAATCTGTCTACGATAGGAGGCCTGGGACACACCTCAGTCATAGAACACCGTCTGTGAGTTACACCACGTGAGGCCCCCCTAACCCATCTGTGAGATTACTACACCACGTGAGGCCCCTCATAACACCATCTGTGAGGGAATTACTACACCACGTGAGGCCCCTCATAACACCATCTGTGAGGGAATTACTACACCGTGAGGCCCTCATAACACCATCTGTGGGGAATTACTACACCACGTAGGGCCCCTCATAACACCATCTGTGAGAACTACTACACCACGTGAGGTCCCTCCTAACACCATCTGGGAGAGTTACTACACTACGTTTTTGCTGTTCAACACCTACATTAATCTGTATGCTCACTATGTTCCTTCACCTTTCTCTAATGAAGGCTTTTGTTAAACCACCAATGTATGTAATAAGTCATTTATGCCCAATGTATATTTTCAGCCTTCGGGCTGCAGAACTTTTTCAATAAACCGTTAATTATTATTATTATTATTATTATTACACTCGTAGACACCTGACATGTTGTGGTAAACAGGACAACTAACATACTAATATACACTGGATGGAAGGACAACACAACATCAGAAGTCCACACCCATCATAACAGTTAACCCAAAGTAAACAAATTGAAGTCGATGAATCTCCATGAATCCGCGTGATAGTTACGAACGCTGTTGGCTGTACAAAAATAAGTACCTGAATATGTTTACTTTGTGATGTAAATGAGGTTGATGTGATATTGTTTATATTATTATAGATTAATATGTGAATATTTATATTTATACGTTTATGTATAATGATGGATATTAATACACACAGACACACACATACATTAACAGTATAGCCGCATACAGACACACACACATACACACATACATTAACAGTATAGCCGCATACACACACAGACACACATAAACAGTATAGCCAGCACACACACACACACACACACACACATATTAACAGTATAGCCGCATACACACACACAGACACACATAAACAGTATAGCCAACACACACACACACACACACACACACACACACACAGCCACGCAGCTTTAATCTAGGAGTGTGGCATCCATTACAACACCCTCCCCCCACCACACAACGGCTGAGCTAACTTACCAGGAATTACTTCGCGTGTGGCCCCTAATTTAAGCTCGGTTCTTGTACGTAAGATTTGAACGGGAGAAAAAAAAACCAGTTAGTACACATTAGTAATATCTAACTTGTTGGGAAGTAACTAACCGCCAGTAGGGAGAGTGTCATGTTTCGGGCGATATTGTTTCATTGTCTTTGGTTATGTATCGTGGTTATGTATCGTGGTTATGTATCGTGGTTATGTATCGTGGTTATGTATCGTGGTTATGTATCGTAGTTATGTATCGTAGTTATATATAGTAGTTATGTATCGTGGTTATGTATCGTTAAAATGATGAATTATTACGTATTGTTAAAAATTATTCATGTAGACGGGAGTTACATACCGTTAGCTGTTATGATGACGTGTAATTGCATCATTCGTTATGTATATATCAACTTGTAGTATTGAATCACTTTTTCATTATGTATATATTAAGTATAATTATAAAAAGAATGGAGTGATAAGATTCTTGTTATTCATGTTAACACTTGAGTTTTGCTTTGTTCCTCAGTGTATTATTGTGTGTGTGTGTGTGTGTGTGTGTGTGTGTTGTGGGGAGTATCTGAAGGATTGTCACATATAGCTCACGGTAATGGAAGGTGAAATGGTGGTTGATGCAGCATACTATAATTGAGTCGCAGCTGACTGAACCATACTTATAGCAGTAAGTGGCGAATCTCTCACTGTTTGTTAGTCAGAGAGAGAGAGAGAGAGAGTACACGTCTTCCCTCAGGTCGTATACTAAGTTAACACTCCCTCGTAAACATAGATCGCAAGCATTACGATATCGACTCTGGGTCTCCCGGATATTCACTTAATACGAGAGAGTGTTGCACCTGGTTCCTGCAACCCCACTCCCGATAATTAGTTGTAGTTAAGTCCTCCCAGGTAGTTTGTTGAGGTGCAGTATACTCAGGTATATTCAAGATAGACTAAAGATATATTAAAACTATACTTAAGATATATTATAACTCTACTGAAAATATATTGAAACTAGAGTAAAATATATTATACCTATACTACAAATATATTGAAACTATACTAAAAATATACTGATGGATAGATCGATAAATAGATTGATAGATGCATTAAACTTTTCTTTAATCTAAAAAGTTGTAAAGGAAATATTTTATAAATTGTGTAAGAGAAAGTAGATGGAACTATATATAGAGAGTCATTTAATATTACAGCTGCTGCCAAAGGTGTGTGTGTGAGAGAGAGAGAGAGAGAGAGAGAGTTACTTATCAGCGAGAAATAATAAAAAAAAAATAATAATAATAATAATCTAACAAAAGCATTAGAAATATTACCCAACAAAATATTCTCTTCTAGGTGTGACTATTTTTTGGAAATTTGCTGAAAAAATTTATATAGATATAAAATTATCTCAAATCTGAGCTTTGAAAAATGTACTAGATACCTCATTAAATGTATCTTTAGGAGTTAATTATAATAATGATACATAAAATAATTAAACTCAAGATGAATTAATTAGAAATGATCCCTTGAAAGTTTTTGTATAAGTTTGAGAAGTTGTAAACCGGACTGAAATAATCTTAGCTTCTTATATATGAAGAATAAATAAAATTATCCTTAAAAAAATGTCCTCTGACTCACTCTATTATATATCCTGACTTACTCCATTATATATCCTGACTCACTCTATTATATATCCTGACTCACTCTATTATATATCCTGACTCACTCTATTATATATCCTGACTCACTCTATTATATATCCTGACTTACTCCATTATATATCCTGACTCACTCTATTATATATCCTGACTCACTCTATTATATATCCTGACTCACTCTATTATATATCCTGACTCACTCTATTATATATCCTGACTTACTCTATTATATATCCTGACTCACTCTATTATATATCCTGACTCACTCTATTATATATCTTGCCTTACTTTCCTCTATTATATAACTCAAAAGTTTAATTCTCACGGCTATATATTGAAACACGTTCTTGAAGGTTGTCTCTTTCTCTTTATACAAGTTGTGAAGTTGAGAAACCTGAGTGAAATAACCTCAAGTTTAAGCTTTCAAAAGACGTATCCCAAATTCTCCTTTGAAGAATTTCCTATTGAGATATGCACTTAAGAATTACTGAACCAAATGAAATAATAACATAAAGTTTAGACTCTTACAGGAATATTTAATGTTTTCTTGAATATAACAGAAACATTAAAATCTACCTTAATCATATTTCTTATGTATGAAAATGTTAATAAATATCGATAAATTATGTATTAGTCAAGAAGGTTAAATCTAGTATAAAAATTTAATATTCCTTGAAAAAATTCCTCTCGTTTCATATCAATTGTTAATGAATTTACCTGAAATTACCTGAGTTGAATAATACATGTAACTTTTATAAATATATTCCGTTTATTATATAAGTTTAGGAATTTACTTTGATATACATAAAAAAAATATTTAATTCATCAAAATGTATAATAAAGATGAAAGGTCCAAGGTCATCTGTTTTAGGTCAAGTTGAAGGGAAATTATTCACTAGAGTGGGTCAGCGGTGCATTGTCGTCATCTCTTATACACGATCCTTTAATTAGTTGTTGTCAACTGTATCAACCAAACCTGATGAAGCCTCAGGTAAATATATACACAAAACAAGAGGAGGAAATAGTGTGATAAAGGGGAGATGTACAAAGAGAGACATAAATAGAAGTTGAAATAATAATATAAAAATAAATGGTTGATAAAAGAAAGATATTTAAAGAGAAAATGTTTGATAAAATTAATAGACAAAAGAAAGAAGAGAAAATAGGTTGTTAATCTGACTACCCGAGGGAGATTAATATAGCCTTAACAATCATTAAGAGTTTAAATGGAAGAAAAATAAATGTCAGTGAAGGATGAAACTCAATAACACGAATCTAAAGTTAATAATATAAAATAAACACTATATCAGTACTATGGCATCTATAACTATAGTCTAATGAAACTAAAACAATATATTTTACCTTTATATTGAAAAAAATGATTTATCCCAAAGCTCAAAGTAATTTTATTAATTGAGAAAAATCTAAAGTTTTTTATTGCGATTAAAAAAAAACCAACGAAAAACAGAAAAGAGTGAGAATAAAAACAAAAAAAAAGACTTAAACCATTAATGATAAATCAAATTCGGGTTTCAAACAAAGAAAAAAAAAAAGAAAAAAGAAAAAAAAAGATTAAACGAAAAAAACCAGACACCGTAAGTTGCCAAGAGTTAATTAATGTGTCTCATTAGTATGTTTGGCGTGAGAAAATTAGCGCCGTCAGGATTACACATTAAAAAGTTTGGCTCCGAGACCTTGTTTGGCGGAGCATCACAAGAGAGGAGGTTTTTTTTTTATATACAAAAGAACGTTCGCAAAGATTAGGCAGGCGGTGATTGGTCTAGATCCTAATAGCTGAGAGGGATTAACTATAGACCTCATAGTCCTAAGATACAACATTCAAAGTAATCTCACCATTATAATCAATAGCCTATTATAATTATACCCCATTAAGGTCAATTTAACCTGGTATTCAATAGTACGGGGAACCATTAGTTGTGTGGCCTTTAAGAATGGGGGTTCATTAGTACCCATTAGTTCCGTGACCCGTTAATACTCGAGTTCATTAGTATTGTGACTCATTAATACTGTGACCCATAAATACCGGGGTCCATTAACACTGTGACCCATTAGTAATTTAACCCATTAGGTAACTGTGGCCACCCAATGCAAATGGTTAGATTAGGTCAGGTTAGGTTAGGTTAAGTTAGGTTAGGTGAAGTTAGGTTAGGTTAGGTTCAATTAAGACTGGAGTGCATTTGTCCACTCAACTTAGGATATACATGAGAGTATCACTGATTTCTGGCAGCACGAATAAATTGGATGGTTCAGGAAGCAGAGTTTTCACACGCTGGGAACCAGAAGAAAAAAATATATATATAATTGGAGTTTCGCTGATTGTGTTATTATATATTTTTCACACACACACACACACACACACACACACACACACACTATAGAAAGACACAGACATACAAACATACTAAGAGAGAGAGAAAGAGAGAGAGAGAGACCATGGTTTGTTACCAGGGTGTCTAATTTTCTTCTGGATTTTCTACCAATTACATACCAGATTTTTTTTAACGAATTGAAATATTTATAAATCTGAGAAGAAACGATACCAGAACTTTAAGGCAAAAAAAAAAATAATACTATAATAATTACATATACAAGGTATATTATTTATCATCCTTAAATTACGTAGTTAAAAAAAAATATCACTCAGGAAAAAAATACTTGATTTATATTTCCGCTAATTAAATATGTATGTAA
>NW_024745073.1:4336705-4351705 GCF_018991925.1 Homarus americanus
CAGACAATTGGGTTTCGTTACTAAAACCCAATATAATATAAACGTTCCGGCCTAGTAAGAAAGCCTGGAACAACACACACACTCTCTCTCTCTCTCTCTCTCTCTCTCTCTCTCTCTCTCTCTCTCTCTCTCATAAACAATTCTTCACAAAAAACACTGTCGATAAACCTTGGCATTTGAGGTATACCAAAAAAGTAAAAGAAGCTTAGTGACCTACAGTATACTTAATGCAACCCGGAAGAGAAGTAAAAAAAAAAACCAGCCAAAGGAAAGACTTATTGTGACGTCAGATTATGGAATTATTTATAGTTCTACGCTACGTTTCACTTCATTCATTTATTATTATTATTGTTCCCTTTTCATAATGATCTTTAAAAAAAAACTCTGACATAATAATCGTCTAAAAGAACATGAACTGCGATAGACCTCTTCCCCCTCCTCCTCTTCCTCTTCTCTTCCTCCTCCTCCTCCTCTTCCTCCACCCCTTCTCCCTCTTCCTCTTCTTGATCAATATTTTTTTTCTTACTGACGCTGCCTCATCCTATCATCGTCTTCCTTATACGAGTCTTTACCACTTAACGTTGGGTCAGGTAAGTCAGGTAAGGTGGCAGGTGTGTGTATGTGTGTGTGAGTGTGTGTATGTGTGTGTATGTGCGTGTGAGTGTGTGTGTGTGTGTGTGTGTTCTGGGTGTGTCCAGTATTGACTCGCGTTACGTTGGAATTATTTACGAATGACTCTTAATAAATAAATCATATTGATATTACACCCTTCCACCCATCACCCCCTTCCTTCCCCATCACCCCCTTCCTTCCCCATCACCCCCTTCCTTCCCCATCACCCTCTCCCCCCTCCACATCCCTACCACCTCCTCCTCCACCCACCGTGATAAATGTTTTCCTGGTACAAATTAAGGTAAAGGTTCGGTAGGTTGTAATTTGTATATAAACTCCTGGATAATGTCGCCTTGTGTGTGTGTGTTTGTTTAGTGTTGGCGAGTTGTTTGTATTTGTTTATTGATTTTGGTTTACTTAAGAGAGAGAGAGAGAGAGGCCCATTTTGTAATAGTGTTACTAAGAAGACTGAATTAATTGTTCTAAAAAGTGGGATAAAATAGCTGGGATATATTCTAAAATTGGAATAAATTAAGTGACTCTATTTCATGGATATAATTACATGGTTGGAATATATCGGTGCATGTGATTAAGTGCCTGAATTATAATATATCGCCTGAGTGAATAGACAACCTGATTACTTGTCTACATTATACACGAGTGACCAGATGACTGACTTACATACTGATCAAATTAGCTTGAAATATTCCCTCATTCATATCTATTACGTATTAAATTTTCACTAATGTTCCATAGAATTAAGTTAAGGAAATTAAAAATAAAAGCGAGAATTTCCAAAAAAATCTCGAGAATTAAAATAAAAAAATAATGATACCTCAGTTACACACACAAAAAAAAATAAAAAATAAAAAATACCACAATCTTGAAAAAAAAAAACCCTAAGATTCCCCCCACAAAATAAAAGTCGTGATAATACAGCTTTCACAAAAAACACGGAAAAATCCCACAATCTTAAAAAAAAAAAAAAAAAATCTTGAAAACCCTTTAAAACGACACTCATACAAAAAAAAACTATAACTCGCCAATCTATTCATCCATCTCCATTCATCAATTCTATGAGAGAGAGCAATACGCCACGTGTGTACTTTATAATGCTTACGGTGATTGAGGTGACAACCTGAGCTCTCGCTATATCATGCTAATGACGTCAGCTACACGGATTTATCGCAAAAAGTTACAGCGCAAACTCCAAACTGGTGATTTATTGTAATATCTAGTAGGGTGGGGTGTTTTTTGAGGGTGGGAGGGTGGGGGCAGGAAGGAAGGTGAGAGGGAGGAAGGGGAAGAATGAAGGAGGGGGAAAGAATGAAGAAGGTGGGGGGAGGAAATGAGGGAGGAGTGTGGTGGGAGAGAGGAAGGGAGGGAATGAGTAAGGAGGGAGGAATGGAAGAAGAAGGGAAGCAGGTAAGACGGGAATAAGGAAGGAGACAGGGAGAAGGGGAGGAAGGGAGATAGGGAAGAAGTATGATAAAGTTGGAGGTTGACGGAGGGAGGAAGAGAGATAGAGTAGGGTTGGCGGAAGGAAGGGAGGGAGGGAGGGATTGAATAAAGAAGGGAAGGTAATGTTGGGAGGGAAGTCATTAGTTACATATTGATCATAATTGGAAGGGATGTGAGATATTGTTTTATACCAGTATATACAAATCCACTTTACCTTATCCAATCGCCTGAGATATCCACCAGCACACGCGAGAGTGGGAGACAGCGGTAACTATAACACACACACACACACACTCACTCAGACCAACAACACTCAAGTGATGTGATCTGTGGTCTGCCAGTCCACCTTGGTTGTGTCTATGTGACTCCCGATGCTTCCCGCCATTCACTTGACCAATCAGAATACTAGAAAACCGCAAACTACCCGAACGAGCTTGTTAGCCTTGTTCAGACTCACTATGGGTTACGGAGGAGAGTCGCGTCATGTAATTCAGGTGTATGTATGTATGTATGTATGTATGTATGTATGTATGTATGTATGAATGTATGTATGTATGTATGTATGTATGTATGTATGTATGTATGTATGTATGTACGCAAAACGTGTTCAGTATCAAAGACCATTATCATCACTCTTTTTTAAGAGCCGTAAAGTTAATATTAACAATTTAATCGCTTCTGCAGGAGTTAAAATATTATTAACATTTTTTTAAAGCTGATGGTGAGTGGCGTGTGACATTTGATACGTCGATAAAGTGTTTAAACTGTGAGGACGTTTATCATCACAGCCTTCACTAACTTGTGTTATAAAGTTAAGAAGAGACAGATAAATAGACTGGGAGAGAGAGATTTACCTCAAACCCAGTTATCCAACCACATAAAATACCTACTCTCTACCCCTCCAGCCTCTACCTTCTACCTCTCTCCATCCTCCAAACACAGCATCCTTCACTTCTAAACCTCCTCCAAATATCCTTCACCATATAACCATCCTCCTCCTCGTCCTTAAAAAAAATCCTACTCCCCCCCCCTAAAAAAAACTTATGTACGTAACCCGTATTTAATCCCAGCCATTATACTCACCACCCGTCTTATACTTTACACTAAATCCTATTAAAAAGTTGCCAGCTTGACCCAGATTTAATCAAGCTTCCTCCATCCCTCTTCCACACGCGAGGTCTGGTCAATGTAATGGTGATAATATCCTCTCACGGTGTTAAGGAAGATCCTGTAATCATTCTGGCCTTAGACTGACTGTTTGGCTCTTTCGATTCCTATCTTACTATATCTCCCCCCACCCCCACCCACCCCTCTTCCTAGTAATTTTTATGATGGGGGTAATGATCTAACCTAACCTAACCTGACCTGATCTAACCTAACTTAACCTAACCTAACCTGACCTGATCTAACCTAACTTAACCTGACCTAACCTCACCTGATCTAACCTAACTTAACCTGACCTGATCTAACCTAACCTAACCTGACCTGATCTAACCTAACTTAACCTGACCTAATTAACCTAAATTTAAATACCAAGAAGGAAAATATAAACCACCAGAGAATTAAATCTTAAGGATAAATCAAGAAAAACAAATAATAACATTAAAATCCCAGAAAAAAAATGACACTTGAAATACAAAGAAAGAAAATAAAACCCCTAGAGAATTACACCAAAAAACAAAAGCCCAAAAGCCAACAAAAGCCCTTAATACCCTCAGAAAATTGAATCAGGTGTATAAAATAAATTGAATACCACAGTTAAAATACAAAGAAAGAAAACACAACAAAAAAAACCCACAGAATTAAAACAAAAGGAAAACAAAATCACAAAAGCCCACAAAAAACCATAAAAGCCCAGGGAATTGAAAGTGAACGCCGAAAACAGCAAAATAACGGAATGAGACTCACCGCGAAAAAGGAATGGAAGGTTAAAACAGCTTATGACAGTGTGTGTGTTTGGGGGGGTGGTTCGTCTTTCAGGGTAGAATATTATGCCGGGGACTCACCAAGCGACTGTGTGTGTGTGTGTGTGTGTGTGTGTGTGTGTGTGTGTGTGTGTGTGTGTGTGTGTGTGTGTGTGTAAGTGAAATGGTGTTTGTAAGGTGCATTGTATTGTAAGCAGTACTGCAATGTTAAGGGGGCGCTGCAATGTGGGCACGGTATTGTAAACAGCACTGAGGGAAGAGGGAAGGGGTAGAGTGTAAGGGGGAAGAGGGAAGGGGTAGAGTGTAAGGGGGAGGAGGGAGGGGGAGAAAGGAGAGGGAGGAGGAAAGGGGGTGCTGTAACGAAAGCATGGTATTGTAAAGTGCACTGAGGGGGAAGGGGAGGATGGGGAAGAAGGAAGCGGGAAGGGGGTAGGCGAAGAGGGGGTATGGGAGGGAGGAAGAAGGGAAAGAAGAACGGATGAAAGGAGGAAGGGGGAGGGTGGGGATGAGGGAAGAAGAGTCCAGTTAACAACACTACAGTATACAGGGTGATTCAGTAAAGAGTACATTATATTGGAAGATAAAATCCTTGGGTAATTCTAAACCGCAATGTCTCTATGGTAAAATGTCAGATTCTGCATATGCCCACATGTTGGTGACAGGTGCGAGCAAATTAAACATAGTTCAGGCATTCTGGAACGCGTCAGGCAATCAATGGTACGACGTGTACAGGCCTGCATTGAGGCAGAAGGGGGCAACTTTGAACATTTCCTTTAGGATGTAACAAAGAGGGGTCACACTGTAGAGATCTGTGAATAAATGATTACAAAAACCTACGGGGGTTTCACTTTAAATTCACTCTCATTAATACATCATATTAAATGTATTGTAACATGGAAACTATGCAGAATGTGACATTTTACCATAGAGACTTTGTGGTTTAGAATTATCCAAGGATTTTATCTTCCAATTTAATGGACTCTTTACTGAATCACCATGAATACAACTTTTAAGGTCACTTCAGTATGTAAAACACTCCAGCATCAAGACACCTCGCGTTTGCAAAGTACAAGTTATTGCAAGAAACGCAACATTCCAAAGGAAGTAGCGATATAAGACAGAACACAGCCTCAATGAACCTTGCAATACGAATCGCCTTGCAATGAATATGAACGTGTCTTACCGTGTAAATTATATTGCAGCAAGAGCGAAACCATATTGCACTGGAAAAAAATGAGTCGTAGAAGATATTGCAAATGATAGCAACAGCGTAAACAAAATTGCAAGGTAAAGAATATTGTTTTGAGAAATAGGTCTCATTATTCGAGGTGATTTAGTTTAATGCCGTCTGAGCTGGAAGAAGAGAAAATACTGTATATTTATTTATTTCTGGTGATGTCAAATATACATTAGTGTAGTTCTGTTGTGGTTATTTTATTTTATGAACGACTAGTTAAATGAGTAACAGATATAATAGGCTCTAACCTAACCTAACCTAACCTAACTCATTCTGGTGATTAGAACTGGGTATTTTAGGTATTGGGGTCCATTTAACCTGCAATCAACACACGCACATACACACACACACACACACACACACACACACACACACACACACACACACACACAATCATCTGGTATTAAAGTCAAACTAACTGGTTCACGTAACAGGTAGCGAATTATTGTAGCACAGTTTTCTACGAGTACAGGTAACCGAAAAAATACAAATAAAATTTCTAGTAAAAAAAAAATAAAAAATAATGTACACTCGGGGAAGTCATTCACTAGAGAGTAAAAAAAATATCATTAATTTTTTACAACAAAATTTTTCACCACAATGTAAAATATAAGGACTCAATTTTCCACAACATTATACGAGGGTAATATTTTATCTACTTCTTTTCGGAAACAATGGAAAGGTGGTGGGGGGGGGGGTATTGTTGCTGTTTTTTTTGTCTGTGTGTGTGTTTGTTTGTGTGTTTGTTTGTGTGTTTGTCTTTATTTTTGAACAAATGGACAATCAAACCCTTTCTGTGACGTCACCACCACCACCACCACCACTAATGCTTGTATATATATTTAGTATTAGAATTTGGGTATTTTATTTTTTAATTTTCTTTGGTGGAAATAAATTGGTTTAGTGGAATTTTGTTTATTCTAATTTTATGTATTCATGTTTTTTTTTCTTCATCTATTTACTGTTTATTAGGGAAAGGAGACGAAGAATTAGTCTTAAAACCACCTTATTACCTTTAATTCTCTTTAATTATCTTTCAATATCTTTTCTTCTCCTACATCTCATTCAATCCCTTGTGTGACAAATAATATTTCCCTTTAAAGGTTAGTTGGAGAGAGAGAGAGAGAGAGAGAGAGAGAGAGAGAGAGAGAGCAGGAGGAAGAAGAGGACGCAGAAAGAGAAGAATGAAGAAGGAAGAGGAAGGAGAGCAAAACTACACCTCCTTGGAGTCTTATAACCGAAGTTGGAATGGTGTCGTGATATAGGCGGTGCCTTGTAGTAAATCCCAGGGAGTATTTCAGAGGCACTGTGGGAGGTAGGGAGAGGGAGGAGGTGTGGGAGGGAGGGAGAGGGAGCAGGTGGTGAGGGAGAGGTGTGGGGTTAGAAGAAGAAAGGAGAGGGAGAGGGAGGAGGTGGGGTAAGGTGTAGGGGTTGGTGAGAAAGGACGAGAGAGGGAGAGGGATGTGGGGAGGTGTGGTAGTGTGGGGGTGAGTGAAGAAGGGGAGGAGAGGGAACAGAGTGTGGGGGGTAGATGAGGGAGGAAAGGGAGAAGGTGGGGTTAGGTGAAAGAGGGGATAGGTGGGGAAATTATAAGGAAGGTGGGGATAAGGAGAGGTGTAGGGTAGATGAGGAACGGAGGTTGGAGAGGGGTGGGAGTAGGTGAAGGGGAAGGGGGGGGGAGGGAAGGGGGGGGGGGGGATGAGGTAGGGTGGGTTATTCAGAAATCCACCCTAGAGGCTCAGATCCAAACTTTTCTCTTTCTGTATTAGTGCTGGTGAAAGAAAGTAAGGTCCACCGTTGTGTGTGAGAGAGAGAGAGAGAGAGAGAGAGAGATTGATATGGGGGGGACTTTTTATTTTTCATTCTTTCTGTATTTTTCTCTCCTTCTCTCTCTCTCTCTCTCTCTTTGTTTATTTGTAGTCCTGGTTCACTTTTTATTACCTAAGTGCCTCTATTCTTAGTGTACCTTATGTGGACGTCCTCCCATTTGGTTGCTGGAAACTCTCACCAATTTCCTGGCTCGCCACTTATTGCAGGGATGTGTTATTCTATTCTTACAAGACAATGAAACGTGGTAAGGGGTTCTTCTTCAGCCAGCCAGCCAGCACGGGGGGAAGGTAAATATTTCACTAGGTTACACAAGTTAATATATTGAATTGCAAGTCAGTATTCACCTCTAAGTACTCTGCTCTTTCTGTCTCCTCTATTGATGTATATTGCTGTTGTGTAATGTGAGAGTTGTGTTATTATCATCACCTGAAGATTATAGACACCCTAACCTAACCTAACCTAACCTAACTTAACCAAGGAGAGGTGGGTCAGGGAGGAGAAGAAGAAGAAAAAGAAGAAGGAGAAGAGGAAGAAAAAATAGGAGTAATAGGAGGAAAAGAGATATAAAAAAAGAAAGAGAGAGAAGAGGCAGTGAGCGAGTAAGGTGGGGGTCAGGGAGGAGGAGGAGGAGGAGGAGAGTCAGGGAGGAGGTAGGTAGGTTCTGGGCAGACTTATACAGGTCAGTCAAGCCAGCAGCGTGTGTGTGTGTGTGTCCCCCCCCTCCCTCCCCTTACCCCCTCCCACCCCCTACCCCCTCCCCCGTATTGTAGGCTTTGTTAAACTGACAGCTCCTGCCAGTTCGTGTCCAGGTTTAGGATGAGTCGCCGCAGTGTGTCCTAGTGTCCTTGTGTCCACTGGTTCAAGGACTGGGATGGAAGGGAGGGAGGTCAGTCAAACCTTCCCAGAGAAAGACCTCCTCCTGCCTTCTAAGATGTGAACGAAATTGCAAAGACTTTATCTAATTTATTTTGTCTCTTTCCTGGAATATAAAACAACTTTTCTTCTGTTTTTAGAACGATTCTTTGTTTTTCTCTACATGCAAAAAAAAAAAAAAACAATAACAAAAACAACTCCAAACTGGTTTATATTTTTCATCATATTTCGAATGTTAGAAAAAAAAAATAATAATAAATGACTTGATTAATATTTTACCGTATTATTCTTCACTTAGGCTCGTCTCCCCACCATAGTTCACACACTCCCTCACGCTGCAACATTCTCCTCGCTACTGATCATCATCATCTGTTTTCCCCGGCAGCAAATATAACCTGCCATTGTCTATTCCACGCTGATATAGCCGCAAGACGTTGATTGATGAGCTGCAGCAGGCTCTCTCTCTCTCTCTCTCTTCCGACCTGCTGTCTTGTAAAAATTTAGGTCAGGATGTTAAGACTCGGAGTTGTTCGCGGAGGCTATGGTGGTTGGGGGATAAGGTTGTGGGGGAAGAGGAGGAGGAGGTAGGGAGGTTAAAGTAGGAAAATGAGAAGGAAGATGAGGGAAGGGAGAGAGGAGGAGGAGGAGGAGGAGGAGGAGGAGAAGGATGAGGAGGTTAAAGGAGGAAGAAGAATTTAAGGAAGGAGAAGACGAAGTTGATGAACACTCGTCACATCCCCTGGAGGTAAACAGAATGACGCCACACACTCTTCCACTAAGTATGACCTTGAGAGGACTTGTCTTGTCCATACCTAAGGCCTTAAGGTTCTGTACACACACACACACACACACACACACACACACACACACACACACACACACACACACACACACCCTTATATACAGTATATCCCCGTCTGTGGCTCTCTGGTCTACATAACACTATGAAATATAACAGCCACAGAAACTTTATGTGGTGGTGGTGGTGTAGCCTGTGGCATGAGGCGTCTGGTGGGGGGAGAAGGAGGGGGGAAGAGGGGAGGAAGAGGTGGATGGCGTTAAGGGAAGAGGGAGGAAATAGGAGGAATGGAATGAGAAGGGGGTGGGAAAGAGGAAGGGGGGGAAAGAGGAGGTGGAGGGGCAGGGGAGTTGTTCTCGCCTTCCTCTTGATCTTAACAATTAAATAACGACAGTGTTAACCTTTAAACCCTATTAAATTAAATAAACTTGCGTACCTATAAAGAGAGTGCGTATTGTCTCGTTTCCTAAAAGACTTGAGGTCAGGCGGATTATCAACACACTTAGCCTGTATAGAGTTAGGCGAACGCTTTGTCTAGACGACTTGTGAGGTGAGAGAAGGAGGGTTGAGACTGTGAGAGAAGGAGGGTTGAGAGACGGTGAGAGAAGGAGGGTTGAGACTATGAGGAAGAACCTGAGGAGAGTAGGAGAGGAGACGAGGTGGAGGATGAGAAGGAGGAGGAGGAGGGAGGTATGGGAGAGGAGATAGAGGGCAAGGAGGGAAGAGGTGGAGAGTGAGAAGAGAAGGAGGGAGGAAAGGGAAAGGAGATGGATGGCGAGAAGGGAAGAGGAAGAGGAGAGGAAGGCAAAAGGAGGTAGGGGAGGGTAAGGGGTCTGGAGTAAGGTGCGAGGGGATAAGTGGAAGATAAGGGAGTAGGAGTGAGAGGGTGAAATGGAAAGTGATAGGAGTGTAGAAGTGACATGAGTGAGAGGTAAGAGGTGGAATCATTTATCAGGGCCGGTACTGAAGAGAATTCCTTTCTTCTTCTTGAGAGGTGTTAAAAAAAAAAAAAAAAAAAGAGAGAGAGAGATCACAGACGTCCACAAATTACATTAGAGCTTGACATACACAATAACTCTGAGAAGCGTCTTGGAGTGGCGCCCACACCATCACGTCCACACTATCACGCCCACACCATTACGTCCACACCATCACGCCCACACCATCACGCCCACACCACAACACGCCCACACCAAGCCCACACCGTCATACCTACACCGCCACACCCACACTATCACACCCACACTATCACACCCACACCATCATGCCCAAACCGTCACGCCCACACCATCACGCCCACCATTACGCCCACACATCTCCACGCCCACACTAGCACAAAGCTAGTATGTATAGTATGTATCATATATATGAAAATGAAAATAGCAAATAGAAATGTAAAATTCAGGGACCTTTTCATTCCCTCGAGTTTATGAAATGTCGTCAACAATATTTAATTAAAAAAGTAACAATAAAAGTATTGTTTTGGGGATTTCTTTATAAAACGTTCTACTCACAATAGTCATCACTTTATGGTACAATGGTGGGTCATCACTTTATGGTACAATGGTGGGTCATCACTTTGTGGTACAATGGTGGGTCATCACTTTATGGTACAATGGTGGGTCATCACTTTATGGTACAATGGTGGGTCATCACATGGTACAATGGTGGGTCATCACTTTATGGTACAATGGTGGGTCATCACTTTATGTGTACAATGGTGGGTCATCACTTTATATGTACAATGGTGGGTCATCACTTTATGGTACAATGGTGGGTCATCACTTTTATGGTACAATGGTCATCACTTTGTATAATTCAATGGTGGGTCATCACTTTATGGTACAATGGTGAGTCATCACTTTATAGTACAATGGTGGGTCATCACTTTATATGAGTACAATGGTGGATCATCACTTTATGGTACAATGTTGGGTCATCACTTTGTGGTACAATGGTGGGTCATCACTTTATGGTACAATGGTGAGTCATCTTTATGGTACAATGGTGGGTCATTACTTTATGGTACAATGGTGGGTCATCACTTTATGGTACAATGGTGGGTCATCACTTTGTGGTACAATGGTGGGTCATCACTTTATGGTACAATGGTGGGTCATCACTTTGCGGTACGATGGTGGGTCTTACTTTATGGTACAATGGTGGGTCATCACTTTATGGTACAATGTTGGGTCATCACTTTGTGGTACAATGGTGGGTCATCACTTTATGGTACAATGGTGGGTCATCACTTTATCGTACAATGGTGGGTCATCACTTTGTGGTAATGGTGGGTCATCACTTTATGGTACAATGGTGGGTCATCACTTTGTGGTACAATGTGGGGTCATCACTTTATGGTACAATGGTGGGTCATCACTTTATGGTACAATGGTGGGTCATCACTTTATGGTACAATGGTGGGTCATCTTTATGGTACAATGGTGGGTCATTACTTTATGGTACAATGGTGGGTCATCACTTTATGGTACAATGGTGAGTCATCACTTTTGTGGTACAATGGTGGGTCATCACTTTATGGTACAATGGTGGGTCATCACTTTTGTACAATGGTGGGTCATCACTTTATGGTACAATGGTGGGTCATCACTTTTATGGTACAATGGTGGGTCATCACTTTATGGTACAATGGTGGGTCATCACTTATGGTACAATGGTGGAGTTAACTTGCCTGTTTATTTTAATTTGTTTTGAAAGACATATATATATATATATATATATATATATATATATATATATATATATACATTTTTAAAGTTAAAAAGTTTTAGTTCAGGATTTTACAGGGAAGTTTAACAAGCATGAAATTATTACATGGAGACTTACAGACCATTAAGTAGCTGCTGGGGTATCAACGCAACGGTTAACGAAGGAATTAGGGAGAGCTTATCGAAGTATCTCTGAAATACATTAAAGGAAGTTCAACGATAGTGACAAAATTACTTATAAATAAAATATCTGCTGAGACACCATTGGCAGTGTAAACGAAGTAGTTAACGAAATGATATTAAAGGCAGATCATAGGACGATTAACGAGACTAATTAAACAACTTATAAATAAACCAGCGCAGGTAAAATTAGGGTTTAATGAGCGTTTAATGATGAAGACTAAAGAGCGGATAACGAGGGTGGTGTTGGGTTTGACAGGTGAGATGCAGGTAAGTCACAGGTAAAAAGGAAGGGTTAATGATCCCTTTAAGGAGACTATTAACGAGGAAGAAGTTACCTACGCGATGGGCTTATTACCTTGACTCATGCTTCCACGGGTGAGGTGTATATGTGTCTGTCTGTCTGTCTGTCTGTCTGTCTGTCTGTCTGTCTGTCTCTCTCTGTCTGTCTCTCTGTTCGCCTGAGTCAGTCATTATATATTTCTCTTTATTACTTTTCTGTTTTTTGTCTGTCTGTTTCTTGTTTTTTTTATCTCTCTCTCATTAACCATCTTTCTGTTTATCTGTCTTTCTGTCTACCCATCTCTCTCTCTCTCTGTCTCGGTTCCTCTGTCACTTTCTTCATCCCAATCTCTCCTGTCTTTCAGTTTAACATCTTCACTTTTATCCAATTCCTCTTTCTCTCTTCTTTCTTCTCCCCTTTATTTCTCATCCATCTAGTCCTCCTTTCTATTCCTCCGCTTAACTTTCTTTTTACTTTCTCTTCCCCCCGAACGACAAGAGGTATGAAAGCATAGCTCGTACCCTCGTCTGACGTGGGTCTTATCTAACCGGGTTTTTTTTTCGGCGATTTAAAAACCTTCCCTCTCACCCTCCCCCTTTCACACACACACACCCTCCCCTTTCCTCTCACCACCCTCTCACTCTCCCTTACTCCCTCTCCTTATTTTTTCTTCTACCTCCCTTTCTTCTCACCCCTGTCTCCTCAAACATTCTCTCTCTCCCTTTGCATGTGCATTCTCTACCACTTTCTCTTTCTTCTTTCTTTCTTTTCTTTCTATCTTTCTTTTTCTCACTCTTCCTACCCCCTTTCCCTCATTCCTCTTAGACCACTCCTTTCACCTCTGTTCCCCCTCCTCCCTAGTAGTCAACACAGAAGATCTCATCTCCGTCAAAGTTTGAAGCTTGAGACTGAAAAAAATAGGTTGTAAGAGAGAGAACTTTCACCAGAACTTGAACTCTTTGTTATAAAATGAGTCTTAGTTAGGAAGAATTTTATAGCTTGTGTAAACCTGAAGATTTTTTTTTTAAGAGGTTGAGAAGGAGGTGTTAGAGAAGGTAGAGGGTGATGTAGGGAGGAGGTAAAAGGAGGTGTTAGAGAAGGTAGAGGGTGATGTAGGGAGGAGGTAGAGAAGGAGGTGTTAGAGAAGGTAGAGGGTGATGTAGGGAGGAGGTAGAAGGAGGTGTTAGAGTGGGGGTGATGTAGGGAGGAGGTAGAGAAGGAGCTGTTGAGAAGGTAGAGGGTGATGTGGGAGGAGGTAGAAGGAGGGTTAGAGAAGGTAGGGGTGATGTAGGGAGGAGGTAGAAAGGAGGGGTTAGAAGGTGGGAGAGGGTGATGTAGGGAGGAGGTAGAAGGAGGGGTTAGAGGTAGAGGAGGTGATGTAGGGAGGAGGTAGAGAAGGAGTTGTTAGAGGTAGAGGGTGATGTTGGGGAGGAGGTAGAGAAGGAGGTGTTAGAGGTGGGGTGATGTAGGGAGGAGGTAGAGAAGGAGGGTTAGAAAGGTAGGGGGTGATGTAGGGAGGAGGTAGAAGGAGGTGTTAGAGAAGGTGGAGAGGTGATGTAGGGAGGAGGTAGAGAAGGAGGTGTTAGAAAGGTAGAGGGTGATGTGGGGAGGAGGTAGAAAGGAGGTGTTAGAAGGTGAGGGTGATGTAGGGAGGAGGAGGTGAAAGGAGGGGTTAGAGGTAGAGGGTGATGTAGGGAGGAGGTAGAGAAGGAGGGTTAGAGAGGTAGGGGTGATGTGGGGAGGAGGAGTAGAAGGTGGGGGTGATGTAGGGAGGAGTAGAAAGGAGGGTTAGAAGGTGGGGGTGATGTAGGGAGGAGGAGGGAAGGAGGGGTTAGAGAAGGTAGAGGGGTGATGTAGGGAGGAGGTAGAGAAGGAGGTGTTAGAGAAGGTAGGGGGTGAGGAGGTGGGAGACGATGGGAGTTGGAGAGACGAAAAGGAAGTTGGAGAAAGTAGAAGGTGAATATACAGTACAAAGTAGGAAGGTATACGACAAAAACACCTTCTGTGTATCCTTTATTAAATGCCTTAACATTACCCGTAAACATTGTGTCAGATTCCTTAACATTATCTAAAAATTACCTTCATACCTTGTGAGTGGAAAAGATATAGGAAATAATACACTTCTCATCTCTCTCTCTCTCTCTCTCTCTCTCTTTACAAGGCATTTACAAATTGATCTCTCTTCTAATGCATTTCTGATAATAGAAAAGTCTAATAAAAATAAGACCTGCCATGAGGTGTGATAAGTCGGGTTATAAAGTATTATATTAGGCTTTTCTTGGGAGTGATTTTTCTTTCCCCAGGATAAGCTATGAAAGGCTAAAGGTTGACAAATTCAAGGGAAGCGGACCACCTGTGTCGCACGCCATCCTGGGATATATATAATACATAGGCGGTGGATGGTTGCACAATTTTTAAGGGAGAGAACAAACCTGAAATAAGGTTAGACATAAATATCAATATTTATTCACGAATTTCCGAATTAATATACAAACAAGACGCGGATTAGATCGAGAGAGGACTTTTAAACCCACACCATCATTAACTCCAGACGATCAGAAGTAAACAAAGAGGATAATCCAAGCCGCCAGAGGGGGTCAAAGAGAAAGATTAACGAGAGGTTAACAAAGGACTTGTCTGGAGAACACAACGATCATGCAACAACGTGTTAACGAGGGACTAACGAGGGACTAACGAGTTTGGTATTGGGCACAGCGGGGGAGCGATGACGTGTGCAGGTGGCAGGTAAGGCAAGAGCAGGCAGACGGCGTGGTAATTACCTTCTACCTGCTGGGTTCCCGGTGAGGTCCTGGAGTGAAACACACCTTCTTCACACGTTCGTTTTCTGTCTGTCTGTCTGTCTGTCTAGTCTGTCTGTCTGTCTGTCTGTCTGTCTAGTCTGTATTTCTGTCTGTCTGTCTGTCTGTCTGTCTGTCTGTCTGTCTGTCTGTCTGTCTGTCTAGTCTCTTTATCTTTATGTATTTCTTCCTCTACTCTTTCTCTCTCTCTTCCTCTCCCATTCCTCTTTCGTCCCTCTCTTCCTCCACCCTTCCTCTTTCCGCCTCCCTTCC
>NW_024745073.1:4354205-4364205 GCF_018991925.1 Homarus americanus
CAGACAAACAAACAGACAGACAGACAGGCAGGCAGGCAGACAGACAGACAGACAGACGATGGTACTACCTGAGTTACATACGACTACATTTGTTAATATGTAATGCGATGGGTTGTCTAAGTCCCAACTCTATAATTCACATCAGTTATAGAGAGTTAATGTCATAATCTACGTGAATTATTAAGTTATAATTTATATAACTCAACTTATAAGTCAAATAGAGTTTAAAAGGGAATAGTGATTTATTTTTGTTAATTATTTTTAAGAGTGGGTATAATAATCTCTCTCTTTTACCTGCCTCGTACTAGTCTACTGGACCAGGTGTTTAGCGAGAGATCAACGAGGGGTTAACGAGGATGTAAACAGCTTATATATAAAAACCATAACCAACCACTATCAACACCACCAACAACATCCACCACCACCACCAAGTACCACCATCACCACCAACAACAACCACTACCACCAACCACTAACAACAACAACATCACCACCACCACCACCAAGTACCGTCATCACCACAACAACAACAACCACTACCACCAACCACTAACAACAACAACATCCACCACCACCACCAAGTACCACCATCACCAACAACAACAACCACTACCACCAACCACTATCAACACCACCAACAACATCCACCACCACCACCACCAAGTACCACCATCACCACCAACAACAACCACCACAACTACCAACCACTAACATCGACAACACCCAAACCATCACCACCCACGCCACTCATTTATTCCCAGGATGGCGTGCGACGCAGCTGTTTCCCCACCCTTATTATTTTTACCTCAACCCCCCCACCTAACCTCACGGAACCTAGCTTACCTTAGGTCATCCTGCGATAAAATAATCCCCCACTAAGAGAGGGAGCTTCACGGGTCACCCCAGAAGACGAGGGAAATAATTACCCTTTCTCTTGCCAAGTCTTGTAATTATAAGTTTCTGAGTTATATATCTTACTTTATGTATTATTTAATCTATGACGCCCCCAAGAGATGTGCCCTTAACTACAGGGTCCTCGGAGATGTGCCTAAATACAAGACTCCCAAGAGATATGTGCCCTTAACTACAGGGTCCTCGGAGATGTGCCTAAATACAAGACTCCCAAGAGATGTGCCCTAACGACAGGTCCTTGAGATGTGCCTGAATACAAGACTCCCAACAGATGTGCCTTAACGACAGGCTCCTCGGAGATGTGCCTCAAGGATATATGCAGTACCTCTAAACATTAAACTCCCAAAAATGTTCCTCCAAATACAACACCTTCAAAATGTCTACTAAAACATACCCTCCATCCCACACCTCCTCAAAAAAACTCTAAACAATGACCTCTGCCCTCACCCCCCCTGAAGATGCAAACAAAGAACTCCTCCTCCTCCCTCCCTCCAAGATATGCCTTCAAAGTTTAGGTTTACACAAGCTATGAAATTTCTCCTAAGTACACTCATTCAAGCGGCAAGAGTTCGGATCGTGCACAACTTCTCTCCACCGTGTTCTTTATTTTAGCTCTTCAAGTTGCAACCTGAGACGGGAGTAGGTGCGTTCAGTATTCACGGTGAGGCCTGAGTACCATGAGGGGGTGGATGGGGGAGAAGAGGAGGGGTGGAAGGGGGAGAAGAGGAGGGGGTGGTGGAGGAGAAGGAGGAGGAGGAGGAGGAGGAGAAGGATGAAACAGGGAAACAAAGGATATGGATAAAGGGGTGATGTATATTTTCGCAGGAGAGGAGAGAGAGAGAGAGAGAGAGAGAGAGAGAGAGAATATGGAAGACGAGTGGTGGTATAAGAGCGGGTGGAGGAAGGGGAGGTAATGAGGAAATGAGCAAAGACGGAAGGAGGGAAAGAAGATGGCTAATATTGGGAGGAAATGATGAGAGGGAGAGGAGGAGGAGGAGGAGGAGGGGAGGAAAAAAGAGGAGGACTGGGAGGAAGGAAAGGAGAAGGAAGGAGGTGGAATAAATGAGGAGGGAAGAATAGAGGAGGAGATATTCGAAGGAAGAAGGGATAGAAAAGAGAGATAAATGAGAGGGAGACTAAGAAAATGGAGGAAAGAAGGGAGAGCGAGAGAGGTGATAGGAGGAAACAGACGGACAGGGGAAAAAAGAGGTGAGAAAATGGAGATGAAGAAGGGAAGGAGAATGACGGAAAAGAGGAACAAGTGATAGAGAGAGAAGGGAAAAGGAATTGAGGGATAAGGAAGGAAAAATTGAAGGCGGGAAGGAGGGAGAGAGGGAGAGGAAACTGAACGATGGGGGATAGGAAGGGAGAACTAAGGGGGGGAGAATGGAAGGAGGGAGAAAGGCAGGAGAACTGAGGGAGAAAGAAAGAAAGAATAGAGGAGAAAAAACTGAATAAGGAGAGAGAGAGAGAGAATAGAGGGAGGGTAAACTGAATAAGGGAGAGAGAATGGAGGGAAGGAGGGAGGGAGGGAGAGAGGTGAGAAGGAGGTCACACCATCATATGCTACCCTTCAGAGAACTCGATTTAGGAGATGAAAGCCACGTCAAACAGGACCGGGCAGGCTGCTTGCCAGCAGCCCAGGGATTTGAGGTGAAAGGAGGGTGGTGAGAGAGAGAGAGAGAGAGAGAGAGAGAGAGAGAGAGAGAGAGAGAGAGAGAGAGAGAGAGAGAGCCACACATTATCAAGTATATTACATGTGTTTATTTACCTCGATATGTGAATCTTTTATGATGTATTGAAGCTGAATTATGTACGCATTATTTACCTCGTGTTAATCTTTGGCTGTAAATTATTCATCACTATTTTTCCTAGATAATATTTTAATTGTTTTAGGGTAATATTCCACTTTTTCCTGGCAATAACACCTTTTTTTTTGTCATGTAAATAGTAATTATCTATTTAACTACTAATCTATAAGGTGGTGTCTTATCTTCAGGTCAACATAAACTTAACTAGAGTCTAAGTAATAACATCCTACCTCACATCAACATCACTTTTCCTTTTTTTTTCAATTTCAGGTCTCATTAGTATTGTTAATGAGAAAGCTGGTATATTTCTTCATTATTCTTTAACATGGGGACGTGTTAAGCCAGCTACAACTCTCTGTTAAGTTGTGTTACAGCATCATTAGCATACTGACCATAACTCTTAATCACTTTTAATCACGGCGTTATTGAAAGAGCAAGAGTGTGTGTGTGTGTGTGTGTGTGTGTGTGTGTGTGTGTGTGTGTGTGTGTGTGTGTGTGTGTGTGTGTGTGTGTGTGTGTGTGTGTGTGTGTGTGTGTGTGTGTGTGTGTGTGTGTGTGTGTGTGTGTGTGTGTGTGTGTGTGTGTGTGTGTGTGTGTGTGTGTGTGTGTGTGTGTGTGTGTGTGTATGTATGTGTGTGTGTGTGTGTGTGTGTGTGTGTGTGTGTGTGTGTGTGTGGATGAGGGAAGGGTGTGGAGTTAGAGGGGAGGGGTGGAAGGAGGATGAAGGGGAGGGTGAAAGGAAGGGTGGAAGGGAGGGTTTGAGGATGGGTGAAGGAGGATATGAGGATGGGGTGAGGAAGGTTAAGAATGAGAGATGTGAGAGGGGGAAGAGTGATAGAGGTGCAATATTTCACCTCTTTCTTTACATCAACTCGTACCTCTCTTCTCTCTCTCTCCTTACCTCTCACTGCTCTAAGATGGTTGATTCAATTTCATTTCGTCCCGCACCCCATTCCTTCCTCTTTTCCTCCTTAACCTCCTCCTTTCCTCCTCTCGTCCATCCATCATCTTCCTCCCTCTACGCAACTCCCTACTTCTCCTACGGACATAAATCACCAACCCTCCTTCCTTCCCTCTCTCCTCCTCCTCCTTCTACCACTCAATCCTCACCACCTGACGTCAACCATCTGTATCCACAACCAGCTGAGAATTATGCAAAATTTCTATCCTCCCCTTCCCCCTCCCCTCCCACTCCTTCCCTCCCCCTCCCCAATCCCCTTTCTTCCTCCCACCTCCACTCCTTCTCTCCTCCTTCCCCCATACTTTTTCCACCTCAACACCATTCTCCCTTCCTCCTCTCTTCCATTCCATTTCCTTCCCTATTCCCCATCCCTCTCACTCTCCCTCTGCTTTTCCCCTTTCACTCCCTTCCCTAATCCCTCCCCTCCTTCATTCCTATGCCTCTCTACGTTTTCCCTTCCACTTCCCTTCCCTTCCTACCCCTGCCCTCCTTCACTGCAGTACTGTATTAGTGAGTCAAGGAACAAATGCCGGAGATAAATTATAAATGCTATTCATAAATTATTCAGGATAATCAACCATTGATATATCCTTCATTATACATTACAGCCTCGTATAACTTATGAATTATTTATTACCTTACATCTATTTACATTATATTATTAAGCTAAAGGTGAGTTGCAGGTGGATAATTATAAACAGGACAAGTACATGTATTTTTAATTTCGATGGAACGTTGACAACTTATATGTACGTTATGTGAGTATGTTTGTATGTCTGTGTATTTGTGTGTGTATGTGTGTGTGTGGGAGATTGTTGATATTGGTATGTGTGCGTATGTGTGAATGTATAAATGTGTATAAACTTGTACATATGCAAGTGTGTGTGTGTGTGTGTGTGTGTGTGTGTGTGTGTGTGTCTCTTGTAAGCAGGGCGGACCATCGCTAAGAATAGGGTCATAAGGGTATAAGTCCTATTGGACAATTCATATATTTCCTCCGTCCCTTGTGTGCTTTTAACTAGTGTGTCTGCTTGTGTGTGTGTGTGTGTGTGTGTGTGTGTGTGTGTGTGTGTGTGTGTGTGTATACACTACCTACACAACTTTGTTAATGAATAATATACACCAAATGTTCAGTGCTGAGAAAGTCTTGCGCTTGTCTGTGTTTTTTTGTTTGTTTGTTTGTTTGTTTGTTTTTATTTCTCATGCTGAGTGAAGATGTGGCCAGGATATTACTGTTTGCTTATTTATTTGTTTGCCTACAGATACATTATTATTAATTTTAATACCGAGAGTAAACAAAATGCGTGTCTGGGAGGTTGTGTTTGTGTTTTCTTGTGTGTTTAAGTGAGTGTTTGGATTGGCGGCGTAAGTGCATATATGAGAGAGACAGACCATGAATGTATATATTTATGTATAATCTCAGACTACATGTGTGCGACTTAGGTTGTGTGTGTGTACATGTATAAATGTATGTGAATATACACATGCCAATATAACCTCATACATACATACATACATACATACATACATACATACATACATCCATACACACAGCTGTCAGTAGGGAGAGTAAGACGTCCTGAGGAGACACAACTGTACTCAAAACCTCCACATTAGGTCATGACACGCCCCCTTCCTCCCATCATCATAACACACCTTCCATGTCCCTGTAAATATTTTGTCAATAAACATAAACTCCAAAAAAAGATCTGAGAAGTATCGTTTTCAGCTCCATTCCCCGAGGCGTTTATTTACCATATATTTAAACAATTCATGTATAAGATTATATTAAAAATTAATCCTCTATTCTATTTTTTGTAGGATCTGAATTTCATGATCAAGTTAAGATTGACCAGGTAGTTAAGGTTGGGCGTTTATGACAAGTAATTAGCATTTATTTCTTATCTGAAAATATACAACTAAGTCACACACACATACAGACAAGAGGAGAGATGTAGACGTGGTGGTGGGTCGATTATGTGACGCCATAACTGACCTGACTAAACTGTGGGCTGACTCGCGAAGGTTTCCGGCTAGGTTAGGTTAGGTTAGTCACCCCACACCCACTTAAACTTATATCATGGGGTTGACACATAAGTAATCTAAGCTTGAATATTTTTACACGAGGTTAGATCACCAACCACGGATCGGATCATATCACACAAAGATAAAAAAAGTAAAAAATTTCTAATCTCACATAAGACGCTCTCAAAGGTTTACTCCAAGTGGTGCGTCTGCCTGCCGGGATTAGCCTTACTTAAGCAAGTGTGTGAAAATATGGCTGAGGAATTTGCCTAAGCGAGTTTTGCTTTGAAGTTCTAAGAGGATGTTCTTTATAACGCTAGAGTCTGTTGTGTTTTACTACCTCTCTCAGTCTTCACCGTATAAACTGACCAATTTGAAATCAACCAGAGTCAAAGAATTTCCTCATTATGATTCTCTCGTACATCTCACTTACAACCCCTTAAATCCCCTTCCCCTTCCTCCCACCCTTTGAGGATTAATCATAGCTGATGAATCTTAACTTGGTGATTTCCTTTGGATTTCGCCAGGGGAGGTTTTATGCAAATCTTGACCAAAGAAGACAAGAATGTTGAAGGCGGGGACACGGCAGCTGACTCACAATGTTGCTTGATGACACCCGCTCACAAAAGAGGCCACATAAAAATGCTTGCATGTTTTTGGGGGGGCGGCGTCGGCAAGATGCGTCTTGGGCAAAAGTTGGGATTTTTCTGGTAGACACAACAACTGAAATCCCCTGAAATACTACCGAGGGAAACGCACGCTCTCAGATTTTTGAGTTGGGAATCTTTCTTTCTTTCTTTCTTTCTTTCTTTCTTTCTTTCTTTCTTTCTTTCTTTCATTCCTTCTTTCTTTATTTTTTCTTATTTTCTGTCTTTCTTTCTTGCTTTCTTTCTTTCTTATAATGCAGAAGAAACAATTTTTATATAGCATTGTCATTATTCGTATGTGAAGTTATTCTATGCATGTATGTATGTATGTATGTGTGTATGTATGTATGTATGTATGTATGTATGTATGTATGTATGTATGTATGTATGTATGCATGTATGTATGTATGTATGCATGTATGTATGTATGAATGTATGTATGTATGTATGTATGTATGTATGTATGTATGTATGTATGTACTGTAATATCACGAACTAAAACTCCATCGACGTGTAATCCGGCTGAATGTAAAGTAAATAAACTGCAGTGTTATTGTGTGTTCAGTGCCTCAGGGGTAACACGTGAAATATTGACGTTTTTCAACACACACACACACACACACACACACACACACACACACACACACACACACACACACACACACACACACACACACACACACACACACACACACATGAACAGTGAGTCAACATAGCTTGGTGCAGTTATTGCCAAAGAACTTCAATGGTGGGTTGTTGATATTGTTTTTTGTTTAACTCACAACATCACTACAACAATACTGCAACATCCCTACAACAACACTATAACACTACAATATCCCTACAACAACACAACAACTACAACAACACAACACTACAACAACACTACAACAACACTACAACATCCCTACAACAACACAACACCACTACAACAACAATACAACAACACTACAACAATACTACAACAATACTACAACATCCCTACAATACAACAACAATACAACAATACTACAACAACACTACAACATCCCTACAGCAACACAACACCTATATATATATACACCTGTTATAAAGAGGATGTATTCCCTCACTCTTACCTCATATAATCAGGGACACGTCCAGCACCATCCTTCACTATAGCATCCTTCTTCAATGCACCAATAAGACTTTACCTGTAAGAAATAGGAGAGTAATAATAATTAAAATAACAGACATTTTCTTTTTCACTTCCTTTAAAATATCTAATAGTCCAAGATGGTAGGTATTAATGAACAATATTCTATACTTTAAAAAAAAATATTGAGCAAGTATTATATTAATTTTATTTTAGCCAACAAATAAACACTTAAAAAATGATCCAGATACCAGGAAAAATATAATAAAATTCATAAACACAAAGTCATTTTTTTTATGGAGTTAATTAGTGAAGAAACGCTCAATGCTGCACAGCCTAGAGCTACAGTTCAACTATTTCTATAAAGATTTACATTTACTAAGTTATTTTTTTCTTGTTATTTTAGTGGTAAAAATGTTTAATGAACGCTTAATTATATTGTGCCTAATGTGACGATGGATTAATGTCTGGAATAAGAGAGAATAAATGTTCCTGGATTAATTTAAATAAAAAAAAAACATTGTTATTTATATCCTAAATTATAATTATCAACCTTTTTTAGAGTAATTATATATCCTATGATTAAACAGCCGCTCACCACTACACAACGCTTTAACATTCTAACTAAACTTATAAAAACATCAAATTTTACATCATTCATAAAATTTACACTTACCTACAAGACAGAACAATACATTTAAGGAAAAAATACCCATAAATTTATATCTAACTTTAAAAGATCAACTCTTCCATAAACACTTGTACACGCTGCACTAAGAGGACCTTAATCTTATTAGAACTCAACTCACCTATGAAGCTTTGAGGTGATGTGAAAAAAGAATGTGATTAAGAGAGGAGGGACCAGGTGTAGGTGATTATGTACCTTGTGGGTTGGTTGAGGGAGGGAAGGGGTGGTTGTAGGGAGGGTACGGGGTAAATAATTCTCTCAGTATGTCAGTTAGTCAGTCAGTCATTCAGTCAGTCAGTCATTCAGTTAGTCAGTTAATCAGTTAGTAAATCAATCAGGTAGCCAGCCGATCAGTTTGACAATCAGTTAGTTCGTCAGTCAGCTAGTTAACCATTAATCAGTCAGGCAATCAATCACTCAGGCGAGACGTTCAATGACCTGTTAAAAACATCAACAAATTAAACACTTTCTATAATATTAAAAAAATATTATTAATAATCCGCCTACAAGTTTAATTCTTCCTCCTAGCCATTACTAATCCCAAAGTTCATCGCGGTGGAACACAAATCAAATTCTTCAAGAGGACCAGAATCTGACAGGTCATTTGTGGCGTCGCGTCTGAGAGGGTTAAATAATACCTCGTTGAAATGAGAAAGATATTATTATGAATCCAGTTTTATACCACACACACACACACACACACACACACACACACACACACACACACACACACACACACACACACACACACTTTTCCTCATCGACAACTAAGAATCATATATTTTTTCACCCCCACATAAGTTCTTAAATTATATACATTATGGCTTAAGTATTTCACGATAACAAAAGTCTCTTAACTTGGGAGAGAGAGGCGGCTCGTGAGTGAGAGTTCAGTGATATAGAAATGATTCGTCTGGTACTTTGTATATCCCGTCAGTTTAGAAGGGGATACATAATTTCTTTTGATTCTTAGGACTTATTTAAATATATCACTCCTAAATAATTCCTACATATTAGTACATTCCTTAATCATTCCTACATATTAGTACATGAATATTGCATAAATTCTGTATTATCTAACGTTACTGCAATATTAACATCTTTCAATTACTGTAACCACACATTAAACCCTTCAGGCATTAATACCATAACACTCAAAAATTCTTATATAAAAAAAAATAATGCCAAATAACCTTTCAAATAGTCGAGAATTCCAGCTTATTTATTCCACTCGTATATAACATAGAGAAGGTTCGGCTTCGTGGATAAGGTTAAGTGTGTTTACAATATTTATTTAGTCCCTCGTCTTGTTATGGACTTAAAATGTCATATGTATTATTCTGTCGTCATGTAGAGGGTGCAGGAGGCCTTTATCTGTACGTGAGGCTTTTACTTGCTTATCTAATGTAGGAATTTATTTTTATTTATACGTTCATGAATTGTTTATTTTCATGTGGATGGTTTATAACTATAGGCCTACTTCTCCTCCTTCTCCTCTTGTTACCTGGAAAGACAAGCATGTTTGTTGTTTTAGGCTTAGACTGTGTGTGTGTGTGTGTGTGTGTGAGTGTGTGTGTGTGTGTGTGTGTGTGTGTGTGTGTGTGTGTGTGTGTGAGTGACCTTGTTTACCTGGTGTTTGCGGCGGCTTGTGTGAAAAATGTTGGAACCACTCAAGCAACGGCTGTCTCGGAGTCTTCCTTTGTTGTTGGAGTCTCACAATGACACTCGCTTCTCACCACACAACTTCACCAACAATTATTATTTTCTTTTATTGTGTACCCATCTGGACTGAACGAACCCTTTGTCGTCTAAACGTCTGGCCGGAGGAACCTAATTTTGACC
>NW_024745073.1:4369205-4422853 GCF_018991925.1 Homarus americanus
CATTATAACAACCCATTAACGTGTTATATATTTTCCGGGTCAAAGGTTAAAAGTTCAAGGTAAGATGATAAAGATATCTAAAATAACTCTGAACGTGGAAGACCTTTGAAGGACCTAGAGAATTAATAATACACTATATTTCTTTTCTTATTATCATATCTTCATCATGACAACCCATTAGAACTGTTATATTATTTAAGGTCATCAGGTGAAAGGTCAAGGTCATTACCCATGATAAAGGAACCACCAAATGTTTACTAAGCAACTTTCTCGACTATCATCAAATTATCTCCTAATTTCATTGAGCAGAACACACACACACACACACACGATCACAATGACTCTGTGAATAATAAATACGTAAACATCGTTATTCTCTATGTACTCTAGGGTATTTATCACTCCCAAAAACAAGACACAAACAGACTAACATATCACAAGTAGATGACGAACATGAGTATGACGGAGATAATAATAATAATAATAATAATAATAATAATAATAATAATAATAATAATAATAATAATAATAATAATAATAATAATAATAATAATAATAATAATAATAAAATAATAATAATAATAATAATAATAATAATAATAATAATAATAATAATAATAATAATAATAATAATAATAATAATAATAATAATAATAATAAAGTCGAAATAGAAGATCAACAACAACAACAATAAGATAATATAAACTCCAATGGAAAATACAAACTAATTCAACACAATATAGTCTAACATACTAACTACATATATAACACAATACATAAACTTTTAAGGACGTGAAATAGAAAACATTTTAGCTTGAATATTTACGGGAAGGGGAGAGTGTTTTTCATCCCTGCTATTGATAGACTGAACGACTAGGAAATTAGTTTTAATTAGGAAGAAAAACACGACTCATACACCGGAGACGACAAGGAAATATGTTTTCAATGGAGGGAGGGGTGTGTGTGTGTGTGGTGTGTGTGTGTGTGTGTGTGTGTGTGTGTGTAAGAAGTAAAAGAATAAAAAAGTTGTTCACAAGGCTAAGTTAGGGTATGTTTGCTAGGTTAGGGTATGGTTAGATTAGATTAAGGCAAGGTTAAGTTAGGTTAGGGTATGGTTAGATTAGAATAAGGTATGGTTAAGTTAGGTTAGGGTATGGTTAGATTAGATTAAGGTAAGGTTAAGTTAGGTTAGTTGAAAACATCATTAATATTAGACAAGAAGATGGTAGAGAAAGGCAGCGACAATTATGTATTCCAAACTTCTCCTTTTGAGCACAACTTTGATATGCAAATGTAAGTAGAAAATTGTGACATTGGGTTTTGTCTGTCTGTACGTGTGTGTGTCTTCCAGTGACTTAAGTATGTACATCACTTTGTAAGTTTCACTGGATAATAGCAGCTTAAAGGACACGAGAGAGTTACATAATCCATCCTAATTCATCCAGCCTCTTCAGTAAAACATTAATCTAGTCAAGGGGAATTCGGGGAAGACCACAAAGTCAATGAGTCGTGTCCTCATTAATTTTAAACTAGCAGCTGGGAAATGGATAAGATGGTGAGGAGAACGGAGGGTGGGAAGGGTGGAAAGAGGGGAAGGGAAGGGGAGGTGAAGGATGCATGGGGGTGGAGGGAAGGAGTATGGAAGGGGGAAAGAGTAGGGAAAGGATACGAGGGGAGAGGTGGAGAAAAAGGAGTACGGAAGGGAAGGGAGGGAATGGGTAAGGAGGAGGAAGGAGGGGAAGGAATACGGAGGGGAAAGAGTAGGAAGGGGTAGGGAGGGGAAGGAGAGGAGTAGGGAGGGGTTATGGAGGAGGAAGAGGAAGGTGGGACGGGGTGCAATTTCTTGGAAATTTAATCATGGAATGTGGATCTGTTTATTTTATCGCAAACATTCAGAAATAGAAACTGTGCAGCAATGTGAAGGATTTACTGGATGAACCTTTTAAATTAAGTACTGCAGCCGTCTTAAAAAAGGTCCCTGGAAAGTACATTTAAAGTTCATTTCATTACTACTGTAAAAATCTGATGCAATAATAATTCAATCATCCTGATCCAACTGAACTATAACTCAGTAATCCTAATCCTAACCTAACCTAAAATAACCCAACCCAACCTAACCTAACCTAACGATAACGAAAACCTAACCTAATCATTACTCAATCATCATAATGCATACACTGTTACCCTATTAACTATGAGAACAAATATGGGGTAATTGACTGACATGGACAAAGTTATTTTCTAGTTAATAAAAGACTAACAGAGTATACACCGGACCTCAGCACCTATCTTGAATTTACTGTCTGGGTATTAATAGCTAAGGTTCATACAGTATATACATTACACGTTAGTCTCGTCTCTATCATTTAATTATCCCCTTACTAATATTATGTTGCAATGTGTGAGGGAGAACAGGTAAGATGACAGTCTAATCCACCTGCGTTCTTCAGTAATTAAGTTGATTATGGCAGGTGTGTATTACAGCAGGTCTAATTAGGTGTCAGGTTAATGAGTAAGTCATCTCCTTGTTCTGATTACTGATAGGAGAGTAAAGATAGAATCTGATCGTGAGTTATATCAGTTTATTTCTTTGATTTATAGTTCAATATATTTGTTGGTTTTTCATTCGGTTTTTGACAATGTTATAAGTATTTTCTCTATCTTATTATCTTATCAATATTCGCCACCAGGAGACCTTTATTCACAAGAGCTCAACCCCGGCTCTAAAACTCCGCCAAATATTATCTCCATGAAACAAATTTTAAGGCAGATTGACTACACAGTAAACCCGTGATGTTCTTCTTTATCGCCTATGAAACTCGTTCGATAAAGACTATAACACTGTGATTGACGCTATAATGCTCTACATATATGTCCTATAGTGGGTATGGGTCACGGTGTGGATGTTGTGTTCATTATTATTATTATTATTATTATTAAGGTCACAGTAGGAGGTCAAAGTTACAGTATGTTGTTATGATCAAAGAGGAAGGTAATACTCATAAATATAAAGTCACTTCAGGATATTTAAACATCAGTAAACATCACCTCTCTTGACCTATAAACATTCCGTCGAGTTGTTTCTGTTCAGTACACAGTCGCGTGCCGTCATCCTCTATTTGTAAACAATGGGGAAATATAGGCCTTTTTTTATCCCACGAGAATTTAACCGCTGGGTGAATACTAATGAAACGCGCTGAGGGTGGGATGAGAGGGAGAGAGAGAGAGAGAGAGAGAGAGAGAGAGAGAGAGAGAGAGAGAGAGAGAGAGAGAGAGAATACTTGAACACACACAAACAACGTGGGGATAAATAAACAAACAGAAATTACGTAAAAAATAAAAACAAGAACCAACAAAAACTAAACTCACCCTTATCACCCACGAACTCTCACCCATATCACCCACGAACTGACACCCATATCACCCACTAACTACCCATATCACCCACTAACTCTCACCCATATCACCCACGAACTCACCCATATCACCCACGAACTGACACCCATATCACCCACTAACTCTCACCCCACCCACGAACTCACCCATATCACCCACGAACTGACACCCATATCACCCACTAACTTCAAACCCATATCACCCACTAACTCTCACCCATATCACCCACGAACTCACCCATATCACCCACGAACTGACACCCATATACCCACTAACTCTCACCCATATCACCCACTAACTTCACCCATATCACCACGAACTCACCCATATCACCACGAACTGACACCTATCACCCACTAACTCTCACCCATATCACCCACGAACTCTCACCCATATATCACCCACGAACTGAAACCCATATCACCCACGAACTCACTCATCACCCACGAACTCTCACCCTTATCACCCACGAACTCTGAAACATAACACATCAAAAGAACTCAATTGAATATCATAGTAGTTAATCTGTTTACTTGTATATTAGAGAAGCATTGAAGCCACGAACCCACGAATACTTGTACACGAGAGGAGAGTGAATAACTGTATTGACCGATAGGCACTTCTTAGGATCAGGGGCTTGTGGTACGTTTGTGGTGGTGGAGGGTGCTGTGGTGGTGGTGCTGTGTGGTGGTGCTGTGGTGGTGGTGCTGTGGTGGTGGTGCTATGGTGGTGGAGGGTGCTGTGGTAGTGGGTGGTGCTGTGTGGTGGTGCTGTGGTGGTGGTGCTGTGGTAGTGGTGCTGTGTGGTGGTGCTGTGGTGGTGGTGCTGTGGTAGTGGGTGGTGCTGTGGTGGTGGTGCTGTGGTGGTGGTGCTATGGTGGTGGGAGGGTGCTGTGATGGTGGTGCTGTGGTGGTGGAGTGGTGCTGTGGTGGTGGTACTGTGTAGTGGGGTGGTGCTGTGGTGGTGGTGCTGTGGTGGTGGTGCTATGGTGGAGTGGTGCTGTGGTGGTGGTGCTGTGGTAGGAGTGGTGCTGTGTGGTGGTGCTGTTGTGGTGGTGGAGGGTGTTGTAGTGGTGGAGGTGTTGTGGTGGTGGAGTGGTGCTGTGGTGGTGGTGCTGTGGTGGTGGTGCTGTGGTGGTGGTGCTGTGTGGTGGTGGAGGGAGTGGTAGTGGTGGAGGGTGCTGTGGTGTGGTGGGAGGGTGTTGTGGTGTGGTGGTGGTGTGGTGGTGGTGGTGGTGCTGTGGTGGTGCTGTGTAGTGGTGGAGTGGTGCTGTGGTAGTGTGGTGGAGTGGTGCTGTGGTGGTGTGGTGGAGTGGTGCTGTGGTAGTGGGTGGTGCTGTGGTGTGGTGGTGGTGGGTGGTGGTGGAGTGTGCTGTGTGGTGGTGCTGTGGTGGTGGTGCTGTGGTGGTGCTGTGGTGGTGGTGCTGTGGTGGTGGGTGGTGCTGTGGTGTGGTGGTGGTGGGTGGTGGTGGTGGATGGTGGTGCTGTGGTGGTGGTGCTGTGGTGTGGTGGTGCTGTGGTGGTGGTGCTGTGGTGGTGGTGCTGTGGTGGTGGTGCTGTGGTGGTGTGGTGGTGGTGCTGTGGGGTGGTGCTGGTGGTGGTGCTGTGGTGGTTGTGCTGTGGTGGTGGTGCTGTGGTGGTGGTGCTGTGGTGGTGGTGGGTGGTGGTGCTGTGGTGCTGTGGTGGTGGTGGTGGGTGGTGCTGTGGTGGTGGTGCTGTGGTGCTGTGGTGGTGCTGTGGTGGGTGGTGCTGTGGTGGTGGTGCTGTGGTGCTGTGGTGTTGTGGTGGTGGGTAGTGCTGTGGTGGTGGTGCTGTGGTGGTGGTGCTGTGTGTGGTGGGTGGTGCTGTGGTGTTGTGGTGGTGGGTGGTGCTGTGTGTGTGTCGTGATTATTTACTCATTGTTTTTTCTTCCTACTGAGTTACATGAGTTTGTGAAATGAAATACACACCAGTTAATCGTCAAGTTAGGTTGTGTTCAGTAATTATCGACTGGAATGTCTTCATTTGAGGAGGAAACTGATAGTGAGAGAGAGAGAGAGAGACAAGAACAGGGGTAGGGAATGAGAATAACGAGGACAGGGCAATGGTGGCAACACAGTGGCTGGGACGAGACTTGAGCGTCATTCACTTTCCAACAGCCGTGGGGTGAACATCTCTACACCAGCGCTCTTCTGAGCCTGAGGATCTGAGCTGTGTTAGATAAATTTAAATTAATCTCTCTCTCTCTCTCTCTCTCTCTCTCTCTCTCTCTCTCTCTCTCTCTCTCTCTCTCTCTCTCTATAAATTCATACATATATACATTATACAGAGACATGCATCCATACATACCGATGCATTTACATATATTCACGTACATTCTGATATTAATAGATAAATGACGAATATATCTTTAATAAATAGATGAGTAGAAAAGTAAATCGACGAGAGAGAGAGAAGAACGTCAACACAATACCATTCAAACTAATGGTCACACACCTCAGGCTCCTGACGTCACTACATTGACCTCTGTCGATGTCCCCGAGTTCTGTTTATGTTTGTCCGTCTAGCTCTTTTCTGTCTGTCTGTCTGTCTGGTTGGTTGGTGCACAAACACATGATATATCTTCAACACACACACACACACTAGTGTTTGACTGATTATTATTCATAATAGTTACTGCACTCTCTTATCTTTAGAGAGACAGACAGAAAGACAGGGTGAATATATCCCCAGTTACAAATGGCGGAAGTCCAAGAGAGAGAGCAAGCGGTGATGGTAGGAGCCTGGGGGGGGTTAGCCTCACTGTTGGGAGCAACAGTGGCTGGGGACAGGACAGTCACTCACCCACCAGCCAATGACTACAACCTCGCCTCACCTGCCTCATTCCTACTCCCTCACCTTCATTCCTCACTCTTCCTCCTTCCCTTACTCTACCTTCTCCCCCATTCCCCCTCCTCCTCCTTCATTCATTCTCCTGTCCTTCCTCTCTCTCCTCCTCCGTCTCCCTCTTTGCTCCCTCGCCTTCCTCTCTCACTCTCCCTCCTCCTCCTTCCTTCAGTCTTCTTATTCCTCGGATTTATTCACCAATTTATACTTTTTAATCTCATTTCTAATTATTTTACCTTTTCCTATACATATTATTATCATTATTCTTATTCCCCTTCTTTATCGTCCCATTGTGTTCATATCATGTTCTTATTTTCTTTACTTCTTCCTTTGTATTTCTGAGTGCATCTTTATTCAGAGTTAGTGAAGATATTAGACTTT
The DNA here is from genome assembly GCF_018991925.1 of Homarus americanus. Taxonomy (NCBI): domain Eukaryota; kingdom Metazoa; phylum Arthropoda; class Malacostraca; order Decapoda; family Nephropidae; genus Homarus; species Homarus americanus. The sequence continues at coordinate 4,375,847 of NW_024745073.1, forward strand.
CATTGTAAATCAAACACCTTTTTTTACCTGAGTGATATATCGCCCTGGGGTGAATTTATGATTTAACCCCTTGAGTATGATGATTTAACCCCTTGAGTATGATGATTTAACCCCTTGAATACGATTATTTAACCCCATGAGTATGATGCTTTAACCCTTTGAGTATGATGCTTTAACCCCTTGAATACGATTATTTAACCCCTTGAGTATGATGATTTAACCCCTTGAGTATGATGATTTAACCCCTTGAGTATGATGATTTAACCCCTTGAGTATGATGATTTAACCCCTTGAGTATGATGATTTAACCCCTTGAATACGATTATTTAACCCCTTGAGTATGATGATTTAACCCCTTGAGTATGATGATTTAACCCCTTGAGTATGATGATTTAACCCCTTGAGTATGATGATAATCCCTCAAGTACGATAATGTGACCTCTTAAATACACAACTTAATAACTTAAAGGTTCATGTCATCGTTACTCAAAAGATTAAAGCTTTTCTCGAAGTAAAATCTGGTGACGCTTGAGTTGTTATGAGAGTTGATTTTAATGCTGTGTTTTTTAATGGTGTTTTTGTGCCAGCAGTGAGTGTGTTTGAACTTGTTGCTTGCTTTTTTATATGTATGTCTGGGTACTAAGCTAAGGTGTTTATTATTATTATTATTATTATTATTATTATTATTATTATTATTATTATTATTATTATTATTATTATTATTATTATTATTATTATTATTATTATTATTATTATTATTATTATTATTATTATTATTATTATTATTATTATTGTAGGATAAATATATAAATAACACAAACTCCTAAAATACAAGGAAAAAAAACATGAAAATAACACCTAAAAGAACTAAAAAAAACATAAGATAACGGAAGGGGACATATGATAATGGGAAAGATAACTGGAAGAACAGGAGATAAAAAAAAAAACACGCGAGAGAAATAAAGAAGATAATGTAATATATAATTACCCTGAAGAAATAAAGAAGAGGAGGATAAGAATATAACACAAGGGGGATGAAGTAAAGATAAGGGGAGAGATAGGCCGATAAAGCATAAAATAAACACGCAGGGGGAATAAAGAAATATATGAGAGGAATAAAGAAAGAAGGGTAGAGGTGTAGACAGGGATTAGAAGATAAGGTAAGGATCAGAGAGAGAGAGAGAGAGAGAGAGAGAGAGAAATTTATTCCGAGTCACAAGCGGTGATGGCAGGAGCAAGCCTGGGGGAGGGGGGGGGGTTGCCTCACAGTGTGTTAGAGGCAACACAGTGGCTGGGGACGAGACAGAGAGTCACTCACCCACCAGCCAATGACTACAACACAGTCTTACCTCACTTTCCTCACTCTTCCCTCACCTTCCTCCCTCACTTCCCTCACTCTTCCTTCTACTATTTAAATTTATTCGTCCAGTTATAATTTTGTTATTTGATGATGAACGAGAATAAAAACAACAACAACAACAACAACAGCAACAACAACAACAACAAATCACGCCTCCTCTAGATCAAACAAGAACAACCAGGTCAAGATAGTGCCACTCCACACTAGCAGTTTAAGACGACCTTCCCTATGTATTCTACTGGTGTTAATGACTCTACTACGTCTGAGGTTGTTGTTGCCGTCTCTCGTGTGCTTGGGTAGAGTGAGTGTGTCAATTAATGATTTTTTAACATCCATGAGATTTTTTTTTTTATTTGGTGTGTCGATGTTGGTTATCTAGGAGAGAGAGATATCGTCGAAGTTTTGGTTTCCTTTACTTCCCTTCATCATTCACTACCATCCCTCCTTCTATCCATCCTTCTTCCTTTCCTTGTTCCTCCTTCCTTCACTCACCACCCCTCCATTCTCCCCTTTCTCGCACAATATATTTTCTTTCCCACTTTTCTCTCCCTTACCACCTCTCCTACTCTCCCTCCCTCTCTTCCTTACACTACACATCCTCTCCTAGTCTTCCCCCTCTCTCCCTCACTGTACACCCTCTCCTAGTCTCTTACTCTCCCTCACTACACACCTTCTCCTACTCTCCCTCCCTCTCTCCCTCACTACTCTCCCTCTCTCTCTCCCTCACAACCCTCCTTTATTCACAAGAGCTCAACCCTCGGGCTCTAAAACTCCGCCAAATATTATGTCCGTGAAACAAATTTTAAGGCAGATTGACTACACAGTAAACCCGTGATGTTCTTCTTTATCGCCTATGAAACTCGTTCGATAAAGACTATAACACTGTGATTGACGCTATAATGCTCTACATATATGTCCTATAATTGTGTAAAAATAATAATAATAATAATAATAATAACAATAATAATAATAATAATAATAATAATAATAATAATAATAATAATAATAATAATAATAATAATAATAATAATAATAATAATAATAATAATAATAATGAATGAACATCACACAATATTTCCAGGATCGTAAAAATAACTACAAAAAAATAATAAATAAAAGTAATAATCCATTTTATATTAATTAATTAAAATCTAAGAAACGTTCAATATATCGTATTTATTGACTAATAGAAATAGACAGTTGGAAAATAGGTGAATAGTATAGGCAAATATCTTAGTCTATATTACCAGGGGTCAAACTCACTTGTGTCTCTTAAAATAGTCTAAAGTGGAAGTTATCTTAGTATGAATATTGGGAGTCGTGCAATACGCAATTTAATGAGCAGTAATACTCGATTGAATTTCCCAAGTGAATAGGGAGGTTACCTTTATTTAGTTCAGTGTATATGTAGTGGATATATGTAGTGTATATATGTGTACTGGATGTGTAGTGGATATATGTAGTGAATATGTAGTGTATATATAAACCTACATTATATTATGCAGGTCTAATACAATATATATATTCATGCTTAATTCTTTATAAATATATTTACACTAAATAACCCCTAAGGTTAAGAGAACTAATTAATATAATACTAAACCTTAGATATACCGAATATATAATAATATTTTGTTACGATAGAACCAATAATTACGCCACAACTTTCACCTTATAATTGGCTCGTTTATACTATTTATAATGAAATATTAATAATGATCTAACTTTCAGGAAACTCTATTGTACTGTTAGTGAAGTTCCTTTATTATATCATCATATATTATACAAAAATTTCCAGAGACTTAAACGAACACAGAAAGACGTTAGCGTAATTTAGTGTTTGGTTTGATTTAAGAAAGCAAAAACGTATAGTTAAGGTGATCGAAAAGTCCCTGTGCACCTGTTAAAATGAATTAACATGATGATTAGATACACGGTCAATATCTACAGGTGCACAGTGACTTTTAGATCGCCCTATATAATCCAGGATTTTCACTCTGTTTACCCACCAGCTCCCGGCAACATACACTGACTCAACCAAATTCGGGGGTCCATAACTCCAGTTTAACCAGGCAACACAGGGTAACATTTGTCCTAGTCTCTATGTTGTAATTATATGTAAATCATGACGATATTAATTGAAAGCATGGCTATACATGGACTGGAAAATGATATCACTAATCAATTATATACCGTAATGAGTTACTACTAATTAGGCTGTTTAAGTTTTTAATCCCGGGGTTAGAAATAAAGGTCACAGGGACGAAGGTAGCTGTTAGTGTGTGTGTGTGTGTGTGTGTGTGTGTGTGTGTGTGTGTGTGCCTTTATCAATATACTCACTGCCACTACTACAACAATAACACCTGGAGTTATAAATCAAACACTAGACACACGAATAGAAACTAAATTAAGCTGCACAAACCTGAAGGAACACGTACACACACACACACACACACACACACACACACACACACACACACACACACACACACACACACACACACACACACACACTAACAAGAACAGGAGGAGGATGGCAGCTATGAACAATACAAGTACCGAGTAACGACAGTTTTTACGAGCTATCAAGCCTCCCCCTGGGCCAGTAGCAGGTGCTGATGGTCAGGTGAGGTACTCGATGGTTCTGCCTCGTCACTTTCACCACTATGTCATTAAATCTGGTAACAGGTATAATTATTTACACCTGTATGGGTCATGTATGTGTGTGTGTGTGGGACGGGGGGTGGTGAATGTCAGGTATAAACACCCCTGTATATATATAAAGATAATACCATAATCATACACGCTACATACCTGTACCTGTAGGGTGCGAGGTATCAGGTATATATTTTTAAATGTATACTAAAAAGTTGAATTGTAATACAAATAAAGGTACAATTATTCATACATGGTAAAACAAAAAGTATATATTTTATCATTACATCTGTGAAAGGTGTTATGTATTTATGGTAAGGGAGTTCAAAGGTGAGAGTCCTACCTAGAGTGAGTTAGGACCTGGTTGAAGGGCTGTGAAGCGTGTAGTTGGAGGGTTGTTGACAGTGAGGTGAATGTCAAACGCGTATGTGAGACTTAGGTCAACACGAGGCGGTTCAGGTAAACAACTAACCAAGAATTCTTCCTAAGTTGTGTCAGTGAGGATTGGTCAACACAGTTTTTTTAAGTCAGTCAGTTAGTTAGGGAGTTACTATGTTAGTTAATCAGTCATTCGGCCAATTCACTCATTCACAGAATCAGTCATTTAGTTCGTAGGTCATCCATTCACCCAATCAAGTAAATATTCTCATTTATCCAGCTGACTGACTGCCACCATAGTATATCATAAATAAGCCAACAACCCCGAAAAAAAATCAAACATTAAGTGTAAATATAACATAAAGATTTAGTTTCTACGAGCTCATACACACACACACACACACACACTAAACAACCTCAAGGGGATCATAATTGAATTGTTCCGTCGACTACAAACAATTCTTGACAAAATCTGTCACACTCCGCGGAGCACCAGAACTTAATAACGTCACGTTTTCACTCGCCTCTCTCTGAACTCACGTACTCGAGCAAACAACCGAGTGAAAACCTACTCTCTAGAAATTAAGCGAGCTTTCACTTTAAGCCCGAGGGAGTGAGAGAGTGAGAGAGGGAGGGAGAGAGAGGGAGAGTGAGCAAATCTTTCTCCGTGATGTAGATAGCGCCGAGAAGAGCGGGCTCCATGGCGGGAAAATGGCCGATTACGCCAGGGGTAAGAGGAACTGTGGCGTGAAATCAAGTAAATGATGGACAGATTCACCAGGCTCGGCTAGTGTTGCTGGCGGGGAATTGTGTTGGTGGTGTTGGTACTGATGGCGGTGTTGGTGGTGTTTATAATAGTGGTAGTGGTGGCAAATGCGGCAGCGGTGTTAATGGTGGTGGCGACAACTGTGTGTGTGTGTGTGTGTGTGATATCTATTTGTATATGTAAGAGAGAGAGATGATTGAAAGATAATCAGAGGTCCCCACTATAAGCTCCTAACATCCACCATCTATTAAACCTTCACAACACTAATCATTAAAAACTGACAATAGGACCACGATAAATCCCTCTACTTCCGCCCTAAATATGAAAGAAATCCTTCAATTCATTCTGCAGCTATCACAAACAACACGCACACACACACACACACACACACACACACACACACACACACACACACACACACACACACACACACACACACACACACACACACACACACACACACACACGAAGATTCGACCCGAGTTTATCTTGGAGGAACCACCCGAAGAAGGAAGATTCACTGTTACCTGACGAAGATGTAACTGGTCTTCTTCAATATGTCCAAATGAGATAATACCGACAGGCTCGTCATATGTCCACCCACCTGTCGTAAAAAAATAATCCAGTTTGTTTATAAATATTTAGACTAGAGGAGGAGAGAAGATCTTGCGTCATCAATCTATCTTTTGTTTTATATCTGACGTGAGGCTCAAGTGGTGTGTTAACTCGTAAATGTTTTTTTTTTATATTTCCATCTATGAGTTTGTTGTTATTTTATGCATAGAAGAAAAACAATTACGCTGGTTTTATCTATCCAAGGAATCAACCTGAAGGAAGACTCACCTGACGAAGGTATATAATGATTATAACCTCTTCCTCCACACCTGTCCACCCTTAGTCCTTTCCCTCATCTCCTCCCTCCAAATCCCTCCCTTATCCCCTATCCCCACATCCCCTCATAACCCCTCCCTCAGTCCCATCTCCATCCCCTATCCCCCAAACCCCTCCTTCAGTCTCATCTCCCATCCCTATCCCCAAGCCCCTCCCCTTCAGTCCATCTCCCATCCCCCTATCCCCCAAACCCCTCCTTCAGTCCCATCTCCATCCCCTATCCCCCAAACCCCTCCTTCAGTCCATCTCCCTCCCCTATCCCCAAACCCCTCCTTCAGTCCCATCTCCCATCCCTATCCCCAAACCCTCCTTCCAGTCCCATCTCCATCCCCTATCCCCAACCCCTCCTTCAGTCTCATCTCCCATCCCTATCCCCCAAGCCCTCCTTCAGTCCCACCTTCAAATCCCTCCTCATCCCTCCCTCAAGTCCATTCCCTCAAACCTCTGTCCAACCCCAAACCCTGACAATCAAAGGGTGTTGGAGTAAAGGGAGGAAGGGAGTGAGGATAATAGAACCCTAACACCACCACCAAATTACCAACTTCATAACTTGAGGGAAGTTCTCCGCCAGATGACATGTTCACACAACTTAGCTCATTATGTACCTCAACTCCACCCCTTAAGTTCCATGGCGCTCAACTTAGAGGTATGTAACAACTTGGATAACTTTCACCCCCCCTCCCTCCTTCTATGAAAATGGTGTGACAGTGATCGGCCACTATACATTATTTCAAGGTCTTGTTATGGATGGAAATATGGGTTATGGAGAGACAGTGATGATGAGGTGTAGCGGCTAGGGGTAGGGGGGGAAGAGGGGTGTGTGTGTGTGTGTGTGTGTGTGTGTGTGTGTTTAAATTTTATATGTATATTTGTGTATGTATGAACAGTATGTGCGTGTTCATGTGTGTGTATATAAATTTCAAATATTATCATTTTCAATCTATACGCTCCTCTGGAAAAAAAAATATATTGGTAAAAAAAGAAATATTAAGCAAACAAAACAATATTTCCTTGTACACACACACACACACACACGCACACAGACACACACACACACACAAACGCCATAAGACAAAGCGACATGATCAAGCAAGAACAATACTTTATTGACCCTCAAGCACAATACCACTCAAATCACAACAAAAGTACAGACTGGAATGTACAAAAGAGAATTACACACAAGCACGCTAACACACACACACACACACACACACACACACACACACACACACACACACACACACACACACACACACACACACACATACACACACACACACACAAAGTCCCTTAGCTCAGAGGATTTAACAATGACTGTAAAAACAAAACCCTCACTCCCTCAGGCCAGCCAAAGACCTGATCCCTGGGTTGATGCCTAGGAGAGAGAGAGAGAGAGAGAGAGAACATAACCCGCCCAAAGGGAAATAAACTACTCCCTCATCTCGCCCCGCTAATCATATTTGACTCCCCACGCTATACTCAACTCCAGTGTTTTTCCTTCCCAAACATATGTCCACCTCTCTGATTGTCTCTGATCCTCCTAAACAGTTTTTTTTTATCTGATTGTCTCACCCATGGCAGAGAGATATTTAAGCTCTGATTGTCCTTTATCAGAAATATTATTTATTTATCTCTCACACGGTGGGTAGATCTTTGTGGGTTTGATTGCTTTATGTCAGCAATATCATGGTTTCTGATTGTCTTACATCTGTTTTCTGATTATGTATCTTCTGCGTAAGGAAATATTAGAGATGATGCAGGCGGTAGATTGTAATAGTAGTAGTATTGGCAAACGTAACGTAACGTAACGTAACGTAATAAAATAAAAATTCCTGTACTAACCTAACCAAACTAAACTGAATTCTAACCTTACCTAATCAGCCTCTATATTAACCAATCCTTAACCTAACAAATCCCTAGACAAGTTTATCGTAACCTAACCTAACCTAACCTAACCTACCCTAACGTTAACTTAACCTAACCTAACCTAACATACCCCTATACCATAATAATATAACCTACAGTAATTTAACCTCTAATAACCTACTCCTAACTTAAAAGATCCACAATAACCTAACCTAACCTAACCTAACCAAAAATGCAAATTCAGTATAAAGATTTGAATCCACTTAAGGGCGAACGAGTGTGTATTTTTACCGAGCTGGTTAAAATATACTAAAACTTGAGAATAAACTGCCATAAATATGACCTTTGGAATTAGGTCAAGCGACTCTCAATTCAGTAATTCGTAAATAGTGTCAGGCCAGGTGTTGTTTTTGTGTGTGTGTGTGTGTGTGTGTGTGTGTGTGTGTGTGTGTGTGTGTGTGTGTGTGTGTGTGTGTGTGTGAATTCATTCCATCTACATCCCTCTTGACGTGACACCTCAACTTTAAACATTATGCAGGTCCATGATTTCGAAACAGTGATTGCAATTAGATTTTGCCTGCATCCACAACCAGTTGCAACACCCCCCATGATAATCAAGTTGCAGGGGGGGGGGGGTGTTGCATGCGTGTAGAGAGGGAGTATTTTATCTCTCTCTTGTGTTACCTCTATTATTCTTTGTCAATATGTTTATTATTATTATTATTATTATTATTATTATTATTATTATTATTATTAATCACATATCTAATTACCTTGCCACACCATTTTTCACACAGTCAACACAGGTGAGTGACATTTATTTACCTTCCGTGAACACACCACAATATTCTACTCACCAGAATATTGCAATACAAAATAAATAAATATGTCAGCCTGAGTATTATTTGGTGAGTTCACCTTCCTGTACAAACAATGTTATTGAGTTATCTCACAATAGGGCATTTTATTGCTCACACTACGATGGTAACAACATTTTTAGCTCTCTGGTTATTACTCTGATTCGGGTACATAAAAATTCATGAGGAATTTATGTGTTCATTGATAGTGGGGTTTTTTTTATACGTGGTGTGTGACGCTGTTTTATTAGCTTTGAGATGAGGTGAGGCTCTATTGGTGGTGTGGTGAACATATAGTTATTATTATGGTTATTGTTCACCCTCAATGTTGTGGTTATTGTAGTTATTATGGGTGTTGTTGTGGTTATTGTTGTCATTTTGGTGTTTGTTGTGGTTATTGTTTGTTATTATAGTTATTTTGTTGTAATTAGTGTTGGTATTACGGTTATTGTTGTGGTTATTATTGTTATTATAGTTATTATTATTATTATTATTATCTCTCACTACATCACCTACTCGCTATCATTGGGGTTATAAAGTCAACTCCCTGACAAGACCTGAATATTAGCTCAGAGAAAATCCCTGATCTCCTAGACAGGAAAACGCGGAAGAAATTGAATCCGGGGAAGAGGTTGTGATCGGTGATTCTCCGGAATATATATGATGGGGGTCAGTTGGGGAGACGTGCCGGGGAGGAGAGATGATCTAGGGCTGTTATAGCTTAGAGGAGGGAGGGAGAGAGGGAGGGAGGGATGGAAGGAGAGAGGGAAGGAGGGAGGGAGGGAGATAGGAGGGAGGGTAGGATGGTTGGAGACGGAAGGAGGGTGAGGGACAGATGGAAAGGTGGGTAGGAGGGTTGCAGAGGGAGATAAATAATCTGAGAAAGGGATAGTTGGAACGCAGGAGTGATGGTAGGAGGGATTGGAAGGAGACGGGGGAAGGCACTTGAGAAGTGGTGAGGGAAAGAGGAAGGAAAGGAAGGATGGTAGAGTGGATGGAGGAGGGATAGAGAGAGGGAGAGAGAGAGGGGGAGCGAGGGAGGAAAGAAGATAGGAAAGGGATAAATGGATGGATTGATGTTAAGGTGCCCCAAGAGTGAAAGAGCTCCTGGGAAAGTGAGGTGGAGGGAAGGGGGGATGGAGGGAGAGAGAAAGCTAGGAGAAAAAGAAAGATACACTAAAGAGACGGGAGATAGACAGCTGTTTTAGACCTCAAATTGACAGGGAAAAACTGCCACCATTACTTGCCCTGTTTGATATGTAAATGTTCAGCCAACAGCCTCGACTGGACCCTAACGTAGTAACCGATGTTGGTGTAACTTACGTGTTATCGGCCATCCCAAGATTTTTATAGGGAGGAGGGAAGGGAGGAGGAGAGGAGGAGGGTAGGAGAAGGGAGCTGATCGTGATTGTACCTCAAAAAAAAATATCAGAGTGACCGAGAATACGTCATAGGTGGCGTAATGGTCAATGGTGAAAGTGGAGAGTAGTGGTGCAGTGAGGTGTGTGTGGTGTGAACGGGTCACGGGTGTGGAAGAAATATTCTCTCAGTGGCTCAATCAGTTTGATAATTCGAAGGTCATACCCAGTTTCATGTGTGTGTGTGTGTGTGTGTGTGTGTGTGTGTGTGTGTGTGTGTGTGTGTGTGTGTGTTTGTATTTACATCAATATAAGGCAGACACAATTTTGCATTTATAATCATAATACCATTTATAAAATACGCTCGCATATATAAAGATTACATTGATACTACACACACACACACACACACACACACACACACACACACACACACACACACACATTCCTCTCTTCCTGGTTCCCACTCACACACTCCAGTCTGCCGCAGGCTATGCTTCTCACTCCCTTTCCGTCCCTTTCACACCCCACAACCCCTCTCATCTCCTTCTCCAGTGCTTCAAACTCTTCTTCCTCTTTCAAGTACCAGTTACCCCTTCTCTTTTGTTCTTCAGACCCTCTCATCCCTCTCTTACGTAATTGTGTCCCCTCTCCTACACCTCTCTAATTCACCACTCGCTTTTCTTATCTTTATTCCCGTCTCTATCACTTCTTTCTTTCCGTCATGTCTCAAACATTTTTTTTCCTTTCTTTTATCCCACCCGTTATTATCCTTCCTCTCTTTGAATTAACCTACCCTACCCTAACCCTACCCTACCCTAACCCTACCCTACCCTACCCCTACCCTACCCTACCTACCTAACCCTACTACTCTTAAACACTACCCTACCCTAACCCTACTACCTAACCCTACCTACCCTACTTAAACACTACCTACCCCTAACACTACCCTACCTACCCTAACACTACCTACCACTCCTCTAACCCTTCCCGACCCTGCCCCTACCTACCTAACACTACCCCTACCTTACCTAACACCCACCCTACCCCTACCCTCCTCTAACCCATCCCTATCCTACCCCTACCCCTACCCTTCCCTACCCCTACCTAAACCTACCCTACCTACCCTAAAAAAAATACTCGTCCTTTTCAGAATTTCCATAGAACTCATTACTTTGGGAAGGATTTTATGAACTTAATGTCAGACTATGTTGGGATGCACAGTGGTGAAGGAGGTTAGGATGGCTCAGCTGTCAAAGGGAGAGAAAGAGGGAGAAAGGGAGAAAGAGGGAGAAAAAAACCAAGTAGGTAGGTAGATACATAAAGAGACTCATAGAAAGACAGACAGACAGACAGACAGACAGAAAGATAATGAGAGAAAGTTGTTAAATGGAAGAGATAGATAAAGACAGAGAGAGAAAGACAGACAGACAGATAATGAGAGAAAGCTGTTGGAGATTAGACTAGGACCAGTAGTAAGAGTGATGGACGTCCTCGCTCACGTATGTGGGAGAGAAAAAGACACGCAAGAAATGTTTGAGAATTGAGGTAGCCAGGTGAGGTGTGAGTGGGAGTGGCAGGGTGAGAAGAAGTGGGGTGTGGGGAGTAGCAGGTGAAATGTGCAGGTGGGGTGGCAGGTGGGAGTGTGGGTGGGGTGTGAGTGGGGTGGCCAGTGGGAGTGGGAGGTGGGGTGTGGGTGGGGTGTGGTGGGGTGTGGGTGGGGAGTGGAGTTGGGGTGTGGGTGGGGTGTGGGTGGGGTGGGTGGAGGTGTGGGTGGGAGTGTGGGGTGTGGGGGTGGGGTGTGGGTGGGGTGTGGGTGGGGTGTGGGAGTGGGGTGGTGGGTGGGAGTGGGTGGGTGGTGTGAGGTGGGGAGTGTGGGTGGGGTGTGGGTGGGGTGGGGTGTGGGGTGTGGGTGGGTGGCAGGCAGGTGGGGGTGGCCAGGTGGGGTGGCAGGTGGGGTGGGGGGAGTGTGGGGTGGGGTGGCAGGTGGGGTGTGGGTGGGGTGTGGGGGTGGGGGTGGAGTGGGGAGTGGGTGGGGTGGGGGAGTGTGAGGTGGGGTGGGGTGTGGGTGGGGTGTGGGGGTTGTGAGTGAGGTGGCAGGTGGGGTGGCCAGGTGGAGTGGCAGGGGTGTGAGTGGGGTGTGGGTGGGGTGGCGGGGGTGGGGTGTGGGTGGGGTGGCAGGTGTGGGTGGGGGTGTGGGTGGGGAGTGGGGTGGGAGTGTGGGTGGGGTGTGGTGTGGGGTGGTGGTGGCAGGTGTGAGTTGGGGTGTGGGTGGGGTGTGGGGAGTGTGGGTGGGTGGTGTGGGGTGGTGGGAAGTTGAGGTGGCAGGTGGGGAGTGGGGTGTGGGTGGGGTGAGGTGGGAGGTGGGGTGTGGAGTGGGGTGGGTGGGGTGGCAGGTGGGGTGGCAGGTGTGGCCAGGTGGAGATTGTGAGGTGGGGAGTGTGGAGTGTGGGGTGGAAGGTGTGTGGGTGGGGTGTGGGTGGGGAGTGTGAGTGGGGTGTGGGTTGGGAGTGGGTGGAGTGGAGTGGGAGTGGCCAGGGTGGGGGGTGTGGGTGGAGTGGGGGTGGGGTGGAGGTGGGGTGCAGGTGTGGGGGTGGAGGTGGGGTGGGGTGTGGGTGGGGTGTGGGGTGGGGTGTGGGTGGGGTGTGGGTGGGGTGTGGGTGGGGTGTGGGTTGGGGTGGCAGGTGGGGTGTGGGTGGAGTGAGGTGTGGTGGCAGGTGGGAGTGGCAGGTGGGGCCAGTGTGGGGTGGTGGGTGGGGTGTGGGTGGGTGGGGTGGGGTGGGGTGTGGGTGGGGTGGCCAGGGTGGGGTGTGGGTGGGGTGTGGGTGGGGTGGGGTGGGGTGTGGGTGGGGTGGGGTGTGGGGTGTGGGTGGGGTGTGGGTGGGGTGTGGGGGGTGGGGTGTGGGTGGGGTGCCCAGGTGGGGTGTGGGTGGGGTGTGGGTGAGGTGTGAAGGTTGGGGTGTGGTCAAGGTGGGGTGGCAGCCAGGTGGGGAGTGGAGGTGGGGTGGCCAGGTGAGTGAGAGTAGCAGGGTGAGAGTAGAAGAGTGAGAGTAGCAGAGTGAGAGTAGCAGAGTGAGAGTAGCAGAGTGAGAGTAGCAGGGTGAGAGTAGCAGGGTGAGAGCATCAACAAATACCTCGACAGTTTATATGTGGCAGGGTGAGTCACGTAGGTGTGAGGTCAAATGAACCCATTGCTTAATAGGCCTCAGTCCTAATAGGGTAGAGTCCATAGGTTATAGTTCTAATAAGCTCCAATATTAATAGGTCCCAGTTCTATTAGGTTCCAATCCTATCGATCCTAACCTAAACTAACCATTATAATTGGAACCCAGTCATAATGGGTCTCGGTTCTAATGGTCTCCAGTCTTAATGGGCCTAAATCGTAATCTTCTTAGCACTTACTGGTGGGGTTAGGTTAGGTCAGGTCAGGTTAGGTTATGTTAAGTTAGGTTAGGTTAGCGTAAAGGTTGTTACTCTACACGTACAAGAACCTGGGGTGTCAAATCTTCAAGTAATCTTTTCTTGTTTTTATTTAGACGCATCATGTAGCATCTTGTGTTCCAGTGATGCGTCAGAGCCACTGCTGGATGTTGGTGGTCGTGGCGCACCTTGTCTTCCAGTGTTGGCACCGCAAGTCATTGAAACTTTTCCAGCAATACATCTTTAAAGTGACTTGAAATTGCCAGCTGTTAAACTCATCTTGAGGGAGCTAGACTCTTACACCGACAATATCGATGAGACTTACCACCAGCCATTCTCTTAAATGTCTTTGTGAGCTGAAGACAAAAATATTTTTAACTATTGATGTAAATGACCATCTTTGGGACATTTTCTGTTATCCTCGGACGTCACAACCGCCTTTGAAAATCCGTCATGTCTCTGGTGCTTCATGTTCCCTTGAACGATGTCTTCATGTGCTGCCACTGTTCCTGGAAGTTGGTGTTTGAGTCGAGTCTTGTTTCCCAGACTGCTCCAGCAAGGGTCTGGGAATGTCCTCAGAGGAACTTCAAAAGTTTTTATGTCTTCCTCGAGGCTTTTTCAGATATTCTCCCAGAACTCGAGACATCTTCTGGCCTGACCACTGTTGAGGAGGACAGACCAGGGCGACCTTTTCCTTCAGGATGGATCGCGAATTCCACAATTAGAATCTTTCTGCAGATTAAGGAGCATATTTTTATTTTTTAAAGTGAAGTATTTTCTCAGATCACCTGGAGATTTACCCTAACTCATTTCACCTGAAGATTAACCACCCTAACGCTAATCTAACCTTACCCAACCTAACCCGTCTGTAGCGTTACTGTGGTTAATCTTCAGGTGAAATAAACTGGAGTGAATCTTCCGGTGATCCAAATTTTCTTCTCAAGTGAGCTCTGAGACGTGACTTGGCTCCATGACGGACTTAAAGTGGGACATCATAGGACAGTGACGGGATGAATGAAGCCTTTAGCAGCACAGCCCGAGGGACGTCTATTGTTGCACGATGAAACGAATCTCAAGTCATGTAATTCCCGAAGAGCAACATGTCTGTCACCGGAGGAGCACAATGGTGTGGACTGACCCACATCCTACTGCTCTGATTATCAGCCTCGCGCCTTTAAAAGCAACTCTCTGAAGGGGGGAGGGAGGCGAATTGGAGTACTGGATAAAGTTAATGAATAAAAGGATGTATTATTAGGGTGAGATGAGTTGGTCGAGAGGGGAATGAAAGAGGAATTAGAGGAGATTAAGAAAGGGGAAACAAAGGGAAGGTGAAGTAATCAAGAGGGGAGAGAATAAGAGGGAGGGAAGGGGCCGCATCCTAGGAGTTGTGTTTGTGTACCGGCAGCTGTGAGTGACAGACACACACACTCGGATACACTGTTAGACTAGGTGTAGTGTTTACCTTGGAGTTTGTGTCCCATCAGCTGTTAGGGAAGGACCTTCTGTTTGTCACACCCAGTGTACACTGTTATAATGGCGGTCTGTTTACCATTACGAAGATGTTTGTTAATACGTAGGATCTCGGCTCCAGATATATCATAAGACTTGAGTGTGTGTTACTGCGCCACACACACACACACACCGTATCTCTCCTCCCTCCCACCCACCTTGTCACCCCTAACACCTTCCTTCCCTCCTGCCTAGCTAATACGGGCCACATATCACCACACACATCCCCCCGTGACGTCATTATAACACCCTGAGTTTTCACACAACTTTCCCGACTTTCACCAGTGACGAGGATCTTTGCTCCTGCATCTACCTCGTCTCCTCCACGTCTTTTCATCGTCACCGCCCTGCTTTCATTTCCTTTCTTCAATCTTTGAGCTAACTTTTGTGAGTCTGGTGTGAACCGGTGATAGATGAAGGGTCTTTTTTATGTGGTATGTCGCCAAAGTTTTTAATCAAGATCATGTAGTCGTAATTTTTGATATATTTTTCGTACCATGCTTTTGATGTTCATGATCTCTCTCTCTCTCTCTCTCTCTCTCTCTCTCTCTCTCTCTCTCTCTCTCTCTCTCTCTCTCTCTCTCTCCAGCACCTTGACACATTAATGAAGGTGTGAGTAACAAGGTGAAGTGCAACACAGCTTTTGACTATGGTGGAAATGGTGCTTCTTTTCAGGTTAGGTTAGGTTAGGTTAAGTTACAGGGAAAAAATATTACTCCTGTATATCTTATTAGAAGTCCCTCACACGATACACCTATCCTTCTCGTTGTATTAGGGAAGATTTGACAGACGCCTTATAAACCACGGCTTCTTGTGTTGACGGGAGGAATAGCGACATTTCTGAGTAACAGCTGCTGCATAAAAAAAACACCCCAGTAAACAACAAACAACACCCCAGTAAACAACAAACAACACCCCAGTAAACAACAAACAACACCCCAGTAAACAACAAACAACACCCCAGTAAACAACAAACAACACTCATGAAAACAACAAACAACACTCCTGTAAACAACAAACAACACCCCAGTAAACAACAAACAACACCCCAGTAAACAACAAACAACACTCATGAAAACAACAAACAACACTCCTGTAAACAACAATATAAAACAATACAATATTCATCCCTGTGATTATTTCAGGTAATAGAACTCAGGTAATTACTAGAGACACGAGGAAAAATACGGTCTCTTGTCACAGTGAGATATTTTATACACACAGTGGTGCGGATGAAGAAGGTATGTTTTATGACGTGGGTGGTACTTACGATCATTATAGGGAGTATAATTTATAGAATATGTCTTGTGATTATAGGCAAGTGGGTGCTATGTCTATTGGCTTTAGAAGTAGTCGGGGTTATTATATGTCTGTTGATCTCATGAACGTAGGAAATAACTCAAGGGATTATAGGGCGTATGGGCCAGGTCTGGTCTCTGTGATTATATGGTCGTACACTACACGTAGATGACCTCTAGGAAGTGGAGTTGGTTTAGTGAAGGTGGTGGTATGGTAATTACACGAGATATGTCTTTGGTTTAATGTATACAAGAGATCTGACTGTCTGTTTGTCTTTCTGTCTATCTATCTAGCTATCTATCTATCCATACCCACAGATACATACATACACACACACACACACACACACACACACACACACACACACACACACACACACACCATAAACACAATAACACACCACAGTAAAAAAAAAAATATGAAAAATTCTAAAAAAAAAAAATCACAGTTATCTAAAAAATTTTGCCCCATTTCGCCCCTTGTCAGTGTTATTTATGAAGCTTTACATAGTTCATGACGAGGTTATGTACCCCCGTGTTATCAGGGCGGCAGGAGACAAGATTTTTTAGTCACTCGAGGAAAATAGTTTTTTATATATATATATATATATATACGATGAAGAGACGTGATGCTACATATTTCTTGAGGAGGAGGAGAAGGAGGAGGAGGAGGAGGAAGAGGAGGAGGAGGAGAAGGAGGAGGAGGAGGAAAAGGAGGAGGAAAAGGAGGAGGTGTGAAATGAAGAAGTTAGAGGAGGTTCACACATCAACTGCCACACTGAAGATGTCACACTTCAACTGTCACTCAAATTTTCATACTAAAACTACCATTTTAAAACTGTCACGCTCAAACTGTCACGTAAGTTTTCATATTCAAACTGTCACACCACGAGAGGCCCAGACCCCCTGCATACCAAAATGTTCACCAGATCGAAGTCAACATTAACATAAGGATTCATTTTGTTGGTTCAGTTAACAAATGGAAGATAATCCCCACGACAACAACGCCACGACGAACGATGAACACTGCCTGGCGTTTACCTCCCCCCTCCTCCTCCTCCCATCTGTCCCTCCTTCATTCATCTAGTCGTGACACAACCGCAGGGGAAAACTTACGCCAGACGGAAATTCGCTCGATTTTTATTGTATTTTTATATTTTTTTTGCGTCTAGTGGCATATGTTTATGGTAAGGATGCAAGGGTGTTTGGAGACGGTCGCTGGGGTGATAAATGAGGGAAGTGGGGAGTGGGGAGAGTAGTAGAGCGGTAGGGGTGTAGGGAGTTAGAGAGGAGGTGGAGATGGGGAGATGAGGAGGTGAGGATATTGGGGAGGTGAGGAGGTGGGGTAGATGGGAAGGTGAAGTTATGGGGAGGTGGGGAGTTGGGAGGGAGATTAGGAGGTGGAGAGAGAGGGGGAGATGGGGAGATAGGGAGGTGGGGGAGACGGGGTGGGGTGATTATACAGATTATCGATGGAGACGCTCACATTAAGCCACGCCCACACCATCATGTACCCATTAGTATAACAACCTTGACGGTGATTTCCTTTGAGAGAGAGAGAGAGAGAGAGAGAGAGAGAGAGAGAGAGAGAGAGAGAGAGAGAGAGAGAGAGAGAGAGAGAGAGAGAGAGAGAGAGAGCTGCTTTCAAACAGAGGGAAAGAGAGGCACAGCTAGACAACTAGATGGAAGAGAGACATAGACAGACAGACAGACAGACACACACACAGGCAGACAGAGTTGAGACAGACACACACACAGACAGACAGACAGACAAATAAGGAATTACTGTAAGCTTATCCCCCCCCAAAAAAATAATATTAGGGTAACCAATTAGTCACAGCACAAAGCCCAAACGCTGAATTTAAAACATAGATAAATACCAATAAAAAAAACTAATTAGGCTTTTATCTCACCTGTCATTAATTAATCTATCCAATTAGACATGAATTAAATGAAAACACAGGTACATCATAACCTCGTAAGGATAGTTGATATATTACTCGAGGAGCAAAATTTCTCTCTCTCTCTCTCTCTCTCTCTCTCTCTCTCTCTCTCTCTCTCTCTCTCTCTCTTCCTTCCGTAGAGGAGAGACGCTGAAGGGCAGCAGGAGAAGGAGGGATATGGAAGAGAGAGCGGAAGGGAGATTATGGGAACATGGAAGTACCTATGACATGTGGAAGAGAGGGAGGGCGGGAGGGAAGATTAGAGGGAGGGAGAGAGGGAGAGAGGGCGGGAGAGAGGGAGAGAGGGCGGGAGAGAGGGAGGGTACTACTCATGGAGGGAGAGAGATGGGGAGATGGGAAAGATGAATAGAGGGATTGAGAAAGAAGCAAAGGAATAAACCAAGGGAGGGTAGAAAAGGGGGGAACTAGGGGAAGGCAAGGATTTAGAACTAAGGGAATGGAGAAGAGGATTAAGAAGACAAAGAAGAGAGAAAAGGGAGAGATATATCAAAGTACACAGCAGTCTCGTTTACTTAAGTGGCCATTATAAGTAATTCACTTAAAATCGACTTCAGTTATAGTGAACGTTTTAAGTACGTAAGGTCACCACGTCCCTCATCCCTCCCTTAGTCTCCTCCTTCTCTCTTTCATTCCTCCTTCTTCCACCCGCCTTTCCCTCTTTCCCCACTCTTCTTCCCCCTCTCTCCCTCTCCTTTACCCTCCATCCCTCTCTCTCCTTCTTTCCTGCCTCTCCTCTACCCTCCATCCCTCTCTTTCCTTCTTTCCTCCCTCTTCTCTACCCTCCATCCCTCTCTCTCCTTCTTTCCTCCCTCTCCTCTACCCTCCATCCCTCTCTCTCCTTCTTTCCTCCCTCTCCTCTACCCTCCATCCCTCTCTCTCCTTCTTTCCTCCCTCTCCTCTACCCTCCATCCCTCTCTCTCCTTCTTTCCTCCCTCTCCTCTACCCTCACACCCTCTCTCTCCTTGTTTCCTTCCTCCACCCCTCGCACACTCCCTCTCTCTCCTCCTCCTCCCTCCTCATCTCACTCCCTCCCGCCTCCTCGATATCAACATGAAAGTTTAATACCCAGATTTATGTCCCCAGGAGGAATTATTCTTCCTGTGCTCATAATGACAAGAATTCTCATAAAACGGGAGAATCTCGAGTGATTTGTCAGCCTCTCAGGACGTGTGTGTGTGTGTGGGGTGAGGGGTTTGCTCATAAATTATGTCGTTCACGTGTCTTAAAGTGTCTCGTTTATGTGTCTGTCATTATTGTCGTTCACTAGTTGCCCAATCGTCATTTTCTTAGAGGGACACAAGTGTTTTATTTATTTTTTTAAGTGAATTTTTGGGGGGATTAGAATTTACAAATTTATGAGTCAGAAATTTTTTATTCATATTTTTGTGATTTTTCTTTTTATATTTTCTATGTTTGTATTTCTTTATGTTATATTTAGCTTTCAGTCTCTCCTTATTGCCTCTTTATTTATATGCTTTTATTCTCTCTCTCTCTAAGGATTTATATAAATTACCCTCAACAAACCAACAAAATAACTTTTACGACTGTTGAACCTTAAACACGTTCATGAAACGTTTCGAATAATTTACGAGCCATTCTGAACATTTATGGCCCTAGTCGGAGGTGGGTATCGAATCGCTTCAGAGCTTCGGGTTACCGGATACTAATTCATTCTGATTGTATCGATTTGGTAGTGTTTGTTTGTTCATTTTATCACTCTTAGAGTATATTTATTTCTCCAAATTAGAGACATTTGACTACTAATACGCTGACATTCTCCTACTGATTAGAGGTAGTTGTTTGAGTGATATTCCTGAGTGACAGAAAAACCTTAAAACTTTGTGGTTTATCGTCGAGAATTTTCACACATTATGTTATTATTCTTTGGATTTTATGCTTGTTCTTTCTCACAATAAAGGAATTGAACATATCGCTATTGAACATAACTCAAATGATATGTTCATCACGTTCTCTTCAGATATTTGAACAGAACTTTAATATGTGAGACTAAACTTAGAATACATTATTTTATTACATATTTGGAATTAAAGTTAGTAACACATATATTCTCTTCATTAATTGTTACCTTTCCTTTACAGGTATGTGAGACGTGGATACTGGCAAGGTGTCATCTGATCACAGGTAAAGGAGAATATATGATTATTTTTTTCCACACCAAATCAACCATTAAAATATATCAGATGACCAGGGGCGGTGAACAGGTGAACTAATATAACCTACAGTAGGCCGTTGGGCAGGTTAATGACGCGGTGATAAACGAGACGAATAATGGGGACGGGGCGTATAATAGGGTCGATACAAGAGATAATAGGGAGGGGGAGAGAAGGGAGAAGAAGGTCGAGCTCGCAGCTGTGTGTGTGTGTGTGTGTGTGTGTGTGTGTGTGTGTGTGTGTGTGTGTGTAATAGACGCACCAACAATGAACTGTAATGAACCAGCGTGGTTTATGGGCCCGGTGGTGGAAATGACGTGACCTGCCGAGATATTACTCTGCGTTTTGGTGGTAGTTGCTGCTAGGATATTACTCAATGTTTTGGTGGTTGGTTGCAGGGATATTACTCAATATTTCGGTGGCTGGTGCAAATATAATACTCAATGTTTTGGTGGTTGGTTGCAGGGATATTCCTCAATATTTCGGTGGCTGGTGCAAATATAATACTCAATGTTTTGGTGGTTGGTTGCAGGGATATTCCTCAATGCTTTGGTGGCGTAATTTTGAATATATTGAAGCCACACTCAAATATGACATTGTGTATGATAAAGAAGTGTTTGTGGTGGTGAAGAAGTGTTTGTGGTGGTAAAGAAGTGTTTGTGGTGGTAAAGAAGTGTTTGTGGTGGTGAAGAAGTGTTTGTGGTGGTGAAGAAGTGTTTGTGGTGGTGAAGAAGTGTTTGTACGTCACTCTCGTTATTAAAGCTTACAGCGTCCATAATACTACACTCCCTAATGTAAACAAGATGAGTGATATATTCTGAGTAACATGTTGATAAATGTAGAATAATAGATGTGTGGATACTGGTACACACACACACACACACACACACACACACACACACACCGAAGGGTCCTCTCGGAGCAGCCAGGTCAACTGTTATGTTGGCCCATACCAACTCCCTCCCCTGAACCCTCCTCCCCACCGGAATATCAACATGTTCTCGCCAGAAGTTACTATTTCATTTAGGAAAGGAATGGAACCAGTGTTAAACAGAGGTGAACAGTGGTGAACAGTGCTTAAGTCAGTGAGAACAACTCAACAGTAACAGTAGTACCCAAGTTAACCTTCACACAGTGAGGTCCCAGGTACCCAGTGATAACGGCCCGTGAGACCCAACAACCAGCGATGTGTTAATCCGTCTACGATAGGAAGGCCTGGAACCACACCTCACTCATATAACACCATCTGTGAGGGAATTACTACACCACGTGAGGCCTCTCATAACACCATATGTGAAGGAGTTACTACACCACGTGAGGCCCCTCATAACACCATCTGTGAGGGAATTACTACATCACGTGAGGCCCCTCATAACACCATCTGTGAGGGAATTACTACACCACGTGAGGCCCCTCATAACACCATCTGAGGGAATACTACACAACGTAGGCCCCTCATAACACCATCTGTGAGGGAATTACTACACCACGAGGCCCCTCATAACACCATCTGTGAGGGAATTACTACACCACGTGAGGCCCCTCATAACACCATCTGTGAGGGAATTACTACACCACGTGAGGCCTCTCATAACACCATCTGTGAGGGAACTACTACACCACGTAAGGTCCCTCCTAACACCATCTGGGAGGGAGTTACTACACTACGTGTTTGCTGTTCAACATCTACATTAATCTGAATGTTCACTGTATGTTCCTTTACCTTTCTCAAATGAAGGCTTTTGTTAAACCACCAATGTATGTAATAAGTCATTTATGTCCAATGTATATTTTCAGCCTTCGGGCTGCAGAACTTTTTCAATAAACCGTCAATTATTATTATTATTATTATTACACACACACACACATAAATGAAACAACGCTATAAATTTACATCATGATTAATTCAAACAAAAATCCACTACAATTCATAAAATTGAATAATTTTAATAATATTTATCGTAGCATGAATATCATAAAAGAAATAAAAACAACAACACTATAACACGTCAGCAAAACATCCAAAACAAACACAACACACAGACCAACAACAACAAAACCAACTAAAAAAAAACAACAACTAACACGTCAGCAAAACAAACACACAACACACAGACCAACAGGAACAAAAGCAACCTGTATATTCTCGCTGCCAAAATGGGTCTAGATTATTTATGGGTAAGGCGGCTCGCGTCATCCTCGATAATTATGATGATCAGGATAATGTTCGCGTCTTGGTGTAATCGTCTCAACCGTGTAAGATTATCCGGGGATCAATGAACCCACAAGTTGGTGGTGCTGATCCGGAGATTGTGACCAGGGCATTGTGACCAGGGGATTGTGACCAGGAGATTGTGACCAGAGGATTGTGACCAGAGGATTGTGACCAGGGGATTGTGACCAGAGGATTGTGACCTGGAGATTGTGACCAGGGGATTGTGACCAGGGGATTGTGACCAGAGGATTGTGACCAGGGGATTGTGACCAGGGGATTGTGACCAGAGGATTGTGACCAGGAGATTGTGACCAGGGGATTGTGACCAGGGGATTGTGACCAGGGGATTGTGACCAGGAGATTGTGACCAGGGGATTGTGACCATCAGATTATGACCAGCAGATTATAACCAACAGATTATGACCAACAGATTGTGACCAGCAGATTGTGACCATCAGATTATGGACCGGCAGATTGTAAAAATGGTGGAGTATATAAGGAGAAGACAGAATAATTTTCCCTCCCTACTCGCTTTTTATCCTTCACTCAACTCTTCTCCTTCTTCCTCTCATTCCTTGTCTTATTTTATTTACCATTCTCTGATCCTCTGTCCTCCTTTATTCTCCTGTTGTCTCTCTCTTCTTGTCTCTTCGGTATTGAAACCCAGATTAATTCCGATATTCAATGCTAGAGAATAAATTCTGCTTAACAATAATCACCAAAGATTAGTTGAAGCATTATACCAAAAGTAATATAACATCAAGAAATAGAAGATATATAACACCAAAGATTAATTGAAGCATTATACCACCAAAGATTAATTGAAGCATTATACCACCAAAGATTAATAGAAGCATTATAACATCAAAGATTAATAGAAGATATACAGTACCACCAAAGATTAATTGAAGCATTATACCACCAAAGATTAATTGAAGCATTATACCACCAAAGATTAATAGAAGCATTATAACATCAAAGATTAATAGAAGCATTATACAGTACCACCAAAGATTAATAGACGCATTATACCACCAGAGATTAATAGACGCATTATACCACCAGAGATTAATAGAAGCATTATAACATCAAAGATTAATAGAAGCATTATACAGTACCACCAAAGATTAATACTAACATTATACCACCAAAGATTAATACCAGCATTATACCACACCGACAAAAAAATTCCGACCTTCAACCACAAATAAAAAAATTCTGGCATTTTACCCACAGAGAAAAATTCTAATATTCTACCACATGTGTCAAATAATTCTACAAAGAGCTCTCGAACTCGTAACTCACCTTTAACATCAGAATTTAAAACCCAATTATAGATTTCATAATGGTGTTCACTCTCCAATATTTATCGCTATTAATCTGTTATATTTCGAAGCTCCCGACGGCACCTGAAAAAAAAGGAAAAATATATATATATAAATATCGGCCATTATCCATCATCAGAGACAATTGTAAATTTACCACCGAAATGGGGGGAAAATATTCTCTGGGCTCACAGTCATTACTCAGAGAGCCAACAGTCCATTTATTTTTTCGACAGTGACACCACCACCCGGTCAACCACCACCAGTAGACAAATGTTACCAGTGTAGATTAACACCCTGGGTAACCACTGACACCACAACAATCATCACAAGTATATAGATATTGTCAGAGTGGAACAATACCCGCTGGTACTATTATTACTATTACTACTACTACCATATAAATGATACCAGAACAAAGTAACAACCTGGGTCACTACTACCACTGTTACCACTAATACCGTTACCACCATCATCACCAACACCACCACCATCACCACTAAACAAATGTTACCAGATCAGAGCATCACCCTGAGCGACCATCACTCACCCATCATGCTCAAACTGGGTGCTGTTAACATACACTAGACTAGAGTAATAACCATCAACTCTTATATACACAGAGGACAGTTCTCGTACACTGTCATATAATATGAACACACCGATAATTACACTATATATATATATATATATCACTTTTATGTCAGTGTTAAGATAACATTTATTTAGAGAGAATTTTGGGAATGTTTAAAGTAATTGTTCGTTGTGGATAACAATACCAAACCACAAGAGATCCTACTGGTTTGAACTACAATGATACAATTAACGTCTACTTGTATGTGTTATGATAATTACTCAGAGTTTAGTTCATACTCTTAGAATTTATACATTAATTTGTTTATATCGTTTTATTATTATCATTATTATTATCAGACAGACCGGAGGTTTAACTACTGGTTAACGTGGATCGTGTTTGTTTGTTTACATATTGTCTACCATTCATTGTGTTCATCATGTAGAACCTTAATTGATGATGCTTTTACGGTTGAGCTGTTTCAATGTTGCAATTGTTCAACATGGAGAATTTTATTATGTTACGTATAAAATCGTCCAATTAAACAACATTTGATCAACATATGTTTTTGGTAACTAATTTAGGGACTGTGTAGTATAGACAAATACATACTGACTGTATTGTTGTTGAAGAGAATATTACACACACACACACACATGTAATGCCATATATATATATATATATATATATATATATATATATATATATATATATATATATATATATATATATATATATATATATATATATATATATATATATATATATATATATATATATAGATATATATATAGATATATATATAGATAGATAGATAGAGACGGAGATGAGGAAAAAAGAAAGACATAGCCAGACAGACTAATAAACAAACTGACTGAGGCATTAAACACGAAGGATCTGTCAGTTCCCCAAATAGTATTTCTACTTCCAGAAAATTTTGAAAAAAAAAAAAAAAAAAAAATGCTGGAATTTGACGAGTCATGACAATTTTTGCAGCGTGTGACAGTCGTAGTCAGGAAAAATACATTGACACAAAATGCTTCCTGTTTTGTTGAATATTCATTTTGTCGTCTGTTGACCTTTCACTTTTATAGAAAAAATATGCTAATAAAATAGAAAGATTTTTTGTACTCTCAGTATTAAAAAGAACGTAATATTAAATTTCCCCCAAAAATGTGAGCAAAAATTAATTTGTTAATTAAAAAGTGTACTTCATCTTCTGAATGTTAGATAGTGTAAAGAGTAATAATTATACTACTACTACTACTACTATCTCAAATGCTCGTTAATATGGGCGTTTGGATACGAATATCTATTAATATACTAAATTTAATTACTCTACGATCCTGAGGGATTTTGTCCTTGAGTATAATTCCGTGTAAATGACCTTTTTCTGGGTGGGCTAATCCCCGTAAAAAAATAAAAATAAAAATGTAATAATATAAATTGTAATATGAATAAAATATTACGTAGGCTATACGTGTATATATATATATATATATATATATATATATATATATATATATATATATATATATATATATATATATATATATATATATATATATATATATATATATATATATATATATATATATATACTGTATAAAGAATGTGTTTGCGTGTGTGAACAGGAACGATAAATTCCAATTTTCTCACATTTTTCACTGGTATTTTATTTTCTTTGATTTTCGGTATTTGCTGACATGTCTGTAAGGTGTGACAATAAATTGTGACATTTCCCAACATTTCCGGCAAGACAAATACACATTTTTTTTAAGTTTTCACAATATTTTTGAAAAGTATTTTTTATCAAACACTGTAAGACAGTGAACACGACAATTACAGGTTATTATTCTACAACTACAAACATAATCTTTATTATACTTGTTTTTTCTTTCAAAACTGTTTCCAACATCAAATAAAATATAATAATCACTCAAACTCTTTATCAAGTCAACAAACATTTAAAACACTAAATCCTATAAATAAAGTCATGCTGCATGTTACGGATGTGAATATAACTCAGCGCATCACAACAGGTTACTCCAAACCTTGCCAGCTTGTGTGTGTGTCCAATGTTCTCATCATCGACTGCCAGGGTCAAATGTGGCCGTGTCTTTCTTTCTTTCTTTCTTTCTTTTCTATTGATCTTCTTTCTTCTCCTCCATCTTCTTCCAACTTCCCACCACGGCTGACAACACCAATCTCTTTACCTCACTGCTTATGGTGGTGAGTGGTTGTTGTGGTGATAGTGGTGACAGTGGTGGATGTGGTGGTGGTAGAGGTGGTGGTAGTGCTGATAGTAGTGGTCGTGATAGAGGTGGTGGTGGTGGTGCGGTGGTAGTGGTGGTGGAGGTGGTGGAGGAGCTGACGTCGTCGAACTATTGGTAAAGTTTGGCTCCTCTTCTCCGGCTGTTTGGAGACATGACCTGCTGGATACAGAAGTCTTCCTATATTGTCGATAAATGCTGAGTTGAGAGTTGTGCCACCTCGCGGGATGATTATTGAGAGAGAGAGAGAGAGAGAGAGAGAGAGAGAGAGAGAGAGAGAGAGAGAGAGAGAGTCAAGCTTTACCTGAAACTAAATTAAAGTGATTCAAACGTTACTAATAGCTTACTTAATTTGATTCAAGCTTTACCTATAACTCAATTACAGTGAATCAAGCTTCACCTGTAACTAAGTTACCGTGAATCAAGCTTTACTTGTATCTAAATTAAAGTGATTCAAACGTTACCTGTAACTTACTTAATTTGATTCAAGCTTTACCGATAACTCAATTAAAGTTCTGGCCTTGAGAAAATAAAGTTAAGAAATAAAGCTTCTTTCTCTCGACTCGCTGACGGCAAGAAGCTTCGCCAAAGTAGGTAAGGCTGGTGTATGATTTTCCAATCTGAGTGAAAACTTGGTCGAGTCTTCACGAACCTTGTTGTTGCAAAGTGACTGAAGGAAAGGAGGGGGGTGGATGGTGGAGGTGGAAATGGTGGATAGAGAGCGGAGGGGAGAGGTGGAGGTGGAAATTGAAGTGGTGGATGGAGAGCGGAGGGGAGAGGTGGAGGTGGAAATTGAAGTGGTGGATGGAGAGCGGAGGGGAGAGGTGGAGGTGAGAATGGAGGATGGAAGGTGAAAGACTGAGAGAGGCGGTGGAGGGCAGAGTGGAGAGGTGGAGGAAAGTGGAGGTTAAACATGGATAGTAAGGGGGGGGTAGAGGGTGAAGGGAAAATATGGAGGTGGAAATTGAGGTTATAGATGAGAATGAGAAAGGAGAAGGTGGAGAAGTGGATGGAAGATGGAGGAGAAGAAGTGGAGGTGGAGGAGATTACGATAGACGACATCCTTCACCTCTTTCTTACATATATAAACAAACGTAAAGTAGAATTCCCTCTTAAATTCTACTGCTTCCCTGGGTCCACACTAGGTCCTGGGGCCGCACTAGGTCCTGGGCCGCACTAGGTCCTGGGCCGCACTAGGTCCTGGGGCCACTCAGGTCCTGGGCCGCACTGGGTCCTGGGGGCCACACCTAGGTCCTGGGCCGCACCAGGTCCTGGGGCCGCACCAGGTCCCTGGGCCGCACCAGGTGGGTCCTGGGCCGCACTAGGTCCTGGGGCCGCACTAGGTCCTGGGCCGCACTAGGTCCTGGTGCCACACTAGGTCCTGGGTCACACTAGGTCCTGGGGCCAAACTAGGTCCTGAAGCCACACTAGTGTAATGAAGGGATTCTTAAGTAGAATTAAGTAGGAGTTATTAGTATTAGGCTTGTTAAGTGAGGAAGTTGGGTAGTGTGGCCGACTCGTTACTTTCTACTTGGTATTATATTCTTCGGGAATATCTTTCTAAACAACACTTTAAATGCAACTATTTATTAATTAAATGAATGACATGGACACATTAATAGACCAATATATCGAAGTTACTAGACACTGACTTTAGGACACAAACATGAAATGGATACACTTCCCACCGTAAGTAACTCGCCCTTGGATCGCTCTGACAAAGACTCACGTGTGACCTGGGGGAGGCTCAGCAGGTGCTGTTGAAGAGTGTGCTGGACTTTGTCTCCTGTGGGAGACTCTGCTAGCTGGAGACGCGGTGCTGGGAAGGGAAGTTTCCCTCTGGGGTGGAGCTGTCGGCTCCTTCCCTATTACAATAATAATCCGAATGCGACTGTCCCCGAGAGGAAGCTACAGGGCCTTTATATTGGCGTGAGCCGGATGATTTCGTCATAAATCAGGGTGTGTCTGGTCAGGTGACAGGTGTACTCACTGGAGGGTATCTTCTTGAGTAACACGTTCATGTCGTCGGGTTAAGCTTATCGCGTGGCTGTGAGAACTATGGGTCAATGAAACTGACCTCTCTTGGGTCAGGTCTGGATAGCTTGACTGGGTCCTGGAACCTAACTAGGTCCTGAGGCCACACTAGGCCCTAGAACCATACTAGGTCCTAGGGCCACACTAGGTCCTAGGGTCACAGTAGATCCTAGGGCCACACTAGGTCCTGGAGTCACTACAGGTTATTTGTTAATGACAACCATTGGATTAAATTTTGGCTTATTACATGTTATACACAGATACTTTTTTCAGACAATCTAAACAGACCGGTATACATAGTTTACACAGATAATATTACACAGACGATCAAACAGACTGAATGTTTTCTTTGTCTACATATATCTTCTGGGCTTAATGTTATTACCGACTTAGCTGATTAGAGTGTTATCTGGAAACGTTTATCACATGGTTAAAAAAATCATTGACAACGTTTATATACTGTACAGTTATCTGGGGTCTAGCAATATTGGAAAACACAGAAATTTTATATTAGCTTATGTCCAACTTCCCATAAGCCACGTACAATAACGACGCATTCTGCCATCTGCCACATACATACACAACAAAGCCACAATCTTTCATCTGCCATACCGACGTACGATCATGCACATACATCATCTGCCACACACAAAACAAAGCCGTCATCTGGCACACACAAATCAACCATCTGCCACACACAAAACAAAACCACCATCTACCAAACACAAAACAACCATCTCCCACACACAAAACAAAGCCGTCATCTGGCACACAACCATCTACAAAAAACAAGCGTCATCTCCCACAAATCAACCATCTGCCACAAAACAAAGCCGTCATCTGGCACACACAAATCAACCATCTGCCACCACACACAAAACAAAGCCACCATCTACCAAACACAAAACAAAACCACCATCTACCACACTCACACACACACAGCACCTGCCACACCTGTACTGTTCTCACTCGTGCAGTTCCCCAGGAGACGAGGCCCTCTTACATAAGTACGGTGTTGGCTGTTGTGTTTATGATGGCCCTTTCTTCGCACATTTGACTACATTTGGCTACATTTGACTACATTTGACTTCATTTGACTACATTTGACTACATTTGACTACATTTGCTACATTTGACTACATTTGACTCACATTTGACTACATTTGACTACATTTGGCTACATTTGACTACATTTGACTACATTTGACTACATTTGACTACATTTGGCTACATTTGGCCACATTTGACTACATTTGACTACAACATTTGACTACATTTGACTACATTTGACTACATTTGACTACATTTGACTACATTTGGCTACATTTGACTACATTTGACTACATTTGACTACATTTGAGTACATGACTACATTTGGCTACATTTGACTACATTTGACTACATTTGATTACATTTGACTACATTTGACCATATTTGACTACATTTGACTACATTTGGCTACATTTGACTATATATTTGACACATTTGACTACATTTACTACATTTGGCTACATTTGCATTTGCTACATTTGACTACATTTACTACATTTGACTACATTTGACTACAATTTGACTACATTTGACTACATTTGACTACATTTGACTACATTTGACTACATTTGACTACATTTGACTACATTTGACTACATTTGACTACATTTGGCTACATTTGTCAATCTACATTTACTTACATTTGCTACATTTGACTACATTTGACTACATTTGCCATACATTTATACATTTGACTACATTTGCTACATGGCTACATTTGACTACATTTGCCTACATTTGGCTACATTTACATTTGGCTACATTTGACTACATTTGACTACATTTGACTACATTTGACTACATTTGACTACATTTGACTACATTTGACTACATTTGACTACATTTGGACTACATTTGACTACATTTGACTACATTTACTACATTTGACTACATTTGATCACATTTGACTACATTTGACTACATTTGACTACATTTGATCTACATTTGATCACATTTGACTACATTTGACTACATTTGACTACATTTGACTACATTTGACTACATTTGACTACATTTGACTACATTTGACTACATTTGACTACATTTGACTACATTTGACACATTTGACTACATTTGGCTACATTTGACTACATTTGACTACATTTGACTACATTTGACTACATTTGACTACATTTGACTGCTACATTTTACCACATTTGTACATTTGACTACATTTGACTACATTTGACTACATTTGGCTACATTTCACTACATTTGACTAACATTTGACTACATTTGACTACATTTGGACTACATTTGACTACATTTGACTACATTTTAACTACATTTGACTAAATTGGACTACATTTGTCCACCACATTTGACTACATTTGAGCATCTCCAGCACACGTGCACCCAACGCACTCTGGTACACATGCACCAGAGCCTTGTACACATGCACCCAAGAGCACTTGGCACACATGCACCTAAGAGCACCTCGGCACACGCACCCAAGAGCACTTCAGCACATGCACCCAAGAGCACTTCGGTAACATGCACCCAAGAGTATTGGCACACATACCCAAACCAGCATATATGCACCCAAGAGCATTGGCACACGTGCACCAAAGAGCATGGTACATGCACTAAGAGCACTCGCACACATGCATCCAAGAGCACTTCGGCACAATCCATGCAATGGCACACATGTAACCCAGAGCATGGGTATGGGTACACATGCACTTCAGAGCATTAAGAGCACATGCACCCAAGAGCATTTCTGGCACACATCACCCAAGAGCACTTTGTACATGTGCACCCAAGAGCATTCTGCACACATGAACCAAGAGATTCCTGGTACACATGCACCCAAAGCACTTCAGTATGTGACCCAAGAACACTTTTTGTACACGTGCACCCAAGAAAGACTTCTGGCACACATGCACCCAAGAGCACTTCTGCACACATGCACCCAAGAGCACTGGCACACGCACCCAGGAGCACTTTGCACACGCACAAGAGCACTGCACACATGCACCCAAGAGCACTCCCGGTACACATGCACCCAAGACACTTGCACACATGCACCCAAGAGCACTGGCACACGTGCACACAAGCACCTTGGCACACATGCACCCAAGAGCACTTCGGCACACATGCACCCAAGAGCACTTCGGTACACATGCACCCAAGAGCACTTCTGGCACACATGCACCCAAGAGCACTTCGGACACATGCACCCAAGAGCATGGCACACATGCACCCAAACTCCAGCACACATGCACCCAAGAGCACTGTACACATGCACCCAAGAGCACTTCGGTACACATGCACCCAAGAGCAATTCGGTACACATGCACCCAAGAGCACTTCGGTACACATGCACCCAAGAGCACTTCGGTACACATGCACCAAAGAGCACTTCGGTACACTTGCAGCCAAGAGCACTTCGGTACACATGCACCCAAGCGCACCTCGGTACACTTGCACCCAATGCACTCTGGTACACATACACCAAAGAGCACTTCGGTACACATGCACCCAAGAGCACTTCGGTACACATGCACCAAAGAGCACTTCGGTACACATGCACCCAAGAGCAATTCGGTACACATGCACCCAAGAGCACTTCGGTACACATGCACCCAAGAGCGCTTCGGTACACATGCACCCAAGAGCAATTCGGTACACGTGCACCCAAGAGCACTTCGGTACACGTGCACCCAAGAGCATTTCGGTACACATGCACCCAAGAGCACTTCGGTACACATGCACCCAAGAGCACTTCGGTACACATGCACCCAAGAGCACTTCGGTACACATGCACCCAAGAGCACTTCAGTACACATGCACCCAAGAGCACTTTGGTAAACGTGCACCCAAGAGCACTTCGGTACACATGCACCCAAGAGCACTTCGGTACACATGCACCCAAGAGCACTCCAGTACACATGCACCCAAGAGCACTTTGGTAAACGTGCACCCAAGAGCACTTCGGTACACATGCACCCACAGCACTTCGGTACACATGCACCCAAGAGCACTTCGGTACACATGCACCAAAGAGCACTTCGGTACACGTGCACCCAAGAGCACTTCAGTACACATGCACCCAAGAGCACTTCGGTACACCTGCACCCAAGAGCACTTCGGTACACATGCACCCAAGAGCACTCTGGTACATGTGCACCCAAGAGCACTTCGGTACACATGCACCCAAGAGCAATTCGGTACACATGCACCAAAGAGCACTTCGGTACACATGCACCCAAGCGCACCTCGGTACACTTGCACCCAATGCACTCTGGTACACATACACCCTAGAGCACTTCGGTACACATGCACCCAATGAACTCTGGTACACATGCACCCACAGCACTTCTGGCACATGCACCGAAGAGCACCCCTGGCACACATGCACCCAAGAGCAATTTCGGTACACGCAATCAAGAGCACCTGCACACTTGCACCCACCACTTGGCACACATGCACCCACAGCACTTCTGCTGGCACACATGTGCACTAAGAGCAATTCGGTACACATGAACCAAGAGCACTTCACACATGCACTAAAGCGCTTGCACACATGCACCCAAGAGCACCTGGCACATGCCCAAGAGCACTGGCACATTATGCACCTACATTTCTGCACACAGGTAATCAAGAGCGCTTCTGGCACACATGCACCCAAGAGCACTTCGGTACATTTACACCCAAGAAGAATTCTGTACACATGTACCCAAGAGCATTTCGGCACACGTGCACCGATGAGCACTTCGGTACACGTGCACCGAAGAGCACTTCGGTACACATGCGCCAAGAGCACTTCGTTACACATGCACCCAAGAGCACTCTGGTACACATGCTCCCAAAAGTGCTTCGGTACAATGCACCAAAGAGCACTTCGGTACACGTGCACCCAAGAGCACTTCGATACATGTGCACCCAAGAGCAATTCGGTACACATGCACCCAAGAGCACTTCGGTACACATGCACCCAAGAGCGCTTCGGTACACATGCACCCAAGAGCACTTCGGTACACGTGCACCCAAGAGCACTTCGGTACGCGTGCACCCAAGAGCATTTCGGTACACTTGCACCCAAGAGCACTTCGGTACACATGCACCCAAGAGCACTTCGGTACACATGCACCCAAGAGCATTTCGGTACACATGCACCCAAGAGCACTTCAGTACACATGCACCCAAGAGCACTTTGGTAAACGTGCACCCAAGAGCACTTCGGTACACATGCACCCAAGAGCATTCAGTACAACATGCACCCAAGAGCACTTCTGGTACACATGCACCCAAGAGCACTTGCACACATGCACCAAGAGCACTTCTGGTCACACGTGCACCCAGGAGCACTTCGGCACGTGCACCCAAGAGCACTTCAGTACACATGCACCCAAGAGCACTTCGGTACACATGCACCCAGAGACTTCTGGTGCACATGCACCAAAGAGCACTCTGGTACACACGTGCACCCAAGAGCACTTCTGGTACACATGCACCCGCAAGGTCATTTCTGGACACATGCACCAAGAGCAGCACACTTGCACCCAAGAGCACTCTGGTACACTTGCACTCAAGAGCACTTGGGTACACATGCACCCAAGAGCACTTCGTGCACACATGCACCCAAGAGCACTTCGCACACATGCACCCAAGAGCACCTCGGCACACGCACCCAAGAGCACTTGCACACATGCACCCAAGAGCATTTCGGTACACATGCACCCAAGAGCACTTCAGTAATGTGCACCCAAGACTCCAGAGCATTCCGGCACACATGCACCTAAGAGCACTTTGCACACGTGCACCCAAGAGCACTTCCGTACACGTGCACCCAAGAGCACTTCGGTACACGTGCACCTAAGAGCACTCTGGTGCACATGCACCCAAGAGTATTTCTGTACACATGCACCCAAGAGCACTTCGGCACACATGCACCCAAGAGCACTCCTGGTACACATGCACCCAAGAGCACTTCGGTACACATGCACCCAAGAGCACTGGCACACATGCACCCAAGAGCACTGGTACACATGCACCCAAGAGCACTTCGGTACACGTGCACCCAGGAGCACTTCGGTACACGTGCACCCAAGAGCACTTCAGTACACATACACCTAAGAGCACTTCGGCACATGCACCCAAGAGCACTTCGGCACACATGCACCCAAGAGCACTTCGGTACACATGCACCCAAGAGCACTTCTCTGGTACATGCACCAGAGCACTGCACACGTGCACCCAAGAGCACCCCGGTACACATGCACCCAAGAGCACCTGGCACACGTGCACCCAAGAGCACTCCCA
Organism: Homarus americanus; assembly: GCF_018991925.1. Taxonomy (NCBI): domain Eukaryota; kingdom Metazoa; phylum Arthropoda; class Malacostraca; order Decapoda; family Nephropidae; genus Homarus; species Homarus americanus. The sequence goes on from NW_024745073.1 coordinate 4,411,076, forward strand.
GCACACATGCACCCGCAAGACACCGGCACACAAGCACCCAAGAGCACCCCGGCCATGCACCCAAGAGCACTTCCCGGTACACGTGCACCCAAGAGCACTTCGGCACACGTGCACCCAAGAGCACTTCAGTACACATGCACCCAAGAGCACTCTGGTACACATGCACTCAAGAGCACTTCGGTACACATGCACCCAAGAGCACTTCACACATGCACCCAAGAGCACCGGCACACGTGCACCCAAGAGCACTCCGGTACACATGCACCCAAGTTCATTTCTGGTACACATGCACCCAAGAGCACTCTGGTAAACTTGCACTCCAAGAGCACTTGGGTACACATGCACCCAAGAGCACTCTGTACACATGCACTAAGAACACCCTGGGTACACATGCACCCAAGAGCACTCTGGCAGTAACGTGCACCCAAGAGCACTCCCCGGTACACATGCACCCAAGAGCATTTCCTGGCACATGCACCCAAGAGCACTTCCAGTACGCGTGCACCCAAGAGCACTTCTCGGCACATCGCACCCAAGAGCACTTCGGCACACATGCACCCAAGAGCACTTGAACACATGCACCCAAGAGCACCCCTGGTACACGTGCACCCAAGAGCACTTTGCACACATGCACCCAAGAGGAACCTGCACACGTGCACCCAAGAGCACTTCTGGTACACGTGCACCCAAGAGCACCTCTGCACACGTGCACCCAAGAGATCACTTCGGTACACGTGCACCCAAGAACACTGGTACACATGCACCCAAGAGCACTTCGGTACACATCGCACCCAAGAGCACCCCCAACACATGAACCCAAGAGGACCTCCGGTACACATGCACCCAAGAGCACTTCGGTACACGTGCACCCAAGAGCATTCTGTACACGTGCACCCAAGAGCACTTCGGTACACGTGCACCCAAGAGCACTTCAGCACACATGCACCCAAGAGCACCCGTACACAAGCACCCAAGAGCACTTCGGCACACTGCACTAAGAGCACCGGGTACACGCACCTAAGAGCACTCTGGCACACAAGCACCCAAGAGCACTTCGGTACACATGCACCCAAGAGCACTTCGGTACACGTGCACCCAGGAGCACCCCGGTACACGTGCACCCAAGAGCACTTCAGTACACATGCACTAAGAGCACTTCTGGTACACATGCACCCAAGAGCACTCTGGTACACATGCACCATCTGGTACACTGCACCCAAGAGCACTTCACAAACCTGGTACACATGCACCCAAGAGCACTCTGGTACACTTGCACCAAGAGCATCAGGGTACACATGCACCCAAGAGCACTTCGGCACACATGCACCCAAGAGCACTCTGTACACATGCACCCAACACATGCACCCATGAGCATTTCTGGTACACATGCACCAAGAGAACTTCGGTACACATGCACCCAAGAGCACCCCCAGTACACGTGCACCCAAGAGCACTGGCACACATGCACTAAGAGCATTTCGGCACACATGCACCCAAGAGCACTGGTACACATGCACCCAAGAGCACCCCTGGCACACATGCACCCATGAGCAATTCGGTATATGCACTAAGAGCACCCTGGCACACATGCACCCAAGAGCACTTCAGTACACATGTACCCAAGAGCAGTCTGGCACACATGCACCCAAGAGGCACCTGCACACATGCACCCAAGAGTTTCTGGCACACGTGCACCCAAGAGCACTTTGTGCACACATGAACCCAAGAGCACTCCCTGGCACACATGTACCCAAGAGCACTTGATACACATGCACTAAGAGCATTTCTGGTACACATACATCCACACACCCCCTTCGGCACACATGCACCCAAGAGCACCTGGCACACCTGCACCCAAGAGCACTTGCCACACATGCACCCAAGAGCACTTCGGTACACATGCACCACGAGCACTTGCACACATGCACCCAAGAGCACTTCGGCACACGCACCCAAGCATCCTTTCTGCACACATGTACTCCAAGAGCACCTTCTGCACACATGCACCCACGAGCACCCCTGGTACACATGCACCCAAGAGCATTTCTGGTACACATGCACCCAAGAGCATTGGCACATCGTGCACCCAAGAGCACTTCCGTACACATGCACCCAAGAGCACTCCTGGCACACATGCACCCAAGAGCACCCCTGGCACACATAGACACTAAGAGCTTCTGGCACACGTGCACCCAAGAGCACCCCCCTGCACACATGCACTCCAAGAGCACTGGCACACATGCACCCAAGAGCATTTCTGGCACACATGCACCCAAGAGCACTCCCCTGGTACACATGCACCAAGAGCACTGGCACACATGCACCCAAGAGCACCCCTGGCACACATGCACCCAAGAGCTTCCGGCACACGCACCCAAGAGCACTTCAGGCACACATGCACCCAGGAGCACTTCTGCACATCGCGGAACCCAAGAGCACTGGTGTACACATGCACTCCAGAGCATTTTGCACATTATTGCACTCCAAGAGCACTTCTGCACACATGCACCCAAGAGCACTTCGGTACACGTACCCAGAGCACTTCAGTACACATGCACCCAAGAGCACTTCTGCACACGTGCACACAAGAGCACTTCTAGCACACATGCACCTAAGAACACTGCACACATGCACCCAAGAACATTTCCTGCACACACATGCACCCAAGAGCACTTCGGCACACGTGCACCCAAGAGCACTGCACACATGCACCCAAGAGCACTCCTGCACACATGCACCCAAGAGCACCCTGGTACATGCACCCAAGAGCTTTCGGCACACGTACCAGCACTTCACACATGCACCCAAGAGCACTTTGGGTACACATGCACCCAAGAGCACTTCGGTACACATGCACCCAAGAGCATTTCGGTACACATGCACCCAAGAGCACTTCTGGCACATGCACTCAAGAGCCCTGGCACAAGTGCACCCATATCCGGCACATGTGCATTCCAAGAGCACCCCCTGGCACACATGCACCCACGAGCACCTGGCACACATGCACCCAAGAGCATTCCTGGCACACATGCACCCAAGAGCACCCTGGTACACATGCACTCAAGAGGCTGGTACAAGTGCACCCAAGAGCACTTCTGGCACACATGTAATCCAAGAGCACCTCTGGCACACACCATGCACCCACGAGCACTTCTGGCACACATGCACCCAAGAGCACTTGGCACACATGCAGACCCAAGAGCTCTGGTACATGTGCACCCAAGAGCACTTCAGTATACATGCACCAAGAGCATCTTCGGTACATCGTGCACTCCAAGAGCACTCTGGCACACATGCACCTAAGACATTTCTGGTACACATGCACCTAAGAGCACTGGCACATGCACCTAAGAGCACCCTGGCACACATGCACCCAAGAGCACTTCGGTACACATGCATTCACATTTCGGCAAGACAGCACTCCAAGAGCACTTCAGTACACATGTACCCAAGGAGCACTTCAGCACACATGCACCTGAGCATTTCGGCACACATGCACCCAAGAGCACTTGGCACACATGCACCTAAGAGCACTGCACACATGCACCCAGCACCCTGCACATGCACCCAAGATTTTCTGGTACATCGTGCACCCAAGAGCATTTCCAGCACACATGCACCCAAGATATATGCATCTAAGAGCATTTCGGCACACATGCACCCAAGAGCACTTCGGCACACATGGCTCAAGAGCTCTTCGGTACACGCACCCAAGAGCACTTCAGCACACATGCACCCAAGAGCACCCCGGTACACGTGCACCAAGAGCACTTCGGCACACATGCACCCAAGAGCATTTCGGTACACATGCACCCAAGAGCATCTCTGTCTACGTGTACCTGCAGCACTTCAGTACACATGCACCTAAGAGCAATTTCTGCACATGTGCACCTAAGAGCACTTCAGTACACATGTACCCAAGAGCACTTCGGCACACATGCACCCAAGAGCATTTTCGGTACACGTGCACCTTAAGAGCACTTCTGGCAGTACACATGCACCCAGCATCTCGGTACACGTACCCAGCAGCACTTGGTACACATGCACCCAAGAGCATTTCTGGCACACATGCACCCAAAGCATCTCTGGTACACGTGCACCCAAGAGCACTCAGCACACATGCACCCAAGAGCACTGCACATCGCAGGCACCCAAGAGCACCTCTGTAGCACACATGCACTCTGCCAAGAGCACTCTGGCACACATGCACCCAAGAGCACTTTCTGCACACATGCACCCAGATTTTTCTGCACACGCACCCAAGAGCACTTCTGCAGCACACATGCACCCAAGAGCACCCTGGTACACATGCACCCAAAAGCACTCTAGCACACGTGAACCAAGAGCACTTCAGTACACATGCACCCACTATAGTACACGCACCCAAGAGCACTGCACAAATGCACCCAGGGAGCACTGGCACACGTGCACCTAATGCACTCTGGTAAACATGCACTACAGTTATCTCTGGCACATGCACCGAAGAGCACCCTGGCACACGTGCACCTGGTGCTGCTTTCCTGCACACGTGTGCTCCAAGAGCACTTCAGCATATGCACCCAAGAGGACCCTGGCACACACACACCCAAGAGCACTTCTGGCACATGTGCACCCAAGAGCACTCCCCTGGTACACCTGCACCCAAGAGTGCCCCCTGAACACATGCACCCATGAGCATTTCCTGGCACACATGCACCCAAGAGAATTTCATACACATGCACCCAAGAGCACTTCAGCACACGTGCACCCAAGAGCACCCTGGTACACATGCACTAAGAGCATTTCGGCACACATGCACCTAAGAGCACTTCTGCACACATGCACCCAAGGCTACTTTCGGCACACATGCACTCATGAGTAATTGGTATATGTGCACCCAAGAGCACTTCTGCACACATGCACCCAAGAGCACCTCTCAGCACATGTACCCAAGAGCAGTTCGGCACACATGCACCCAAGAGCACTTCCGTACACATGCACCCAAGAGTTTCTCGGCACACGTGCACCCAAGAGCACTTCATAGTACACACAGAACTCAAGAGCACTTCTGGCACACATACCCAAGAGCACCTCAGATACACATGCACCCAAGAGCATTTCGGTACACATGCACCCAAGAGCACTTCTGCACATGCACCCAAGAGCACTTGGCACACCTGCACTCCAAGAGCACTGCCACACATGCACCTGCTAAGAGCACCCCTGCACATTATGCACCCACGAGCACTTCTGGTACACATGCACCCAAGAGCACTGGAGTACACGTGTGTGCACCAGAGCACTTCAGTACACATCACCTAAGAGGCACTGCATATTATGTACCTAAGAGCACTCCTGGTACACATGTACCCAAGAGTTTCTGAAACACGTGCACCCAAGAGCACTAGCACACATGCACCAAGAGCACCCTGGTACACATGTATCCAAAAGCACTCTAGCGGTTAATGTAAACCTGCAGCACTTCTGGCACATGCACCCAAGAGCACTATACTGCACCTGGAGCACTTCGGGGTACAATGCACTCCAGGAGCACTTTGGCACACGTGCACCCTGGGCAGCACTCTGGTACACATGCACTCCACATTCCCTGGTACACATGCACCTAAGAGCACTTCAGTACACATGCACTCCAAGAGCACTTTCATTACATGGCACCTGCCAAGCATTCTCTGCACACGCAGCACCCAAGAAAGCACTCCTGGCACACATGCACTCCATGAGCATTTCTGGTTCATGCACCAAGAGAACTTCTGGCACACATGCACCTGGCAGCACTGCACATCGCACTCCAAGAGCACTTCTTGCACACATGCACCCAAGAACACTCTGGCACACATGCACCCAAGAGCATTTCAGTACACATGCACCCAAGAGCACTTCAGTACACATGCACCCATGAGCACCCCTGGTACACGTGCACCCAAGAGCACTTGCACACATGCACTCCAACAGCACTACGGTACACATGAACGCAAGAACTCTTCTGCACATCGCACCCAGAGCACTTAGGTACACATGCACCCAAGAGCACTTCTGGCACACATAGTACCAAGAGTTTCGGTACATGTGCACCCAAGAGCACTTCAGCATACATACACCCAAGAGCACCCTGCACACGTGCACCCAAGAGCACTTCTGGCACACATGCACCCAAGAGCATTTCCTGGCACACATGTGCACCCAAGAGCACTTTCTGCACACATGCACCCAAGAGCACTTCTGGTGCACATGCACCCAAGAGCACTTCGGTACACATGCACCAAGAGCCTCGGCACACGTGCACCCAAGAGCACCCCCCAGCACACATGCACCCAAGAGCACTTTCGTTACACGTGCACCCAAGAGGCGCCCTGGCACACATGCACCCAAGAGCATTTCGAAACACATGCAATCTAAGAGCACTTCTGGTACACGTGCACCCAAGAGCACTTCCCACACATGCACTCCAAGAGCACTTCTGGTACACATGCACCCAAGAGCACTTCTGGCACACATGCACTAAGAGTTTCGGTACACGTGCACCCAAGAGCACTTCAGCACACATGCACCCAAGAGCACTTCTGGCACACATGCACCCAAGAGCATTTCTGGCACACATGCACCCAAGCAGCACCCTGGTACACATGCACTAAGAGTTTTCTTCGGGCACACGTGCACCCAAGAGCACTTCAGTACACATGCACCTGGAAAGAGCACTTCGGTACACGTGCACCCAAGAGCACTTCACACATGCACTCCAAGAGAATTCCTGGTACACATGCACTCAAGAGCACTTCTGGTACACTGTGTACCTAAGAGCACTGCACACATGCACCCAAGAGCACTCTCCTGGCACAAGTGTGCACCCAAGAGCACTTCGGCACATGCACCCAAGAGCATTTCTGCACACGCACCCAAGAGCACTTGCACACATGCACCTTAAGAGCACCCCTGGCACACGTGCACCTGGGCAGCACTTCGGCACACATGCACTCCAAGAGCATTTCGCACATACCCAAGAGCACTTCCTGGTACACGTGCACCAAGAGCAATTCATAATATGCACCTGCTGTTACACGTGCACCCAAGAGAACAGCAATATTTACGTACCTGCACTTTGTTACATGCACCAAGAGCACTCCCTCGCTGGCACACATGCACTACATTTTCGGTACACGCACCCAATAGCACTTTCAGCACACATGCACCCAAGAGCACTTCAGTACACATGCACCCAAAGACTCTAGCACACGGAACCCAAGAGCACTTCAGTACACATGCACCAAGAGCATTTGCAGTACACTGCACCCAAGAGCACTTCTGGTACAAATGCACCCAGGAGCACTTCGGCACACGTGCACTCCAATGCACTTGCACATTACGCACCTATGAGCACTTTCTGGTACACATGCACCGAAGAGCACTTCTGCACACGTGCACCTAAGAGCTGCTTCAGACATCGTGGCTCCCAAGAGCACTTCAGTACATATGCACCCAAGAGGACTTTGGCACACATGGCACTTAAGAGCACTTTGGTACATGTGCACCCAAGAGCACCCCTGGCACACCTGCACCCAAGAGCACTTCTGGAACACATGCACCATGAGCATTTCTGGCACATGCACCCAAGAGAACTTCGGCACACATGCACCAAGAGCACTTCAGCACGTGCACCCAAGAGCACCCTGGCACACATGCACTCCAAGAGCATTTCTGGCACACATAACCCAAGAGCACTTTCGGTACACATGCACCCAAGAGCACTTCTGGTAAACATGCACCCATGAGCACCGGTATATGTGCACCCAAGAGCACTTCTGGCACACATGCACCCAAGAGCACTTCAGTACACATAGGCCCAAGAGCACTCTGGCATACATGCACCCATACCTGCACACATGCACTCCAAGAGCTGGTACACGCACCCAAGAGCACTTCAGCACACATGAACCCAAGAGCATTGGTACACATGTACCCAAGAGCACTGATACACATGCACTCCAAGAGCATTTCGGTACACATGCACCCAAGAGCACTTCTGGCACACATGCACCCAAGAGCACTCTGGTACACCTGCACCCAGAGCACTGCCACACATGCACCCAAGAGCACTTTGGCATACACATGCACCACAGCACTTCGGTACACATGTGCACCCAAGAGCATCTTGCACATCGCACCCAAGAGCACTCCCAGAACACATGCACCTGGGCGAGCACTTCGGTACACATGCCTCCAAGAGCACTTCTGGTACACATATGCACCCAAGAGCTTCTGCACATGCACCCAAGAGCACTCTAGCACACATGCACTCATACACCCTGGTACACATGCATCCAAAAGCACTCTAGTACACGTGAACCCAAGAGCACTTCAGTACACATGCACCCAAGAGCACTATAGTGCCATGGCACCCAAGACACTTCGGGTACAAATGCACCCAGGAGCACTGGCACACGTGCACCCAAGAGCACTTTGGCACACATGCACCCACAAACACCCTGGCACACATGCACCCAAGAGCACTCTAGCACACATGCACCCAAGAGCACTCTCTGGTACACATGCACCCAAGAACACTTCGGTACACATGCACCCAAGAGCATTTCTAAAGGCACATGCACCCAAGAGCACTTCAGTACACATGCACCCATGAGCACTGGTACACGCACCCAAGAGCACTCCTGCACACATGCACCCAACAGCACTTGCACACATGCTGCACACGTGCACCTAAGAGCACTAGGTACACATGCACCCAAGAGCACTTCAGTACATATGTACCTAAGAGCACTTCTGGTACACATGCACCTGGGTACACGTGCACCCAAGAGCACTTCTGGTACACATGTGCACTATGAGCATTTCTGGTAAATATGCACTCCAGGAGCCCTGGTACACATGCACCAAGCATCTCTGGTACATATGCACTCCAAGAGGATTCTCAAGACATGCACCCAAGAGCACTCCTGGCACATGTGCACCCAGAGCACCCCCTGGCACACCTGCACCCAAGAGCACTTCGCACACATGCACCCATGAGCATTTTGGCACACATGCACCCAAGAGAACTTCTGCACACATGCACCCAAGAAGCACTGGTGCACCCAAGAGCACCCTTGGCACATGCACCCAGAGCACTTCGGCACACATGCACCCAAGTGCACTGGTACACATGCACCCAAGAGCACTCCCTGGCACACATGCACCCAAGAGCACTCCGGTATATGTGCACCCAAGAGCATTTCCTGGTACACATGCACTCCACATCTGCCTCTGGTACACATGCACCAAGACTTGGTGCACATGCACCCAAGAGCACCCACAGTATATGTGCACTCCAGGAGCACTTTCTGGTACACATGCACCCAAGATCACTTCGGCACACATGCACCCAAGAGCACTTCTGGCACACATGCACCCAAGAGCTCTTTCGGTACACGTGCACTAAGAGCACTTCATAGCACACACATGCACCCAAGAGCACTCCCTGGCACACATGCACCCAAGAGCACTTCTGGCACACATGCACCCAAGAGCTTCTGGCACACATGCACCCAAGAGCACTTCGGTACACATGTACTCAAGAGCACTCCCCGGCACAAGTGCACCAGAGCATCTGGTACACATGCACCCAAGAGCACTTCGCACACATGTGCACTCCACGAGTACCTGGCACATGCACTAAGAGCATTTCTGCACACATGCACCCAAGAGCACTTCTGGTACACATGACTCCAAGAGCTCTTCGGCACATGTGCACCCAAGAGCACTTCAGCATACATGCACCCAAGAGCAGTTCGGCACATCGTGCACCCAAGAGCACCCCGGCACACATGCACCCAAGAGCATTTCTCGGTACATATAGACCCAAGAGCTCTTCGGCACACATGCACCCAAGAGCACCCTGGCACACATGCACTCCAAGAGCACCCCCTGCACACATGCACCCAAGAGCTGGCACACGTGCACCCAAGAGCACTTCAGTACACATGTGCACCCAGGAGCACCCCAGCACACGTGCACCCAAGAGCACACTTCTGGCACACATGCACCCAAGAGTTATTTTGCACACATGCACCCAAGAGCACTCGGTACACGTGCACTCCAAGAGCACTTCCTGCACACATGCACCCAAGAGCACTTCTGGCACACATGCACCCAAGAGCACTTCTGGTACACATGCATTCCAAGAGTTTCTGGTACACGTGCACCCAAGAGCACCAGCACATGCACCCAAGAGCACCCTGCACACATGCACCCAGAGCATTTCCTGGCACACATGCACCCAAGAGCACTTCTTGCACACATGCACCTAAGAGCACTGGTACACATGCACTCCAAGAGCACTTCTGCACACATGCACCCAGCCTGGCACACGTGCACCCAAGAGCACTTCAGTACACACACCCAGGGAGCACTTCTGGCACACGTGCACCCAAGAGCACTTTGGTACACATGCACCCAAGAAGACGCCTGGCACACATGTACCCAAGAGCACTTGGCACACATGCACCCAAGAGCACTTCGGTACACACGTGTACCCAAGAGTTTCAGTACACATGCACCTAAGAGCACTTCCTGCACACGTGCACACAAGAGCATCTCTTAGTACACATGCACCCAAGAGCACCCTGGCACACATGCACTCCAAGAACATTTCTTGGCACATATGCACCCAAGAGCACTTCGGCAATATCGTGCACCCACACACTTTCGTACACATGCACCAAAAGCACTCTGGCACACATGCACCATAAGAGCACTTCTGGCACACATGCACCCAAGAGCCTTCGGCACACGTGCACCCACATACTCAGCACACATGCACCAAGAGCACCTTCGGTACACATGCACCCAGAGCACTTCGGCACACATGCACCCAAGAGCATTTCTGGTACACATGCACCCAAGAGCACTTGCACACATGCACTCAAGAGCACTTCTGGTACAAGTGCACCCAAGAGCATCTCGGCACACATGCACCCAAGAGACCCCGGCACACATGCACCATCGAAGACTTGGTAACACATGCACCCAAGAGCATTTCTGCACATGCACCCAAGAGCACTTCTGGCACACATGCACTCAAGAGCGCTGGCACAGTGCACCCAAGAGCACCCTGGCACACATGCACCCAAGAGCACTTCTGGCACACATGCACCCACGAGCACTTCTGGTACACATGCACTCCAGAGCACTGGCACATGCACCCAAGAGCTGGTACATGTGCACCCAAGAGCACTTCAGTATACATGCACTCCAAGAGCACTGGCACACGTGCACCCAGCACTTCTGGCACACATGCACCCAAGAGCATTTCTGGTACACATGCACCTAAGAGCACTTCTGGTACACATACACCCAAGAGCACTTCTGGCACACATGCACCCAAGAGCACTGGTACACATGCACCAAGAGCCTGCTGGTACACGTGCACCCAAGAGCACTCTCCAGTACACACACCAAGAGTGCCACTTTCTGGCACATCGTGCACCCAAGAGCACTTCTGCACACATGCACCCAAGAGCATTTCGGTACACATGCACCCAAGAGCACCCCCTGCACACGTATCCAAGAGCACTTCCGCACACATGCACCAAGAGCATCTCTTGGCACACATGCACCCAAGAGCACTTCTGCATACATGCACCAAGAGCTCTGCACACGTGCACCCAAGAGCACTCCCCAGCACATGCACCCAAGAGCACCCCCGGTACAATATGCACCCAAGAGCATTTCTGGTACACATGTGACCTAAGAGCACCCTGGCACACATGCACCCAAGAGCACTTTGCA
>NW_024745073.1:4422953-4552953 GCF_018991925.1 Homarus americanus
ATCAAATTTTCCTTTACGTTCAATTGCATATTGCTCCCCACTCTCCTCTACTCTCCTCTACCCTCCCTCACACCCCCTCTCGCTCTCCTCTACCTCCCCTCCCCCCCTCCTTTCCCTCCTTCTACCCTCCCTCCCCACACCCCCTCGCTCTCCCTCTACCCTCCTGCCCCCCCTCTCATCTCTCTACCCTCCCCCACTCTCCCCACTCTCCCAACTCTCCTCTACCCCTCCCTCACACCCCCTCCCTTTCTCCTCTACTCCTCTACCCTCCCTCCACCCCTCTCACTCTCCTCCTACCCTCCCTCCCACCTCCCCACTCTCCTCTACCTCCCTCACCTCCCCACTCTCCCTCTACTCTCCCCTCACCCCCCCGCTCTCCTCTACCCTCCCACTCCCTCCCCCCACTCTCCTCTACCCTCTCCCTCCCACCTCCCCCACTCTCCCCTCCTACCCTCCCCTCCCCCCCACTCTACTCTCTCTCCCCTCCCCCCCGCTCTCCTCTACCCTCCCTCTCACACTCCCCACTCTCCCTCTGCCCTCCCTCACCCCCCCTCTCCTCTCCTCTCCCTCACCCCCACCCCCGCTCTCTCTACTCTCCCCCTCCCCAGTCAAGTCAACAGAGCTTCTCTAATCTCGCTGCTAGAACTTAGAGAATACAATCAAAACAATTCAATTTGGGGGTGAACCTTCCGTTTGAGTCGAGTGGGTATGTGAGTATCTATTCTTACACTACTACTATTATTATTATTCTTTCAACGGACACCTTAAGTACTGTTAGAACTACTACTACTACTACTCAATAGTCACTTTAACTACTACTACTACTACTTCTGTCGTCTGTTTCTGCAACAACTACTACTACTACCACCAGCATCATTATCATCGGTAAACTAAACAACCTGTTCCTACCATCAGGTTAATACCACTATTTACAGCCTGAGAGGGTAGAGAAGGTGGGAGGGAAGGGATGGAGGGGCGGGAGGGAGGGGGCAAGTTGGAGGAGGGACGGACAGGAGGATGGAGAAGAATGGTCTCAAGGGCGGCCAAGAGGAGGACGGGTCCGGAAATGGAAGTAGAGAGGAGCGTCATTTTTATCTCCTGGATGAGGGGTGGTTGTGAGGGGAGAGTGAGGAGATGGGAGAGGAGAAGAGATGGTAGAAGAGATGTGGAGAAAATATCCTAGATCTACGGGTAGGAAGGTTCTCATAGTGTCTCTGAGGGGGGAGGAGGAGAGAAGGGGAGGGTGGAGGATTGGTGTTATATATAAATAATTCATTGTATCTGTACGCCTTGGCTTCTAATCAGCTTTTACTGAAAACCAATTGTTTAATTTACTGTTTTACTGATAGTGATTTTCAACAAACAAATTTTAAAGTTTAAAGTTTGAAAATTAAAATTTTTCTCACTGACTTCTGATGTAGTAACAGCCAAATATCAAGTTAGCAATATGTGGCGTATGTGTCCCACTTTACCAGCGTCAGCCTCACTTTCTGGTTCACTATGTTTGTGTGGCAGCTTTTGAGCAGACCGGGAATTGGACTGGCAAGGCAATCTGTTGATCTGCATTTCAGACATCCGCTGTCACACGGAACACCCGGAAGGTTATCTGTATAGCAAAAAAAAGTGGTAAATAAATGCTCTGAAATTACATCCGACGAAGCTATGAATACTTTTGCATGGTGATTTCTTGGTCACTTTAAATACTTTGGGCTGTCAGTTCAAGCAAGCTCTGAAAAAGTCAATATATACAGTATGTTGTGTTATTGTTTGCCGCCCTCAGGCAACCTAAATAAAACCTTCAACAGATGGCGTGTGTATGAGGCGTCTTATGTTCAGGAGTCACTAAATACCACGAGATGCTGGCCCCAGTCTACGTTATGTTGTAAAATACTAGCCTAACCTAACCTAGCAAACCTACCTAACCTAACCTAATAAACCAGCCTAACCAGCTTACCTAACCTAACAATCTAATCAACACAACCCTATATTAAGCTAAGCCTTAACGTGTGTTTTTCAAGTTAATATCACTATATATTCACTAATTTCCATACAGTTATACACTACGGAGTTTGGTGTATGTGTATGGTTAATAGGACAAGCAACCTTCAAAGAAAATACATTATATATACAAATACATATACTGTACATACATACATACATACATACATACATACATACATACATACATACATACATACATACATAAACAGGAAAATATCGTAAGTAAAATTATCAAGTGAATTTTCTTTAAATGAACTAAACTCCTTCACTACCTCAACACTAAGCTGTGAGTACCTCTCTTTAGTTCCTCCTCCTTCGCTTCCTTGCAGAGGGAGGAGGGAGGAAAGGAAGGAAGGGAAGGTGAAAGATGAATGATAGGGAAGGTGTAAAAAAGAGAAGGAATGAGGAAAGGAAAGGGGGGTGGAAAAGGTAAATAAGTGGGAGAGAGGAAGAGTAGTGAGAGGGAGAAAGAGGTAGGAGAGGAGGATAAAGGAGGTGGAAAGGAAGGAAGCGGAGAGAGGGTGACAGGAAGTTAATTGAGTTAGATGGAGAAAGGAGTAATGAAGGAAGGAAATGAGTGAGAAGGGATGGCAGGAGTGAAATGAAGGACAGAGCAGAGAGACAGAGGCAGAGATGAAGACAGACAGACAACGGAGGGATATCATGCTCAGAGAAACACACACCCACTCTAATAAAATTACCAAAATCTCTCTCCTTTAACGAGACACTGAAACGAGGGATCATTAGAGTGAGCGATACAGTTAAGCATCCTTAGTGCAGTTAGAGTTAAAGATGAGGTGGTGGATGGTGGTAGAGGAGGAGGAGGAGGAGGAGGAAAAGAAGTAGTGCAAGAGGAGGAGAATGTGAGTTTTCAAGAGGAGGAAGAGGGTACGACATGTGCAGGGAGGAGGAGGAGGCCAGAGAGGCTTTTTGTTCAAGCATCTCACAGCCTTCGGAGAGAGTGAACTGCTGGTGCTTAAACTGTGAGGAGATGATGTCTGGCCCTGGTGATATTCTCTTTATGAGGACGGACAGACACTCAGACGGACAGATAAACACTGAAACAGAAGCAGAGATAATGAGAGAGATTAGGTTGGAGTTGTATAGTAGGCTATAGGTTAGGTTAGGGTTTGCTAATGAGGTTACGTTACGTTACGGTCTTGGTGTTTTGCTGGATTTATCGACTTTAAGACCGTTTTCCATAAAGATGATTTAGCAGTAGACATATCCGTCGATCAGCAACCAACACAGGCTCTTGATTGGCGAACATGACGCGACCCTGCATTAGTGAGGGTCCGTCTGCTGATATCCGCGGAGAGCATACAGGCGAACTACGTGATCTTCTGGGTATATAGAGCCCTGCCAGTGATCAACGGAGCATATAGGCGCACACCCAGTCATTCGCGGAGCATACAGAATATACACTCATTGATTCACGGACCATACAGCACACATCAACGAGCCACACGGGCATTACAGCATACACCCAACGTTCCACACGGAGCATTACAGCACACCCAACGATCCACACGGAGCATTACAGCACACGCAACGTTCCACACGGAGCATTACAGCACACACCCAACGTTCCACACGGGCATTACAGCACACCCAACGTTCCACACGGAGCATTACAGCACACATCCAACGTTCCACACGGAGCATTACAGCACACACCTGGGCGCTACACTTACATTGAACACTTCTCCATCACGTATCATACAGACCAGTTATACAGTCATACAGTCAGACACTCGCTTACGTTCAACAAGCCCCGGATTCCCGAGTCAAAATAAAATGAAGGACAGTTTTTCAATTTCTGTCCCAAAATACTCAGGGGGTGGCGGGGGTGAGGCGGGGGCGGGGGCAGGGGGGGGGCGGGGGGCAGAGAAATCTCGTACAGTTTATCGGTTCTGTTGACATAAAACTCTTGTGGCAATCGGATCTGTTACCCACACAGCAAGATCGAATTAATTTTCATTTTTCAGATTACAGCTACACTGGAATCCAAATTGGAAACTGACATGGTATATACAATTGCTCAGATCACATGTGAGTATAGACGCTCAATATGATTTGTTAAAAGCTAACCTAACCTAACCTAATCTAACCTAACCTAACCTAACCTAAAGCTAACCTAACCTAACCTATATAATCTGGGTTTACTTGAGCTGTCGAACTGGGAGTAAGTCTTGATGAAGGATTTTTTCATAATTATTTTTCTCTGTTGATTATTTTTTTTTACTCATTATGATAATGATAAAATATAATAGAAATAATACCATCATTATCACCACCATTACCACAACCATCATCACCATTACCAACCACCACCATCATCACTACGACCACTATCACCTCTCATCAGCGTCTCTGGAGGGGCTCTCTCTCTCTCTCTCTCTCAACATCACGAAGCAGAAATCTAGCAGAGAGCAGGAGCATATCCTCTCTCTCTCTCTCTCTCTCTCTCTCTCTCTCTCTCTCTCTGACACACACACACACACTCCTGCCGCAACGCTTCAGCTCCTGACGGTGATTAATCTCACATCACAGGTCTCCGTCAGGTATATACATTATGGAGCTTCTCACGCCACTAGGGATTTTTTCGAGCTAAAGCAGACTGAATACCCATGTTATGAGGCTCGGTTGATGGGAGGAAGTGAAGTGAAAGGGAGGAAGTGGAGGTGATGAAGGGTAGAGAGAGAGAGAAGACAGACACACAAACAAACAGACAGACAGATACAAACAGACAGACAGACAGACAGACAGACAGACAGACAGACAAACAGACAGACAGACAGACAGACAGATACAAACAGACAGACAGACAGACAGACAGACAACCTCTTCTCTTAAACTACTTATCCTCTCACTCTGTACTATAGCCTGGCCAATGAAACAGTAGGAGGCAGGAGTCACACAGCTGTAATAGGAAGGAGTCACACAGCTGTAAGAGGAAAAGAGTCACGCAGCTGTAATAGGAAGGAGTCACACAACACTAATAGGCAGGAGTCACACAGCTGTAATAGGCAGGAGTCACACAGCTGTAAGAGAGTCACGCAGCTGTAAGAGAGTCACGCAGCTGTAATAGGCAGGAGTCACACAGCTGTAATAGGCAGGAGTCACACAGCTGTAAGAGAGTCACACAGCTGTAATAGGCAGGAGTCACACAGCTGTAAGAGAGTCACACAACTGTAAGAGAGTCACACATCTGTAATAGGCAGGAGTCACACAGCTGTAAGAGAGTCACACAGCTGTAAGAGAGTCACACAGCTGTAATAGGCAGGAGTCACACAGCTGTAAGAGAGTCACACAGCTGTAAGAGAGTCACAGCTGTAATATTATCACCAGGAGTAGAGGCTGGCAACTGGTGATGTATTAAGGTGATAAATCTTCCTCACTCCTCCCTTAAGGCTTGTGGCCAATACTTGAGTTATTACTGAGGGAGTGATGCGTTTCTATTAACTCCAGTGCTCAATAGTATACTGCTACAAACAATCTATAACTACAATGAAAATATCAACAACAACAACAATAATAATAATAATAATAATAATAATAATAATAATAATAAACTATTCTCATTCTCTGTACATACATTCATACATCACGAATCATAAATTTAATTACAATAAATCGAGAATTACACTCGCAAGAAACACGATTATAGCCCCGTTCTCCTTATCATATAATTCTAACATGTACTGTATATTCTATTTATGAATTATACAATAGCTCACCCAGTACATCGGAATGTATATGCTATAATATTAAACACCAACAGAGTTACCACGAGTTATGACTTTCAGGAATCGGATCCCAAAGTAGAAAGCTTTTACGCACCTTATCGAATATCAAATACCAGAACGTACCCAATGTATATCATGAACTTAAAACGTGACCACTTCATGTTGTGGCCAGGAGTCCGTACCTGAGGTCCCATTGGTGGTAGTGGGAGAGAGGGAGAGGGAGAGGGAGAGAAAAATAAAGAGAAATAAAAGATGAAGAGAGAACCAGAAACAAGAATTTACGACTAATAACTTTAACAGAACACCAGAATGCAACACTCACAAGGTCCTAACTTTATGAAACAACACGAAGAAAAATAACAAGTGTGTGTTGACTTTGGGCCCGGCCATCACTCGCATACAAATGGAAATATTTGTAAAGTGATGAACAATACAGTATTGATCTCCTCCAGTAGGCAGAACCAGAGGCCTCGAGTCCTTCTTCGTCAGGAGAGAGAATTGTGTTCTTCCAGCGGCAGGAGGATGTTCTTCCCTCTGGCCCTCTGTTACGTGTCTCAGTTGTTTGGGAAATTGTGAGAGACAGCTTCCAACGTCCTCTCTCCCTCTCTTTCTGCTGTTCCTGTCTAATGTTGTTCGCACGTAGGAGAGATGAAATGTTTGAAGAGTACAGATGAGAGAGGGGGGGGGAAGAAGGAATTAAAAACAGACACAAAGATCGTAGAATAAAAATAAAATAAATTCATGTTCATTGTACAAATTACTCGTTTATTGTATTAATTATCGTATCCATCTCCGTGTTTGAATTTCTACAATGTATCATCGAATTAATCTTCCACACATCACCAGACCCTTTGTGTTCTGGAGCTGGCCGTCAGATATTGTATCAGTGTAACTCTATATTGTGTATTCAGGTGAGACAATGAATCCATTAGCGAGGGTCGGCCATTGTGCCCCACCCACAGGTACAGTATCAAGTCCTAGCCAGCGGTACTATCACCACTATCACCATCACCACCACAACAACAACCACACACTGGCTTAGTTTACATCCGCTGCTTTGTATTACTATAGCCGAACACATGAGCACAGTTCACATCCAGTGACTCATACCCAGCCGGACACCAAACTTTACTTCTCCCTCGCCAAGCTCTCCTCCCTCCATCCTTCCCCACCAAGCTCTCCTCCCTCCATCCTTCCCCACCAAGCTCTCCTCCCTCCATCCTTCCCCACCAAACTCTCCTCCCTCCATCCTTCCCCACCAAGCTCTCCCTCTCCCTCACCAAGCTTCCCCCAACCTCCCTCACTCACCAAGCTCTCCTCCTCCTCGCTCCCTCCATCCATCCTTCACCAAGCCCTTCTGCCACTATCACACTCCCTCCATCGTAAATATCCCCTTGTGGAAGAGTGGAAGAGTCGCCTCGCCATCAGAAGAGCAATAGGGCGCATCAAGTGAGCCAGCGACAACACCGTGAACCGTAAACCCGCCGCTGCTCACAAAGACGCTCACTCAGAATCTGTGAGTAAGTGGCGGTATTTGAGAGCACGACAGAAGGAAACGACACCTGATTCATACCTCAACACGTCGCTTTGTTGTGAGGTGACAGCTCTCTCTCTCTCTCTCTCTCTCTCTCTCTCTCTCTCTCTCTCTCTCTCTCTCTCTCTCTCTCTCTCTCTCTCTTCTAAGGCTGTTTATGTGTTTTTGTTTGGGGGGAGTTGGCTTGTGTGTCCTGGACTGTGTTGTGGTGAGGTGGGCGGTGTTGTGGTGAGGTGGGCGGTGTTGTGGTGAGGTGGGCGGTGTTGTGGTGTGTGGTAGGAAATATATTAGATAAAAGAAACAACAAAAGAGCAGTAACAACAAAAGCAGCAGCAGTAACATGAACAAAAACAACAGCAGCAAAAACAGCAACAGCAGCAGTAACAATAACAGCGGAAACAGCAGGTGGTGGGGGAGGTGAATCAAGGGAGGTGAAAAGCAGCAGATTATGATTGATGGACCTGAATCTCTTGAATTAATCGTCGAGCAGAGAGGTGAAAACCTTAATCCAGGAGAGTGAGGAGGGGGGAGGAGGAGGGAGGGGGTGGGGAGGAGGAGGGGGAGGAGGAGGGAGGAGGGAGGAGGGTAGGGAGGAGGAAGGAGAAAACCCAGAGTGAGAGGAAAGCAAAAGTGTTCTAAAAAAATAATTCTTGAATCCTCCCCTCCTCCTCCTCCTCCTACCTCCTTCTCCTCCTACCTCCTCCTCCTCCTCCTCCTCTTCTTTCCCGTCTCCTCCTTCTCCTCCTTCTCCCCCTCCTCGCCCTCCTTCTCTCCCTCCTACCCCCTCCTCCTCGTCTTCACAACTAGGATCTCCTCCCAGTATTTTCCCCTAACATAAGCAATTTGTCTGGGGAAATTCCCCGCCAAACTTTGGTGGTGGAGCAGCGCCTTAAATAGCATGTTGATGGTGCCAGACATGACGACCTGATTGTCTTGTTGAGGGAGGGAGAGGGGGAGGAGGAGGAGGGAGGATGGAGGGAGGGAGGGAGGAGGAGGGAAGGAGGAAGGCAGGGATGAGGGAGGGACAGGGAAGGAAAGGAAGGAAGAGGGAAGGAAGGGGGGAGGAAAGAAGGAAGCCAGACACAATAACCTACTCCTCTTAGTGATTCTTACGTAGGATGAATATAATGTCGATTTTAAGGGCGGTGGGGGGCAGTTGGGTGGCTGATGTGGTAGAGAGAAGATAGTGGCAGGTGTGGTAAATGTGGTAGTGGAGTGCGTGCGTGCGTGCGTGCGTGCGTGCGTGCGTGCGTGTAATAGATCATTAACCTTATACACCTCTCTTCCCTTCCCACTAGATGACATCAACAGTTCTTTAATCATAATGCAATATTTAATTCCTGACAATTAATTCAAGGTGCAAAATTCAGGTAAAGTCTCAGGCGAAGAGTGACGCCATTACCTACCTGAGCCAACAAGCCGTAATGGACCTGTCACCTAAGTTAACATAACCCAATCATCATTCATTAACTCACTAAGTCATTATAACACCTTCCCATCTCCCATCTACCGAGGTTTTAATTACCTTAATGGTCTAATTGAATAAAATAATAGTCTCTTTTTAACACTCCTCAGTAAAGTTTTTTTTACTTCCTGAAACAAAAAATAATGAAACTTTCTTCCGTCATCAAAAGGAGAGAAAAGGTGTGCAATCTGCTAATGAAGTCGTGAGTCGAGGATTAACAGGTAGGAATGACTGAACTAACGATAATTGTAATGAGTTTATTCACGCTGTAATGATTATATTTCTTTAAATATTTTCTTAATTATTTATCATCAGTAGAAATATTATATGTGAAGTTGACAGTTATCTCTCTCTCTCTCTCTCTCTCTCTCTCTCTCTCTCTCTCTCTCTCTCTCTCTCTCTCTCTCTCTCTCTCTCACAGCCTCGGCATCAACATCACAACAACAGCAACAAGGAAACTGACTCAACAGAGAGACACATTACCTGGAGAACCACACCAAGTTAATTGTCCTGGTGTGTGTGTGTGTGTGTGTGTGTGTTTGTGTGTGTGTGTGTGTGTGTGTGTGTGTGTGTGACCGCATTACTCGCAGCACATGATAAATACATATACCAAATACACACACGTACACAAATTAATAGTTGTAGACCATTTCAGGAGGTAATATCACAACAACAACTCTCAGTCCCTGGGATAACAAGTTGCAATACTCGGATACGAAAGGCTACAGTTTGGCTGCTGAATCAACAAGCAGAAAAATTTAACAAGCTCCATCCTGCCCCTCCTCACTGCCACCACAAATTTCGACTTTAAACTTAATCCGAAAAAAAGAGATCCAGAAAGAATTGTCATAATTGGCCAAATTTTACGAAGCCATTGGTGAAACAGGATCTAAAGTAATTCGATTAATGTTTTAGAAATAGATATTCATCCTTTGAGCTTAACTATTTAAATATATCAAAGGCAGGTGGGAAAAATATAAAGTGTCCAATAAACATAGAATAGGTCATCACACAGTCCAGTTTAAACTTAAAACTTACCTGAAAAAAAATGAGAGAGAAGATATCCATGACTTACCAACTTCTCTGAAACAATTATACAGTAAAAATAACCACAATAACAATAGGTCAGTAATCCACATAATATATCCACCCAGCTGTAAATTACTATATAACAATACAGTCGAGTACGGTGCTGGTCACGCTGTCTATGTGTACTGAACGTTTATCACACAATATCAACACTGTCCCTAACGTGCAGCCTTGCGTATGAGACTCGGTTAACTCTCAGTTGACTAAACCAATGGCACGATCCCCTCAAAAAAAAATATATATATATAAAAATTGTAGGTTATGTAACTAACAGTACGAACTCTTGCCACGACCCTCTCTGGTATAGAAAAATACTACCTACACACCCTCTCACCTGCGCTAGTTAATAAAGGTAGAGAAAATATACATTATACAACATACAGTACATCACGTGTTCTTGAATTACATAATAGGTAATCACACGCTCCCTCACGCCCTCCCTCCCTCCAGGGCACAAATATTCCTTACCCAAATTCCGTCTGTCAACCTTACGTGTGGTGGAGCCATTGAACTTCTTCAGGTATTTTGGAGGGTCAGTCAGGCGGGAGTGGTCCCGATGTCGTGGCGAAAGTGGTCGAATTTTTAGACATTGGGAGTGATGTGAAGTGTGACGTGACGGGGAGGTGAAAGGGAGAGAGAGAAGGAAGGGGGGGGGAAGAAGAGAAGGAAGGAAGAAAGGAGAAAAGAAGCAGGGAGGAGAGAAGGAAGGAGGGAAGGAGTGACCAGTAGGGGGGAGGGGACAGGGGGAAAATGGAGGGAAGCAGAGAAGAAAGGATGGAAGGATAGAAGGAAGAAGAGAAGGAGAGAAAGAAAGGGGAAGGGAAGAAGGAAGGATGAATGGAGGGAGCAGGGCAGAAACAGGTTAGGAGAAATAAAAAAGACAGATAAACAGAAACAAGACGAAGAAGAGAAGGAGAAGAAGAAGGAGAAGAAGGAAAAGGAGAGAATAGAAACTTAGGAGAGAAAAACATAAAACAGAAGAAAATGAAAGATTACTTAAGGCAAAAGGAAGACAATAAGAAAAAACACAATTATAAAAAGTGCAAAGACGACACAATATAGACGAGGACTATACAATAATATACCAGAAGGAGAGAAATAGCAACTGACAAGTATTTTCATCTCGTATAAGAATCGTAATTTTGCTGACCCATATTTTTCCTTGTTGTTATCGTCGTTTCCGAATTATTTGCCGTCATTCAATTCTTCCTTGCGTTCGTGGCTGCGTGAGTGTGTGGGTGGTTGCTTGCGTGAGTGTGTGAATGGTTGCGTGAGTATGTGAGTGGTTGCTTGCATGAGGGTTGCGTGAGTGAATCAGTGCTTGCTTGCGTGAGTGTGTAAGTGGTTGCGTGAGTGAATCAGTGATTGCTTGCGTGAGTGTGTGAGTGGTTGTGTGAGTGAATCAGTGATTGCTTACGTGAGTGTGTAAGTAATTGCGTGAGTAAATCAGTATTTACTTGCATAAGTGTTTATTTACCTCACCTTCCATCATCCTTCCATCTCATTCTCCCATTCTCCCTCCTCAAGCTCCCTTTCTCGTTCTCCTACTCACCCTTTCCCCTTCTCACCCCCCTCACCCTCCCTCCCTCCCTCCCTCCCTCTACCCCACCCTCACCCCGCCCTTCTCTCCTTCCACCCCACCTCTCCCCTCCTCCCTCCCCCTCCCTCCCTCTCTCCCCCTCCCTCTCTCCCTCCCAGCTGTGTCACTACCTCCACCAGTTCTTGACGTCCCCAGGCAACGCTCGATAATGTCAACAAACTCATGTGTACACACTCGGGTGAGACAGGCAAGGGGGAGAGGCCTCAACGCGTCTCAACAGGTTACAACAAGTGGGAACAACAGGTTACTATCATGTTCAGGTAACTTCCTTCGGGTTCTCCTTGTGTTCACGAAAATAAGTGGTGTGTGTGTGTGTGTGTGTGTGTGTGTGTGTGTGTGTGTGTGTGTGTGTGTGTGTGTGTGTGTGTGTGTTTGTACATGTTAGGGTTCGGGTTAGGAAGGAGTAGTCGAGTTAAAGGAAATGGGCGGTGGTATGGGTGAGGTTGTGGGCGCCGGTGTGGGTATGGATGTGGGTGGGTGTGGGCGGGGGCGTGGGCGAGGTTGTGAGTGGGGGTCTGGGCGGGAAGTAGGCGGGGTTGTGGTTGGGATTGTGGGCGTGGGTGTGAGACGGAGCCAAACATTGAGATATGACAATGTTATTCTCTCTCCTTTCCTATCTCCCATTCTCTCTTCTTTCTCCTCTATCTCTCAGTGTCTTATTTCTCTTATTACATCTCCTTCGTTTTCCTCTCTTCTCTCCCTCTTCTTCTCCTTTTTATGCCACTATTTTGCGCCTATTCTCCTTTCTTCTACTACTCTTCTGCTTCACCCAATTTCCTTCTCTCCTCCACCATCCTTCTCCTCTATTCGAAGCCTCTCCTCCTGCTCCTCCTCCTCCTCCTCCTCCTCTTGGTCCTCCCTCTCACGCCATCATCCATCACTGCTTCAACACTTTCTACATTAATACTTATCGACTTTGAGCAAAAATTTTATTGAAAAATTAGGCAGCTTTGTGGCGCCTTCCTCTGTAGGGCCGAGAGAACCATTAAGTTTATGGCGTTAATGGTGTCCCAGCAGGTGGACGACACCCATTAATGGTGTGTCCCAGCAGGTGGACGACACCCATTAATGGTGCGTCCCAGCAGGTGGACGGCACCCATTAATAGTGTGTCCCAGCAGGTGGACGACACCCATTAATGGTGTGTCCCAGCAAGTGGACGACACCCATTAATGGTGTGTCCCAGCAGGTGGACGACACCCATTAATGGTGTGTCCCAGCAAGTGGACGACACCCATTAATGGTGCGTCCCAGCAGGTGGACGACACACCATTAATGGTGTGTCCCAGCAGGTGGACGGCACCCATTAATGGTGTGTCCCAGCAAGTGGACGACACCCATTAATGGTGTGTCCCAGCAGGTGGACGACACCCATTAATGGTGTGCCCCAGCAGGTGGACGACACCCATTAATGGTGTGTCCTGGCGCAGCAGCAACACACGTCAGCGCAGCAGCACCACAAGTCAGGTGGTAGCAGCACCACAAGCCCAGGCGCAGCAGCACCACAAGTCAGCGCAGCAGCACCACAAGTCAGTGTAGCAGCACCACAAGTCAGCGCAGCAGCACCACAAGTCAGCGCAGCAGCACCACAAGTCAGTGTAGCAGCACCACAAGTCAGCGCAGCAGCACCACAAGTCAGCGCAGCAGCACCACAAGTCAGTGCAGCAGCACCACAAGTCAGCGCAGCAGCACCACAAGTCATAAGCAGCAGCACCTCACGTCAGTGCAACAGCATTACAATCAGCCCAGCAGCACCACAAGTCAGCCCAGCAGCACCACAAGTCAGTGCAGCAGCACCACAAGTCAGCGCAGCAGCACTACAAGTCAGCGCAGCAGCACCACAAGTCAGTGCAGCAGCACCACAAGTCAGCGCAGCAGCACCACAAGTCAGTGCAGCAGCACCACAAGTCAGCGCAGCAGCACCACAAGTCACAGCAGCACCACAAGTCAGTAGCAGCACCGCCGCCGTAGTGCAGCAGCACCACAAGTCAAGCAGCAGCAGCACCACAAGTCAAGCGCAGCAGCACCACAAGTCAGCGCAGCATCACGTCAGCGCAGCAGCACCACAAGTCAGCAGCAGCACCACAAGTCAGTGTAGCAGCACCACAAGTCAGCAGCAGCAGCACCATTAAGTCAGCGCAGCAGCACCACAAGCCGCATGCAGCAGCACCACAAGTCAGCGCAGGAAGCCTAATAATTGGTCGGTATTAATGACCAAAACCTCAAGTTAGTTTGGCCAGTAACGTCGCCTGAAAGCCAGGCCACAAACCTCAAGTTTTGATGAAGTCTGGCAAGAGGGAGGGGCTAGTGGGAGGCCAGGAGGGGCTAGTGGGTGGGCTGGTGGGAGGGACTAGTGGAGGGACTAGGGAGGGGCTAGTGGTAGGGGCTAGTGGGAGGGGCTAGTGGGAGGGGCTGTGTGGGAGGACTAGTGGGAGGGGCTAGGTGGAGGGACGAGGGGAGACTAGTGGAGGACTAGTGGGAGGGGCTAGTGGGAGGGACTAGTGGGAGGGACTAGTGGGAGGCTAGTGGGAGGGACTAGGTGGGAGAGACTAGTGAGGGATCAGTGGGAGGCTAGTGGGAGGCCAGTGGGAGGGGCTAGTGGGAGTGGGACTAGTGGGAGGGACTAGTGGGAGGGACTAGTGGAGGACTAGTGGGAGAGACTAGTGAGGGGACTAGTGGAGGGGCCAGGTGGAGGGGCTAGTGGGAGGGGCCAGGGAGGGACTAGTGGGAGGGGCTAGTGGAGGCCAGTGGGAGGACTAGTGAGGACTAGGTGGAGGAACTAGCGGAGGGACTAGTGGGAGGCCAGTGGGAGGGACTAGGGAGGGGCTAGTGGGAGGAATTAGTCGAATTAGTCGGGGGAGTTAGTGTGAGAGGCTTAGTAGGAGGGAGTCATTAAGTAGGACGTAGGCTCCAGGAAGCAGTTAGACTCTCAGTAAGGCTTCGGGAATCAAGTAGACTCAGTAAAGACCCTGGCCGCTACTTGGCAGGATGTATGAGCCTCGTGCACAACTTTTACTGCAGATAAAACACTTTAAGACGGCCCACAGTTCCTCCTCTTCCACCTCCTCCTGCACCTCCTCCTCCTCCTCCCTTATTTATAATCTGGTCCACTTACTCACCCCAGTCAGTTGCCCCTCACACTCCTCGCCCACACCACCTGCTGCCTTCACTCCTAGCACCTTATATTCTCGTTATTTTATTTGTCTCTTATCTCTGCTCTCGTATATCCCTCGCTCTCACCAGTTCTTAAGTTCACTCGTTCGATTCTCCTTTGTCAAGTGATTTTTCTTAGGGACTTACCATTGCAATTTTCCCTCTGACTTCCATCCATCCATCCATCCATCAGGTCAGCTTCCTTCCCCCCTTTTTTTGTCTCTTTTTCACTCGTTTGTATTTTTCTTCCTACGTTCAATCTTCCTGTTTCTTGTTCTCTTCGCCTTCGCTCATCACCTCGCCTTTCCTGTGATATTCGTGGACTGGAAACGTGTGCGTGTGCGTGTGCGTGTGCGTGTGCGTGTGCGTGTGCGTGTGTGTGGGGGAGTGGGGCAGAGACTGGCTAGGGAGACCAGTCATTTTAATTTGCCTGATCTTTGAATTTATTTAGTGTTTGTTTATTTCCGTTTTATCTAATGTGTTTTTTTTAAGAATTAGTATTCAGTCTTTTCTCATTCTCCTCCTCCTTCCTTCTCCTCCTCCTCCACCACCTCCTCCTCCTTCCTCGTCCTCCCCAAGATTGGAAACATCACACGTGGGGTAAAACTTGGGTCTCAGAGGGTGGACGACTTACCATCCTCGACCAAGACAAAGTTTGACGTTTGTTGGCGAGAAGTCCAGGATCACGACGCTAGGTTTCATTAGTAAATAGCTCCCCTCCCCTGAGACGACCTGGAGGGGAGGTGAGGGGACGATGAGGGGAGGGGGTGAGGGGAGGAGGAGAGGAGAGGGGAGGGGAGGGGGAAGATTTAAGGGGAAGAGAATGGGGAGAGAAGGAAAATTTAAGGAGACGGGGATGGGGAGAGGGTGACGATTTAAGGAGGAAGAAGGGGAGAGGAGGAAGATTTAAGGGGAAGGGGAGGGAGATGATCTAAAGGGAGAAAAGTGAGAGAAAATTTTCAGGGATGGGGAAGTAGGCGAACGTTTTAAAGAGAGGGGAAGAGGATAGGAATTAGGAAAAATAAGTAAAAGAAAGATAGAGGAGGAATAGAGGGGAGAAGATGGAGAGAAAAAAGGCGTAGACACCTAACATACAACGCCCCCATCCCCGACACACACACACACACACAGACACACACACACACACACACACACACACACACACACACAGACACACACACACACACACACACACACACACACAGACACACACACACACACACAGACACACACACACACACACACACACACACAGACACACACACACACACACAGACACACACACACACACACACACACACACACACACACACACACACACAACCAGGGTTTTATCGCCATCCAGTTGAGAAAATAAAAATGTTTGTGTGTTGACTCTCGCTCACCCCAAGTCGTTTATCAGAGGAGAAATCTGTGGCAGATCTCACCTGGGAGTTGAGGTGGGGATGGGGGGAGTGAGTGGGAGGGTGGGTGGGGGAATGGATGGGAAAGAGATGTGAACAAAATGGGTGGAGGATGGTGAATGGAGTAAGAGGTGGATAAGAGAGGGAGGCAGGGAGGACATTGACGTGAGGGAGAGGAAGAAAACTGGCAATATTAGATTAATGATAACCGAAGAAGACACAGAAGAGGAGGAGGAGGAGGAAAAGGGGGAGGAGTAGAAGCAGCAGGAGGAGGAGAAGCAGCCGGAGGAGGAGGAGGAGGAGGAGAAGCAGCAGGAGGAGAAGAAGCAGCAGGAGGCGGAGGAGGAGGAGGAGAAGGGACAGAACATAATACGAACATCCGCCATGCCACCCGCACCTCCCTACCAAATTTCACTTTTTTTTTATTTTTTTTTCGTGACTTATTTTGTGGGTCTTTTCCCTAAATTTACTCAAGATGACTACTGGGAATTTTAATCTACCTCCGGGAACTACATATAGGTGCCTCTGGTCGACGTATTGCTAAGACCTGAGGGAGCAGTAGAGTCACCCTCGAAATTAATCTAATCCCTTCCATCCTCCACTCTTTTAACGTGAGATTCTGGAGGAGATGAAATTCTGGGTGAAAGTTACCGATCTCTCCCGACCTCCCTGGGACAGATAGAGAGACCTTGGCTGCCAATAATACATAATATGCTACCTCCTCCCCCTCTCTCACCCCTCCCCCCCTCTCACTCCTCCTCCCTCTCACCCCTCCCCTAACTATCGGGGGGGGGGAGGGGGGCTGGTCGAGTCTACCGTCTGTCAAAAATACGATTTTTAACTGTCTTTTTTGTATTTGGACTATCCCATACCGGACTGTACTTCTGAGTCCAGTCCACCCACACACACACACACAGTCATCGCCTGGGTGAAATAAATTGAATGGAAAGGTCAGAAGGATCAACGGGGTGAGACGAAATTGCATCGGCCAGCCTTCGTTACTAAGAGTGGCCCGAGTATAGAAAACGGAAAGCATTCGTTATAAACTGGTGAACCGGAAGAAAATGGATAACCGTCTTTAATGGGATAACGGACAAAAACGTAAAATTAACTGACATAAACGTAAAAATAACGGACATAAACGTAAAAATAACTGACAATAACGTAAAAATAACTGACATAAACATAAAAATAACTAATAACGTAAAAATAACTGACAATAACGTACAAATAACTGACAATAACGTAAAAATAACTGACAATAACGTAAAAATAAGGAAGAATCGTACGAATAAACATGTAAATAAATATAACAAAACATAATTTAAGAGATAATTTTTCCATACAAGGAACAAGACTTTATATATTATGAAAGATTATCGACCAAGGATGAAGAGAGAGGAAGTAAAAGAAATGCCATCACCATCACTAACACCATCACTATCACTAACATCATCACCCTCACCATCATCTACATCATCACTATCACCATCACTAACATCATCACTATCACCATCACTACCATCATCACCCTCACCATCATCTACATCATCAATATCACCATCACCATAGCTATCACTCACCACCATCACCATCACTCACACCACCATCCATACTTTCACTCACCATCACTCTCATCATTATTCTTACCTTCATTTTCACCCTCACCATCATCCTCACCCACACCATGACCATCACTCTCACCCTCCTCCTCACTATCACCATCATCCTCACTATCACTCACTATCACCACCATCCTCACTATCACTCACCCTCACCACCATAACCCTCACCACTATCACCATCACCCTGACATCCTTTTAACTTCAGGTGAACATGAAAATCACATCAACTAAACGTGTTAAAATTCGTTAACAGTCAGTCGGTGTCCTAACAGCAGACAACACTCACTCCTATATCCACACATGTCCACGTGTCCTCTCTCGCGTGTCCGTCTCTCTGACTTAACCTGTCACTATGAATATTAACGAAATATAACGAAAGGCATTATGTGTATAGGGTAGTAGGGTAGGGTAGGGTAGGGTAGGTTAGGTTTATAATCAGTCAGTCACCTGTAATTTCGTAGGTTCTCTGTTGCTAAATAACCATGATTTTTTTTTTTAATTTCTCATAGAAATTCTATGCACATCATGTAACTACTCACAAAAAATTGGCAGAGCTGTTCAATAATTCCTTTGCTCCGTTTCTTTTATCTTCATTTTATTTTTTTATCTTCGTCTTACAAGTATTATCTTTTACATATTTCTTCCTCTAAAAATTATCCTTACCTAAAAAAATCGCTTCTCTGGTTAGGTTCTTCTCCCCTTCTCTGTATCTTTCATTCGTTTCCCTTTAAGTCCCACATAAATCCTCTCTTTCCTTCAAGAAATACCTCACTCTACCTCCTTCATTCTCAGGTCACCCTCCACTTCATCAGGTCACTCTCCACTTCACGTGCTTCATATAAAACAATATTTCTTCATCCATTCACCTTCTATTTTTGTTTTCCTTCTCCAGAAATCGGTGAGTAGAAGCCTCCTCTCCTATTGGTCTATATTCTCGTATTCTGTCTTGTGATTGGTCTGATTCTCGCAGTAAACTCTTGTCACTCTTCTATATTTTCCCCCTTTTCCTCTCTATATTCTTTCCTCTAGTCAACTCTCCATCCTGTTGGTGTCAGCACTGATGGTGTGTGTGTGTGTGTGTGTGTGTGTGTGCGTGTGTGTGTGTGTGTGACAACGAGGGCTAGGTGAGGACAACATTGGAGTCATTGGAGGTACAACAGAAGGGTCACATTAGGGTCACTAGAGGAAGTATAGAAGGGCCACATTGGGACCACTAGAGGTAGAACAGGTGGGCCACATTGGGACCACTAGAGGTAGAACAGGAGGGCCACATTGGGGCTGCTAGAGGTAGAACAGGTGGGCCACATTGGGATCAAGTCAATAGTAATTTCCTGGCCGCCACCAACACAAATTTGCTGGCTGTGACTGACCCAGATTACCTCAGCCTGTGACCAAACACCGCCAGGGTCGCCTTGTGCTGTTCATGGTTGTCAGGTCTAGTCTGTATGGTCACCAGGTAGACTTTAGGGATATTAGCCATTAATTAAGTTCTAGATTAAATTAATTTATTACTTTAGTTAACGAATTACTATACATTCCCATAACACTCTGACGATTATAGTAATTTATTCCTACGAGAAACACATAATACCTGTAGTTTATTTCTCAATTGATTTATTTCTTAATTGTATAAAAAAAACCGTTTTGAATAAATTTACATCATCACTCATAGAAGAATAATTACAATGTATGGGTCGTCCCGTTGGTACAGCTATGACCTAACGTGATCTAACATAACCTAACCGTAATACCACCACGAGACCATGATAGCACCCCGAGACCATGATAGCACCACGAGACCATAATACCACCACGAGACCATGATACCACCACGAGACCATGATAGCGGCCTCACCACGAGACCATAATACCACCACGAGACCATGATACCACCACGAGACCATGATAGCGGCCTCGGACGGTGTCATCAGGTTAATGGTTATAGACAATTGGTGAGACTTCAGAGTAATGCGAAGCGAGACCTGGAATTATTTTTATTTATTTAATATTTATTTACTTATATATTTATTTATTTATTTATTTATTTATTTATTAAGAAAGTGAGTTGTGGGATTTTTTTTTTTCATTATTATTTGGCAATTCGTCGGAGTAACTACATCTCGGTAGACTTTTTCTTCTTCGTCTTCTTCGTCTTCTCCTTCTCCTTTTCTGCCTCTTCCACCTTTATCTCTATTTCCTTTTCCTTCTCTTTCCTCTCCTCCTCCTCTACCTGCTCCTTTTCCTCCATCTATCACTTCTCTTTCTTCCTTGACTTTCTTCTTATCTTTCCTATCATCCTCCTCCTCCTCTCTCCTCCTCCTCCTCCGACTCTTCCCCTGAGACCATCTGCCACACCTCCGGATCTCATTCCCAAAGCCTCGTGTCCACAATGTCCTGATCCACTCACGCCCAAGCCCCATAATCCTCCCTGATTAAGTTCTGAGTTCCTCAGTTCAGGTTCGATATGTCGATACAGTTCAGATTCCTTAATGCTGGTGATGTCTGAACCTTGACTGTGGACTGAGTGGGAGAGGGAGGAGGGGGCTGAGTGGGTGAAGGAAGGAGGCTGAGTGGGTGAGGGAGGAGGGGGCTGAGTGGGTGAGGGAGGAAGGGGCTGAGTGGGAATGAGGAGGAAGAGGACTGAGTGGGTGAGGGAAGGAGGTTGAGTGGGTGAGGAGGGAGGGGGAGCTGAGAGTGGGTGAGGGAGGAAGGGGGCTGGTGGGTGAGGGAGGGAGGGACTGAGTGGGTGAGGGAGGAGGGACTGAGTGGGTGAGGGAGGAGGGGCTGAGTGGGTGAGGGAGAGAGGGGCTGAGTGGGAGAGGGAGGAGGAGGCTGAGTGGGTGAGGGAGGAGGAGGCTGAGGTGGGTGTGAGGAGGAGGGCTGAGTGGGTGGCGAGGAGGGGGCTGAATGGGTGAGGGAGGGAGGGCTGAGTCGGTGAAGGAGGAGACTGTAAGCACCAGGGTGGTCCAGGGTCCTGGAGGACGTGGTCTGGTGGTCCAGGGTCCTGGAGGACGTGGTCTGGTGGTCCAGGGTCCTGGAGGACGTGGTGTGGTGTTCCAGGGTCCTGGAGGACGTGGTCTGGGGTCCAGGGTCCTGGAAAACGTGTGGTGGTCCAGGGTCCTGGAGGACGTAGTCTGGTGGTCAGGGTCCTGGAGGACGTGGTCTGGTGGTCAGGGTCCCGGAGAACGTGGTCTCTGGTGGTCCAGGGTCCTGGAGGACGTGTCTGGTGGTCCAGGGTCTGGAGGACGTGGTCTGGTGGTCCAGGGTCCTGGAGGACGTGTCCTGGTGGTCCAGGTCCTGGAGGACGTGGTCTGGTGGTCCAGGGTCCTGGAGGACGTGGTCTGGTGGTCGGGTCCTGGAGGACGTGGTCTGGTGGTCCAGGGTCTGGAGGACGTGGTCTGGTGGTCAGGGTCCTGGAGGACGTGGTCTGGTGGTCAGGGTCCTGGAAAACGTGGTGTGGTGGTCAGGGTCCTGGAGGACGTGATTGGTGGTCAGGGTCCTGGAGGACGTGGTCTGGTGGTCCAGGGTCTGGAAGGACGTGGTCTGGTGGTCCAGGGTCCTGGAGGACGTGGTCTGGTGGTCAGGGTCCTGGAGGACGTGGTCTGGTGGTCCAGGGTCCTGGAGGACGTGGTCTGGTGGTCCAGGGTCCTGGAGGACGTGGTCTGGTGGTCCAGGGTCTGGAGGACGTGGTCTGGTGGTCCAGGGTCCTGGAGGACGTGGTCTGGTGGTCCAGGGTCCTGGAGGACGTGGTCTGGTGGTCCAGGGTCCTGGAGGACGTGGTCTGGTGGTCCAGGGTCCTGGAGGACGTGGTCTGGTGGTCCAGGGTCCTGGAGGACGGGTCTGGTGGTCCAGGGTCCTGGAGGACGTGGTCTGGTGGTCCAGGTCCTGGAGGACGTGGTCTGGTGGTCCAGGGTCCTGGAGGACGTGATCTGGTGGTCCAGGGTCCTGGAGGACGTGGTCTGGTGGTCCAGGGTCCTGGAGGACGTGGTCTGGTGGTCCAGGGTCCTGGAGGACGTGGTCTGGGGTCCAGGGTCTGGAGGACGTGGTCTGGTGGTCCAGGATCCTGGAGGACGTGGTCTGGTGGTCCAGGGTCCTGGAGGACGTGGTCTGGTGGTCCAGGGTCCTGAGGACGTGGTCTGGTGGTCCAGGGTCCTAGGACGTGGTCTGGTGGTCCAGGGTCCTGGAGGACGTGGTCTGGTGGTCCAGGGTCCTGAGACGTGGTCTGGTGGTCCAGGGTCCTGGAGGACGTGGTCTGGTGGTCCAGGGTCCTGGAGGACGTGGTCTGGGGTCCAGGCCGGAGGACGTGGTCTGGTGGTCCAGGGTCCTGAGGACGTGGTCTGGTGGTCCAGGGTCCTGGAGGACGTGGTCTGGTGGTCCAGGGTCCTGGAGGACGTGGTCTGGTGGTCCAGGGTCCTGAGGACGTGGTCTGGTGGTCCAGGGTCCTGGAGGACGTGGTCTGGTGGTCCAGGGTCCTGGAGGACGTGGTCTGGTGGTCCAGGTCCTGGAGGACGTGGTCTGGTGGTCCAGGGTCCTGGAGGACGTGGTCTGGGGTCCAGGGTCCTGGAGGACGTGGTCTGGTGGTCCAGGTCCTGGAGGACGTGGTCTGGTGGTCCAGGGTCCTGGAGGACGTGGTCTGGTGGTCCAGGGTCCTGGAGGACGTGGTCTGGTGGTCCAGGGTCCTGGAGGACGTGGTCTGGTGGTCCAGGTCCTGGAGGACGTGGTCTGGTGGTCCAGGGTCCTGGAGGACGTGGTCTGGTGGTCCAGGGTCCTGGAGGACGTGGTCTGGTGGTCCAGGGTCCTGGAGACGTGGTCTGGTGGTCCAGGGTCCTGGAGGACGTGGTCTGGTGGTCCAGGGTCCTGGAGGACGTGGTCTGGTGGTCCAGGGTCCTGGAGGACGTGAATTGGTGGTCCAGGGTCCTGGAGGACGTGGTCGGTGGTCCAGGGTCCTGGAGGACGTGGTCTGGTGGTCCAGGGTCCTGGAGGACGTGGTCTGGTGGTCCAGGGTCCTGGAGGACGTGGTCTGGTGGTCCAGGGTCCTGGAGGACGTGGTTCAGGTCCAGGGTCCTGAGGACGTGGTCTGGTGGTCCAGGGTCCTGAGGACGTGGTCTGGTGGTCCAGGGTCCTGGAGGACGTGGTCTGGTGGTCCAGGGTCCTGGAGGACGTGGTCTGGTGGTCCAGGGTCCTGGAGGACGTGGTCTGGTGGTCCAGGTCCTGGAGGACGTGGTCGGTCCAGGGTCCTGGAGTGGTCTGTCAGGTCCTGGAGGACGTGGTCTGGTGGTCCAGGGTCCTGGAGGACGTGGTCTGGTGGTCCAGGGTCCTGGAGGACGTGGTCTGGTGGTCCAGGGTCCTGGAGGACGTGGTCTGGTGGTCCAGGGTCCTGGAGGACGTGGTCTGGTGGTCCAGGTCCTGGAGGTGGTCTGGTGGTCCAGGGTCCTGGAGGACATGGTCTGGTGGTCCAGGGTCCTGGAGGACGTGGTCTGGTGGTCCAGGGTCCTGGAGGACGTGGTCTGGTGGTCCAGGGTCCAGGGTCTGTCCTCCTCTCTTTATTTATTATACACAAGACTCTTACTCCTTCCTCTTATGCTGACGGAGGAGAAGATTCCTTCCTCTCATGCTGACGGAGGAGAAGATTCTTCCTCTTATGCTGACGGAGGAGAAGATTCCTTCCTCTTATGCTGACGGAGGAGAAGATTCCTTCCTCTTATGCTGACGGAGGAGAATATTCCTTCCTCTTATGCTGACGGAGGAGAAGATTCCTTCCTCTTATGCTGACGGAGGAGAAGATTTCTTCCTCTTATGCTGACGGAGGAGAAGATTCCTTCCTCTTATGCTGACGGAGGAGAAGATTCCTTCCTTATGCTGACGGAGGAGAATATTCCTTCCTCTTATGCTGACGGAGGAGAAGATTTCTTCCTCTTATGCTGACGGAGGAGAATATTCCTTCCTCTTATGCTGACGGAGGAGAGATTCCTTCCTTATGCTGACGGAGAGAAGATTCCTTCCTGTCATGCTGACGGAGGAGAAGATTTCTTCCTCTTATGCTGACGGAGCAGAATATTCTTCCTCCTATGCTGACGGAGGAGAATATTCTTCCTCTCATGCTGACGGAGGAGAATATTCCTTCCTCTCATAACGGAGGAGAATATTCTTCCTCTTATGCTGATGCAGGAGAATATTCCTTCCTCTTATGCTGACGGAGGAGAATAGTCCTTCCTCTCATGCTGACGGAGGAGAATATTCTCCTCTCATGCTGACGGAGGAGAAGATTTCTTCCTCTTATGCTGACGGAGGAGAAGATTCTTCCTCCTATGCTGACGGAGGAGAATATTCCTTCATGCTGACGGAGGAGAATATTCTCCTCTCATGCTGACGGAGGAGAATATTCCTCCTCTCATGCTGACGGAGGAGAAGATTTCTCTTTAGCTGACGGAGCAGAATATTCCTTCCTCCTATGCTGACGGAGGAGAATATTCCTTCCTCTCATGCTGACGGAGGAGAATATTCCTTCCTCTCATGCTAACGGAGGAGAATATTCCTTCCTCTTATGCTGATGCAGGAGAATATTCCTTCCTCTCATGCTGACGGAGGAGAAGATTCCTTCCTTTATGCTGAGAGGAGAAGATTCCTTCCTCTCATGGTGACGGAGGAGGATATTCCTTCCTCTTATGCTGATGGAGGAGGAAGATTCTTCCCTTCCTGACGCGAGGAGATTATTCCTTCCTCTTCGCCCCTTTTCCTCTTATAGACTCTGACGTTAGCCCGTCCTTCTTTTTTATACAGAAGACCCTGCTCCTACAGAAGACCCTGCTCCTACAGAAGACTCCTGCTCCTACAGAAGACTCCTGCTCCTACAGAAGACTCCTGCTCCTACAAAAGACTCCTGCTCCTACAGAAGACTCCTGCTCCTACAGAAGACTCCTGCTCCTACAGAAGACTCCTGCTCCTACAAAGACTCCTGCTCCTACAGAAGACTCCTGCTCCTACAAAGACTCCTGCTCCTACAAAAGACTCCTGCTCTCCTTCACTTATACAGATGACCTTCCCTGTCCTCTTTTGTGAGTGAACAAGAGCGCGACTCACAGGTGGTGGCGGGAGTGTCCATCAAATTACAACGTCGGCGACAACACGAGGAAGACCCACTGGGTGAGCAACTCATTCTGCTGATGAGAAAATAAATATTCCCCACCTGATGCTGACGCCGGATTATGATGATGCTGACGCCGGAGTATGATGATGCTGACGCCGGAGTATGATGATGCTGATGCCGTATTATTATGAGGCTGACGTCGGAGTATAATGATGCTGACGCCGGAGTATAATGATTCTGACGCCGGAATATAATGATGATTTTGTAAGTGTGATCGTGGTTAGTAATAATAACATCCATCGTTTAGTTCACCTTAAATAACAGTAAAGTGGGTCAGTTATACAGGTTAAATTCACTCACTTAATAATTCGTCCTTATTCAATTTTCATGCCGGGAGAAATATGAAAGATGTCTGTCTGTATATTGTAGCTAAACTTACGTCACATACACATTTAGTGAACCACGCAGCGAATGCATACTCATCAGCTTACTCATACACAGCAGCTTAGGCACACTCAGCAGCTTACGCATACACACCAGCTTAGGCATACTCATCAGCTTACTCATACACAGCAGCTTAGGCACACTCAGCAGCTTACGCATACACAGCAGCTTAGGCACACTCAGCAGCTTGCTCTACACAAGCAGCTTAGGCACACTCCAGCAGCTTACGCATACACAGCAGCTAGGACACCAGCAGCTTGCATACACAGCAGCTTAGGCACACCAGCAGCTTGCTCTACACAGCAGCTTAGGCACACTCAGCAGCTTACGCATACACAGCAGCTTAAGCACACCCAACAGCTTAAGCATACAAAGCAGCTTAGGCACACTCAGCAGCTTATGCATACACACCAGCTTAAGCACACCCAACAGCTTAAGCATACAGCAGCTTAAGCACACTCAGCAGCTTACGCATATACAGAAGCTTAAGCACACACAGTATCTTAGGCATACGCAGTGACTTACACACACACACACACACACACATAGCAACTTACATACACACACACAGCAGCTTACGCACACACGGCAGCTACACACACACACACACTCGTTATATGGTTACATACAGTGGCTAATATTTCATCATAGAAAACGGTAAAGTTAACGACAAAAAAGTATGACCAACTCAAAGTAATATCCCTGACACGATCACCACCATATTTACCTCGTTAATTTGGTAACAGTTGCTCTAAAATACCACGTTAACAACCCAACTTTTAGTAAATCAATTAATCATTCTGTTTTACCTCATGCTACTATCACTAATTAATTAATATATTATAACAATAAGAGTTCCTAATAGTAGTGTCAAAGAACCTAACAAGGGAGCGGTAGTTAGCGTGAGGCGAAGTGATGTAGCCAGAGCGTCCCTTCCTACCGCCCTCCCTCCCACTTTGACAGCTGTGCGCCTGCGACCGTCAGTTTGATTCTGGTGTTGACAGTGACGGTGCTGGTGAAAGACTTATTGGTGATATAATGGTGATAAGTGTACTGTGAGTGTATTACTGTAGTGGTGTATCTCCAGTGTTAATGACATCACAAATGGGTTTTTTTTATATTACGGAAGTGCTAAGACTATTACAGAAGTGCTAAGACTATTACAGAAGTGCTAAGACCATTACTGAAGTGCTAAGAGTATTACAGAAGTGCTAAGACTATTACAGAAGTGTTAAGACCATTAATGAAGTGCTAAGAGTATACAGAAGTGCTAAGACTATTACAGTAGTGCTAAGACCATTACTGAGTGCTAGAGTATTACAGAAGTGCTAAGACTATTACAGTAGTGCAAGACATTACTGAAGGAGAGTATTACAAGTGCTAAGACTATTACGGAAGTGCTAAGACTATTACAGAAGTGCTAAGACCATTACTGAAGTGCTAAGACTATTACTGAAGTGCTAAGAGTATTACAGAAGTGCTAAGACTATTACTGAAGTGCTAAGACTTTTACAGAAGTGCTAAGAATATTACAGAAGTGTTAAGACTATTACAGAAGTGTTAAGACTATTACAGAAGTGTTAAGACTATTACAGAAGTGCTAAGACTATTACAGAAGTGCTTAGACTATTACAGAAGTGTTAAGATTATTACAGAAGTGCTAAGACTATTACAGAAGTGCAAAGACCATTACAGAAGTGTTAAGACTATTACAGAAGTGCAAAGACTATTACAGAAGTGTTAAGACTATTACAGAAGTGCTAAGACTATTACAGAAGTGCTAAGATTATTACAGAAGTGCTAAGACTATTACATGTGCGGCGTGCGTTAATAAGACGACTATAATAATGGTAATAGATAACACGACACCTATGGAAGGAGCAGTGATCCAAGAGCCAGGATTAAAGAGTGGGAAACAGCGCCATTAAGGTAAGCTAAATCAAAAGTGACTCGTCTGTACTCAATGTTTGGGGATATTTTTTTTTTTTTTTTAGATTATCAGAGTTTTTTTTATTACTGGAGACGTGTATTAAATATTGATAAAGTTAGATATGTATGATACAAAATGATCTCTGGTTTAAAAAATTTTGTGGGTCAAATTAAAAAAATAAACTCAGAGGATTCAAAATGGCGCGCGGAAGAATACATAAACTAGGGAGGTTCGTGGCATCTCGGCGACTAAGAAGTAAAAAAACATTGCGGTTTATTACATGGTACCTCAGCGTAGGATTGGAATCTAAACTTAAGGATGCTTTCAAATTGCTTCCAATACCACATATCAGTTCTACTGTATAGCTTCCAATTCCTCTCCCAATAGGTGATTACGAAACCGTACTGTGACATCAGAGTAAGTAGTTCCCAAAACATTATTTTTTTTTTACTTTTTTATATCACGCGTTGGTTATTTGTGCTATTTATACGTTGTTTTGTGTGTTTGTAACCAAAAGTACTACCACCACCTTCATCACCACTACCACTAACCACCACTACTACCACTAACCACCACTACTACCACTAACCACCACTACTACCACTAACTACCACTAACCACCACCACCACCCATCTCTCTCTATCACACGTAGCGGAGGTGAAAATAATCCTCCCTCCCGTCCCCACAACATGAGTCCCGCATTATCAAATCTGAATAAAATACATAGCTTTCCGTAGCATCCATCAGTCTCCCTATTGAAGGCTTGTGTGTCCGGGGAGATCTCTCTTCTTGTTGGGACGCTACGAGTACGATATGTGAAGGGAACAAAAGAGGAAAATAATATGAGAATAGGAGGTAGGTAAAGAGGAGGGGGGAGAGGGGGAGGAGAAGAGAGGGAAATAGGAGGTGGAGGAGGGAAAGAGGAGGAAGAATAGAAAGGGAAAGAGGCTGGAAGTTGTGAATTACAAATTAAGGGAAGCGATAAGTGTGGGTCTTCTCTTTTGTTGTTACCTGTCAGACTGCACGGTTGTCTTTAGTCCTCAGTGAATCTGTACCTCTCCACCATCCTCCACCTCTCCACCACCATCCTCCACCTATCCACCACCACCTCTCCCCCACAATCCTCCACCTCTTCCCCCACCATCACCCACCTCTCCTCCACCATCCTCCACCTCTCCACTGCCACCCCCTCCACCCTCCACCACCTTCCACCATCACCCCTCCACCTCTCCCTCTCCACCCCTCCACCTCTCCACCACCACCCCTCCACCTCCACCACCATCCCCTCCACCTCTCCCCCCTCTCCACCCTCCACCTCTCCACCACCACCCTCCACCTCTCCACCACCACCCTCCACCTCCAAACCACCACCCTCCACCTCTCCACCACCACCCTCCACCTCTCCACCACCACCCTCCACCTCTCCACCACCACCCTCCACCTCTCCACCACCACCTCCACCACCACCCACCACCTCTCCACCACCACCTCCACCTCTCCACCACCACCCACCACCTCTCCAACACCACCTCCACCTCTCCACCACCACCCTCCACCCTCCACCACCATCCTCCACCCCTCCCCCCTCTCCACCCTCCACCTCTCCCCCCACCACCCTCCACCTCTCCACCATCAAATTCTCCACCTCCACCACCACCCTCCACCTCTCCCCCACCACCCTCCACCTCTCCACCATCACCCTCCACCTCTCCACCACCATCCTCCACCTCTCCACCTCTCCACCTCCTCCACCACCTCCACCTCTCCACCGTCACCTCCACCTCTTTCACCACCACCTCCACCACCTCCCACCTCCCCACCGCCTCACCACCTCTCCCCCACTGCCCACTACCTCCACACCTCCACCACCACTCCTCCACCTCCACCCACCACCTCCACATCACCTCCACCTCCACCACCTCATTCTCTCACTCAATCAATTCTCCACCTCTCTCATACCACTACCTCCACCTTCTGAGCCACTTACCTTTCCACTTTCTCCACTTCATTCTCTCCATCTCCTTCATCTTCACTTCAGCCTTTCCACCACTCATTTCATCATTTTCATCATCACTCCTCCACCTTCTTCTCCACTACTCACTCACTACTTGGCCTCATTCTCCACTGAAAGTTTCCACTCACTACCTCTTCCAGCACTAATTTTCTCATCTCTGCTGTCGTCTCATCGTTGGACTTAAGACTCTCAGCTCACACTCGCTGGCTGTCCCGACATTTAGAAGGTATAAAAACTGCCTCTGGCGGTCCATGAACCTTTACTGGGAGAAAATAAGTCTTAAATAAAAGTGTTTCCTCGGAGGTAGAAGCAGAAGGTTGCCAACGAGGCGAGGCTGCTGTATGAGTCTCCAGTTGGAGTGAAAAAACTTTAGCGAGTCTTCTGGAGCCTTGTTGCTGCACCGTGGAGAGAGGAGGATGGAGGAGGATGGAGGATAGTGGAGGGAGAGAGTGATGGAGGATGGTGGAGGGAGAGAGTGATGGAGGATGGTGGAGGGAGAGAGGTGAAGGATGGTGGAGGGAGAGAGTAAAGCATGGTGGAGGGAGAGAGGATGGAGGATGGAGGGAGGGAGGGGAGAGGAGGATGGAGATAGGTGGAGGGAGAGGAGGAAGAGGACAGAGGGAGAGAGAAGGGCGGTGGGAGGGGAGAGGATGATGGAGGAAGAGAGGATGGAGGATGCAGGAGGGAGAGAGAGGAGGATGGAATAGTGGAGGGAGAGAGTAAAGGATGGTGGAAGGGAGAGAGGAAGGATGGTGGGAGGGAGAGGATGATGGAGGAAGAGAGGATGATGGAGGGAGAGTGATGGGAGGATGGAGGGGAGGGAGGAGAATGGAGAGAGAGAGAGAGGAGACTTCTGGATGGTAGCACCGGAGAGTGATGAAAAGAAATAAAGGAAGGAGTGGAAAGAAAGACTAAACTAATAAATAAAAAGAGAAGATGAAAATAAAAATAACTGGATGAGAGAAGATAAAGACGGAATATGAAAAACAAAACAAAAATGTAAAGTAGATGAAGAAAGTAGTCGACGGTAAAGGTGTATTCACTTCGACCAGTAAAGTACACCGTTGGTTCACTTGCCCAGGAGCCTTAAGTATTTACAACAACTGGTGGGCTCTGGAGGACAACCAAGAGTAACGGAGAACTGTTCTATCGCCTGGAGGAGGAGATAAGGGAGGAAGAGAAGGATGAGGTGAGGGATGGTGAAGAGAAGAAGGTGGAGAGGAATGGTGAAGAGA
Organism: Homarus americanus; assembly: GCF_018991925.1. Lineage (NCBI taxonomy): Eukaryota > Metazoa > Arthropoda > Malacostraca > Decapoda > Nephropidae > Homarus > Homarus americanus. Next base: position 4,453,282 of record NW_024745073.1, read on the forward strand.
GGGATGAGGAGAAGAAGGAGGAGGGGATGGTAAAGAGAGGGAGGAGAAGAGAATGGTGAAGAGAAGAAGGAGAAGAGGATGGTGTAAAAAGGAGGAAGAAAGGGGTGGCAGAGAGAGAGAGAGAGAGAGAGAGAGAGAGAGAGAGAGAGAGAGAGAGAGAGAGAGAATAAATTTCATCTCACCCGTCCATGAAAAAGAGTAAACCTTGGAGTCTCATAGGAAAATACATCGTCTGGATTCAAGCCACAAAAAGGAACATTTTACCACAAACTGTTGGAGCTGTTGCAAGATTATGGCAACACCAACCAACAACACCACCACCACCACCATCAACCACCAACCACCACTCTTATCAGCCACCACTACTATCAGCTACCACTACTACCATCATCAATCTACCATCACCAACAACCACTAATATCATCATCAACAACCACCACCACCCTTACTCTCGTCAACCACCCCTACCACCACCACCACCACCATCAACCACCACACATCAACTACCACACATCATCATCAACCACCACCACCCTTACTCTCGTCAACCACCCCTACCACCACCACCACCATCAACCACCACCACCTGTTACAACGCATAACCATCTTTATTTACCGTTTATAAAGAATGCATTCAGGCGAGGCAAAGTAATGAAACTTAGAACACCATCAAACTCCTCTATGTAAACATTGTCCATCACACAGACCAGACGAGTGTAAAGTTTTGATGAACTCTCTTACCAACTTAAGCTGCATCTTATTATACCAGCTATTGTTTGTTTACGTTACTCTGATGGAAGGAGAGAGAGAGAGAGAGAGAGAGAGAGAGAGGAAGGGAAGACAAAGAGAAGTTAAAGAGAGGAAGGGAAAGCAAAAAAAAAAAGAGGAGGAAGAAGAGGAGAAGAAGGAAGAGAAGGAGGATAAAGGAAAAAGCAAAGAATAAAGGGGGGAAAAAAGGGGAGACGAAATAGGTGGAAAGAAAATGGTCTCTTCAATGGTCTGAAAACTTCTTAAAATTGCCTCAGCATCTGTCCAAAGTTTCTTATGACATGTGATATGATGCTTTAAGCTGATTCTCTTCTCCTCTTCTTTTATCCTTCTTCTTTCTTCTTCATTATTCTTGTTCTTTCTTCTTCTTATTTCGTCTTTCTTTCTTCTTTCTCCTTTATCTCTCCTTCGTTCTTCTTTCTTCTTCCTCTCCTGCTTTCTTCCCTTTTCTTCGTTCTTCTTCATTCTTCTTGTTCTTGCGTCTTCTTCTGTCTTCCTTACTTCTTCTTATAATTCTTCTTTCCTCTTCATGTTTCCTCTTCTTTCTTCTCCTTTCTTCTTCTTTACTTTCTCCTCTTCTTCCTTCCTTCCTCTTCTTTCTTCTTTTTTCTTCTTCCTTCTTATGTTCCCAATTAAGTGTTCAATTTCAACCATTCTTTCAAATCAGATGTGTGTTCTTGTTTTCCATAGTGTTCTTCACCTGATGTTCTCCTCTACCTATTATTGTTCATCCTTTTCTCCACACTGTTCTCCATCCAATGTTCTCCTCTACCTATTATTGTTCATCCTTTTCTCCACACTGTTCTCCATCCAATGTTCTCCTCTACCTATTACTGTTCATCCTTTTCTCCACACTGTTCTCCATCCAATGTTCTCCTCTACCTATTATTGTTCATCCTTTTCTCCACACTGTTCTCCATCCAATGTTCTCCTCTACCTATTACTGTTCATCCTTTTCTCCACACTGTTCTCCAACCAATGTTCTCCTCTACCTATTACTGTTCATCCTTTTCTCCACACTGTTCTCCATCCAATGTTCTCCTCTACCTATTACTGTTCATCCTTTTCTCCACACTGTTCTCCAACCAATGTTCTTCTCTCCCTGATATTGTTCTCTCTTACGTAGGCTGAGGAAACTAACAGAGCAGTGAGTTTGGCTCCAATACTTCAAGCTGTCTCAAAAAAATGTATACACACTACCTCAAGCGATCTCCTTGGTTATCTGTAAAGCGTTGTGTATACATTTTTTGAGACACTATATGATAAAAAAAAATATAGCGATTATTATGCCAAATTCACTTATAATTTACTTGTATCCTTAATGACTTCACCACCACCACCACTCCTGAAAAAAAAACTTTCTCTCACTACTTTCTTTCACTACTTTCTCTCACTACTTTCTCTCACTACTTTCTATCACTACTTTCTTTCACTACTTTCTCTCACTACTTTCTCTCACTACTTTCTCTCACTACTTTCTCTCACTACTTTCTCTCGCTTTCACTTTATCAAAAAAAATTAAGGTGATTTCCAGGGGAGTAATTTTTCTTCACATACTGTCCGCTTGGGTGACTTATATTGTGTGTGTCTGAAGGTGAGTGTAATGGTTTTATTCAGAGGCCAGTGATTAAGGTAACAAGAAGTGGTGGTTAGTGGTGGTTGTGGGGGTAGTTGGTGGTGGTAGTTGTGGTAATCAATCTCTCTCTCTCTCTCTCTCTCTCTCTCTCTCTCTCTCTCTCTCTCTCTCTCTCTCTCTCTCAACAGATTTTTAACCATTATCACTGGTAGCACCATCCCAGCTACCACCACCACTATCAGAGCTACTACTATCACTACCACTATTACTTCCATCACCACCACCACTACTACCACCACTATGGCAAGAGTTTGACATGTACAATTCCCCTTTAACCACCTTCTAGGTTGGCCTTCACGGTCAACCATAAAACAATTCCCACGCTGGTAGTTACGTCTAACGAGCCGACATCTTAACGAGGTCGTTTGGCATTCCCAGCACGTGTACAATGTTACAGTATGAAATTGTGATGTATTAACTTCTCTAACACAAATATTAATACTATTATTACTACTACTACTACTACTACTACTACTACTACTACTACTACTACTACTACTACTACTACTACTACGGTATTTTATGGCCACTCATCTCCCCTTATGCCCATACCTTCTCCACCATTTTAATATAACTCTCAGCTGTTACTGTTTCCCATTGATATCACTGTCTTCTTGCACTGTTTATCACTGTTCACCACTGATTCCTTACCATAACGAAATTATAACTTCTGGGGGGAATTTGCTGATATTCCGGTGAGGAGGGGGAGTTGAGGGGAGGGAGGGGCAGGAGGGGAGTTGAGGGGAGGGGAGAAGGCAGGAGGGGAGTTGGGGAGGAGTAGGGGCAGAAGGGGAGTTGGGAGAGGAGGAAGTAGGCAGGAGGGGGAGTTGAGGGGAGGGAGTAGGCAGGAGGGGGGAGTTGGGGGAGGGAGTAGGGCAGGAAGGGGAGTTGGGGGGAGGGAGAAAGGGAAGGGGAGTTGAGAGGAGGGAAGCAGGGCAGGAGGGGGAGAGAGGAGGAGAGGGGCAGGGAGGGGAGTTGGAGGGGAGGGAGGCAGGGGGAGCCGGAGGGGAGGGAGTAGGCAGGAGGGGGGAGTTGGAGGGGAGGGAGTAGGCAGGAGGGGAGTTGGAGGGGAGGGGAGTAGGCAGGAGGGGGGAGCTGGGGGGGAGGGAGGAGGGCAGGAAGGGGAGTTGAGAGGGGAGGAAGCAGGGCAGAGGGGAGAGAGAGGAGTAGGGCAGGAGGGGGAGTTGAGGGAGGGAGTAGGGCAGGAAGGAGTTGAGAGGAGGGAGTAGGCAGGAAGGGAGTTGAGAGAGGAGTAGGGCAGGAGGAGAGAGGAGGATTAGGCAGGAGGGGAGAGGGAGGGGAGGGCAGGAGGGAGTTGAGGGAGGAGTAGGGCAGGAGGGGGAGTTGAGGAGGGAGTAGGCAGGAGGGGGAGGGAGTAAGAGTAGGGAAGGAGTGTTGGGAGGGGAGAAGGGGCCAAAAGTCTGGCCCTGGCGGCTGCGGAACAGAGCGAATGGGCGTTCTAACCCTCTGGTGGTCAGGTACAGGACAGAAGAGACAGACAGACAGACAGACAGACAGACAAAAATAGAGAGCCATAGTTACAGTTAGAGAGAGACAGAGAAGAGGAAAAGATACGGCAATAATTAAAAGAAAAGAGAGATAGAGAGACACACACACACACACAACGTAGGAGAACAATGCATGGCAGTGGGGATAATTTAGTGTATTGACAGTCATCTCCGCCTCCCTCCCTCCCTCCCTTGTTAAACCTTCAGCTGTTCCAAGGGAGATGAGAGAGGAGAAACGGGGAGTGGGGAGAGGAAATGAACAGTGATAGGAAAGGAGGACGAGGAAGAGGAGAGAGGGGGAAAGGGAGTGTAAGGCAGTGTTGACAAGGAATACATGAATTAGAGCGACAGTCCAAATGTTCTTCTGGGATTATTCAGTAGACAAGGACGTGTGTGGGTCTCTCCAGTACAAACCTGAAGTACAGTAATTAACGCTCGAGCGCAATTAGAAATTACAATTCTGAATCTGCATAACAGAATTATAGTGTGGATTTACTAATGCAATTAAAGACAATATTACAAGAGAGAGTGTGTTGTGTGTGTGTGTGTGTGTGTGTGTGTGTGTGTGTGTGTGTGTGTGTGTGTGTGAGGGGAACAGGACAACACAGAGAGGGGAGGAAGGAAGGATAAGGAAGGAAATAGGGATGAGAGGGCAGAGGAGGGTAAAAGGGAAGAGGATGAAGTAATGGAGGAGAGGGAGGAGGAGGAGGGAAGGAGACGGAAGAGAGGAGGGGTAAGGGAGGAGGAAGGAGACGAAGAGAAAGTAGGAGAAGAGGAGAGGGGAAAGGTGGGGAGAGGAAGGAGAGAGAAGGAGGGAAGAGAGAAGGGAAGGAGCGGAGGAGAGGAGGGTAAGGGGAGGAGGGAAGGAGACGAAGGAGAGGAAAGTGAAAGAGAGGGGAGAGACAGAGAGAGGGAAAGGTGGGAGAGGAAGGAGGAGAGAAGGAGTCGAAAAGAGAAGGGAAGGAGTCGGAGGAGAGGAGGGGTAAGGGGAGGGGAAGGAGACGAAGGAGAGGAAAGTGAAGGAGGGGAGAACAGAGAGGGAGGTGGGGAGAGGAAGGAGAGGAAAAGGAGTGGGGTAGAAGAGGTGGAGGGAAAAGGAAAGAGATGGAGGAGAGGAAGGTAGGGGGGAAAGAGATCCTAAACGGTCCTTGACAACGTAAAGGAATTTAGGTGGGACATAACAGGTCAATTAGGGAACAATAGTTACCTACATTTAACAGAAGCATCCATTAAGGTTAAATTACCCTGTTACGAACTGCAGATTTTGTCTGTTGGTCGTCATATTCCCGCGTTTCCGCCTGTGAATGGGTGGGGATGTGTGGTGTTGTGGTGGTGATGGTGGTGTTGGGTGGGATGTGGTGGTGTTGTGGTGGTGATGTGTGTGGTGTGGGTGGTGTGTGTGTGGTGGTGTTATGGTGGTGTTGGTGGTGGTGATGTGGTGTGGTGGGGTGGTGGTGGTGGTGTTGTGGTGGTGGTGTTGTGTGGTGTTTGGTGGTGTGGTGGTGGTGTTGGTGGTGGTGTTGTGGTGTGGGTGGTGTTGTGGTGGTGGTGGGATGTGGTTGGTGTTGTGGGTGGGTGGTGGTGGGTGGTGTTATGGTGGTGTTGTGTGGTGGTGATGTGTGTGGTATGGTGGTGTTGGGGGTGGTGGTGTGGTGGTGGTGGTGTTGTGGTGGTGTGGTGTGGTGGTGTTGTGGTGGTGTTTGGGTGGTGTTGTTGTGTGGTGGTGTTGTGGATGTGGTGTTATGGTGGGTGGTGTTGTGGTGGTGGTGTTGTGTGTTATGGTGGTGTTGTGGTGGTGGTGGTGGGGTGGTGTAGGGTGGTGTGCTGGTGGGTTGTGTTGTGTGTTATGGGTGGTGTTGTGGTGGATGTTGTTGTGGTGGTGGTTGTGGTGTGGTGTTGTGGTGGTGTTAGGTGTGGTGTTGTGGTGGGGGGTGAGGGTAGGGTGGTGGTGTTGTGTGGTGGTGGTGTTGTTGTGGTGGTGTTGTGGTGTGGTGTGTGGTGCAGGTGGGTGTTATGGTGGTGTTATGGTGGTGTTGTTGTGGTGTGTTATGGTGGTGTGGTAGCTGGTGGGTGGTGTGGTGTTGTTGTGGTGGTGGTGTTGTGCTGGTGCTGTGGTGCTGGTGGTGGTGTTAGTGGTGGTGTTATGGTGATGTTGTTGTGGTGGTGTTGTGGTGGGTTGTGGGTGGTGGTGTTGTGGGTGGTGTTGGTGGTGGTGTTGTGGTGTGGTGTTGTGGTGGTGGTGTTGTGGTGGTGGTGTTGTGGTGGTGTTGTGGTGGTGTTGTGTTATGATGATGGTGGTGTTGTGGTGGTGTTATGGTGGTGTTGGTGGTGGTGTTGTGGTGGGTGTTGTGGTATTATTGGTGTTGTTATGGTAGGGTGATGTGGTGATGTTGTGTGGTGGTGTTGTGGTGGTGGTGTTGTAGTGGGGTTGTGGTGGTGTTATGGTGATGTTGTGGTGGTCTTGTGGTGGTCTTGTGGTGGTCTTGTGGTGATGTTGTGGTCGTGGTGGTGTGGTGGTGTTGTGATTTTGTAGTAATTTGTATTGTCCTCTGAGAACCAAATAGGAGCCTCTTGTCCGATTCCTTGTCTGTCATTTAGTTTTTTTCCTTGCTGTACGTTCAATTTCCTTTAAACGTAAAAATTAAACCTTGATAAAACAGTATTTTCTCTCCTACAAAAACGATATATATTTTTTTCTCTCTCTCTCTCTCACACCTCCAATCTTCTTTCACATCGAGTCACATGTCAAAAAAATAAACAACAACTTTTTGCGGTCTCTTACGAACGACTTCAATATTTGTTTTTTCCCTTTACACACACACACTCTCTCTCTCTCTCTCTCTCTCTCTCTCTCTCTCTCTCTCAGTCAATCACACAACGCAAAACGTCCATTTAACTCCAACAGGAATGTCGCCTACTACATAAAATATGGACGGCGGCGCATATCACACACACTTTCCATTTCCTCGATAGCTTTTAGCTCAGCAACAGCCAGGAGCGCAAATACACGAGGAGTTAATGGACGGCCTGAGTAAATCTGGGTCAGGAGTCGAACCTTGACGCGGACACATTAAATTCAGACGAGATGAGACGGAAGACGGAGGGAGGGAAGGAAGAGGAAGAGGGAGGGTGAAGATGAGGATGAGAGGAAGTAGAGAAGGGTAGAGGAAGAGGGGGGGAGAGGGATGATGATGATGAGAGGAAGAATAGGAAGGTAGAAGGAAGGAAGAAGAGGATGGAAGAGGGAAGGAGAACAGGAAAAGAAGGGATGATGATGATGATGAGAAGAAGAGGGGGAAAGAAGGAAGGAAGGAGGAGAGGGGGAAGGGGGAAAGAGAAGAGGAAGAAAAGGGATGATGATGATGATGATGATGATGAGACGAAGAAGAAGAGGAGGTGGTAAGAGAGAAGGAGAAGAGAAAGAAGAATAAAAGGAAGGATGATGACAATGATGATGGACTTTTATCATCATTAGGAATTCTGTAATGATGATTACTTTTAATAAATCCACATAACTGTTAATACGTTCATAATGACTTAATTAAATCGTGAAATCGCCGCACCATTTATAAAAACTCATCGAGAATATAAAATTTGGCTAAAATCTCCCAAGTGTGAATTATACCATAAAAACAGCGAAGTAATTTTCATTAGTCTCCAGGAAGGGGCACGGCCGTGAGCTGGATTTACGTTGTCTGCACTAAAGGCTCACTAGTTCCGGGTTACGGCCTGGCCTGAGGCTAATTGCTTCTTGAGATTGTCTCTCAGTGCCAAGGACTACTGGGAGATCCTGAAGACACATCCTCCTCAGGCTGTAGGATACACTCAGGGAGGTTGGCCAGGACAGGGTGCAACATCCTCACATGTGGAGTGTAGAGAGAGAGAGAGAGAGAGAGAGAGAGAGAGAGAGGATGGTGGAATACAATAAGATACACTAACAGTATTTTGTTTGTCAATCACGTAGCAACAAAAGATTTATTCCTCAGTGCCATTATACGAATAGTAATACCCTCAGTTATCCTCAGCTCCACGAGACGTCTTTAACTCAGCCAGTCTCTATAAAACACTGAGAGAAACTGTAAAATTCTCCCCGCTATATACATCATATATCACAGTTGTCTATACATATATTAGCTATACCAAAGCTAAAGTAACTGCTAGTGTCAATATAGGAGATGATATATATGTAATATAGACCTATCATGGGTTCTTATATAGTTTATTTTGTATTTGAAGTTAACTGTACATAGGCAGTCATCTTGTCAGAGGCCATAGTCAACAACAACTTTTACAAACCTAAGAATCTAGGTAAGTCGCTTTAAGTCGCTTTGTTCTTTTTATGCTATATGCACCAGGAAAAATATTCCATTATTATCCAACATCCATCAAAGTTATGGGTTGGGTTAGGTTAGGTTCACCATAACCAATCAGTCATTAACTTAAGTAATTAGTAAGATAGGGATCACAGATATGGGCAGATAATTGCTCTTTCGTTTATTTAACAAAGATCCATACACTGATTCACTCACATTCACTCCACAATAAACGTAAAGAGGGAAATGTGTTGACCTATAGACCCCAATATTTAATTACACTACTATGGTTTGGCTTATAAGGTCCTTAATGCCTCCAATGATACGTGAACTCTAATGGGGTAACAGCCACTTAGGGTCACTAGATCAACCTGAATTACTCTCGTATCAAACAGGTCTTCACGGGTGATTTTCCCCACTTAATCACTTATACGTAATGACTAGCCAAATCTTAATGGTCTAGTCAGATTGTTAAACTCAGTATTAGTCATGGTTATCACTATCCTCGTTATCGTCGTCATGGTAGATATCGTCAGTTAGAGGTAGCTATCATTAGTGAATTTGTCAAGTAATTGTGATCATCGTAACAGATTAATAGAAATGATCTTAGTCTTGTCATCATCATCATCATCGTTATCGTCTTTATCATCATCATCATCGTCATCATCATCATCATCATCATCATCATCATCATCATCATCATCACCATCATCATCATCATCATCGTTATCGTCTTTATCATCATCATCATCATCATCATCATCATCATCATCATCATCATCATCATCACCACCACCATGATCATCATCGTCATCACCACCACCACCATCGTCATCATCATCATCATCATCATCATCATCATCATCATCATCATCATCATCACCACCATCATCATCATCATCATCATCATCATCATCATCACCATCATCATCATCACCATCATCATCATCACCATCATCATCATCATCATCATCATCATCATCATCATCATCATCCACCATCATCATCATCATCATCATCATCATCATCACCACCATCATCATCATCATCATCATCATCATCATCATCATCACTAACCCCTCATGGCATCTCATCTCCAACAATATCATGAAAATGCATAGCAATTTGTGACTTCACCTGTAATCATTAAAACACCATCAGGTATATAAACACGGCGCCACAACTCTCATAACTAACTACATCATCTCAGAGGTTCACAATCATCAGTCTTCTTCATCAGTCTTCTTCATCAGTCTTCTTCATCAGTCTTCTTCATCAGTCTTCATATATTAAGTCATAACAGAACCAAAAAAAAACGTAAATTTTACCATAAAAAAAAAGTAGCGAATTTCAACAACATTTCAATATAACTCTTTTTCTTTGTCTCAGTTCTTCTCTTATTAGTTTCTCTCCTTTACTCTTTTACTTGATAGTCTCCTCCTTCTCTTATCTATCTTATCTCCTCTATAATCTCCCTACGTCATCATTAAATAAGAAAGACAATCCAGGTATAATTGACGTCTATATAACTCTCGGTCATTGTGTTGCTGTCGTCATCACAAGTTACCATTATCCACTTTTTGGTCATCATTAGTTACAATAATAATCCTTAATCATTAGTCTCCAGAAGTCAGTTTATCAGGTTACACGACTTGACCATTACTGACGTATTTTGGGATATCTCTTTACTTATATAATGACCAAGAAATCCCAGACAAGTGTAATATTTTGGATTTTACAGCAATAAGATTATTATAGATGTGTGTGTGTGGAGGTTGGGTGACGGGTATAAAGGGAGCTCGATGGATGGTGTTATTTGTATCATGTAAGGTTACCACAGTAGCTATAAAATTCTATAAAATAATCACTAAATCAAAGAAAATTCTAATAAATTCTTGTTTGCGAATTCATTCATTCGGGGAATTGTTGTCAAGACGTCAGAGAGCTTGTTAGTACCAGCCAATCAGCAAGTGAATGGCAATTGTGACGTCAGAAGTGCTCATTGATTGGGTGAAATTACAATAACCAGTCAGAAAGAGATTGATCCATGTGACGTCATTTTCTAGCTAATGACGTCAAATGTGGTTATTGATTGGCTGAGAGGCTCGACCAATCTGGCAAGGAGATGGCCAAGGTGTTATACCACTGAGTTATTTCTCTGATCGACGCATTCCTGGACAAGAGAGGTTGAGTAATATCCAGTGGGTTCTCTCTCTCTCTCTCTCTCACTCTCTCTCTCTCTCTCTCTCTCTCTCTCTTATACAATTGGGATTAACAATATTTGTAGCCCTCACCTGGTAATAACGACAGGTGTAGCACTTACCTGGAAATTTAGCCACAATATTGATTACAGTCTACCATTCACTCACAAAACACCCAATACATGCCAGAGTTCATAGAGGCGACATCCACCTACATAACTATATGAAAAACAGACCTTATGAACCACAACACCGTACAGTAATCATAGTCCTATCCCTTGAAGATGAAAAGCATATAAACACGCACACGAAAATGGGCCTACTGCACCAAGGGTCACCGAGAATAACACTATATTAGGCCGTGCATGACAAGTTTTCATGCCCTACAGCGAGCCAGCATGAATGATTACACCCACACGACGCTGCCTTCTATATTACAGGCCATCTCCATCATGTGGTGTGACATGTGGCAGGCTCTTATGGCTAGTGGGCGGGTGAGAGGTGGGTGGAAGGGTATATGGAGGGTGGAGCGGTATGTGGAAGTGGAAGGTAAAATCTGGGCGGAAGATGGAGGGAGGGTAGAGACTAACTAATGAATGATGGAAACGAGACGAGTTTATTGGTGGGAGTATGAGGCGTTGGTTGTGTTTAAGGAGTGTACTGTATGGCTATCATGTAGATATATCCGTTTATACATGCACATATGTAGTATGGCCATATATGTGGTAACCAAGTATATATGTGTTTATATTAGCCTGAATAGTGTGCAGGTGACGTAGGTAGGTGTGTCTGGGGGAGCGTGAGTGCGAGAGACAACATCAATATTTCTTAGGTGTTTCGCTGCAACACCTCTCTATAAAACCCTCCGTCTGGCCACGACAGGAGTGTGAACCAGGACCTGTATTCTTAAACGCTCGTACGTTAAAATATCCAAAGTTCTCGGAGCTGTTTTAACGTCACCTAATATATTACCATTATCCTTTTACATTTAGAGGTTTTCTTAAGGTTTGGTTTGATAAAGTCGTAAGAACACATCTGAAAAGCTTCCTTGACCTACCACACATAAATGGATTCTCAGTGGCTCGTAAATACTATTTCCTCCACCTCAAAAAATGGCGTCGAAATTGCATAGAGACTCAGCCAAACGAGTAATATTCTATTTAGTTAAAGGAAGAATTCAGACCACAAAATTATAAAATCAATTATCGTCTCCGTGTGTCGTGTCTGTCCAGGATAAGCCGCCGTCTCCCGTGACTTCATAATAATAAGTTTGTCGTCCATAGATCCAGATATATGAGAAGATGTCAAGGTAATCACGAATCCACGAACCCTAGACGCTATGCAACACGAACGCCAGGCAGTAAACAGTCCAGAAAAGGCATATATTCGTATAAATTTATCATATATCTCTATATACCTGATATAAGATGACAGCAAGATAATCCCTAATCTGAATCTTTTTAGTCTTTATAAAAAAAATTACCATGAGCAGGAAAATTAATCACCAATCCGTTCTTTAGACTTGACACACACACACCCACACACACACACACACACACACCCACACACACACACCCACAAGCCTCGGGAGCCACGGATGAAATTGAAAGCGGGCCGTGTTTTTATTAGTCCCCACAGTGACACAAACAAGGGCTACTAAAACCCAGTCTTGCCTCAACTTCACCCTCCCTTACCTACCCCTCCCCTAATCCCTCCATACCTACCCCTCCCCAATCCCTCCTTACCTGCCTTCTTCCCAATCCCCTCCCTTACCTACCCCTCGCCCAATCCCCTCCCATACTTACCCCTCCCCAATCCCCTCCATGCCTACCCTCCCCAATCCCTCCCTTACCTACCCCTCCTCAATCCCTCCTTACCTACCCCTCCCCAATCCCTCCTTACCTACCCCTCCCCAATCCCCTCCCTTACTACCCCTCCCCCAATCCCCTCCCTTACCTACCCTCCCCAATCCTCCCTTACCTACCTCACAATCCCTCCCTTACCTACCTCCCCAATCCCTCCCTTACCTACCCTCCCCAATCCCTCCCTTGCCTGCCCCTCCCCAATCCTCCTTACCTACCTCCCCAATCCTCCCATACCTATACCCCTCCCCAATCCCTCCCTTACCTGCCTCCCCAATCCCATACCTGCCCTCCCCAATCCCCTCCCTTACCTACCCCTCCCCAATCCCTCCCACCTTACCTACCTCCTAATCCCTCCTTACCTACCCCTCCTCAATACCCTCCCTTACCTACCCCTCCCCAATCCCTCCGCCCCACCTACCCCTCCCAATCCCTCCCTTACCTACCCCTCCCCCAATCCCCTCCATACCTACCCCTCCCCCAATCCCCTCCCTTGCCTACCCTCCCCAATCCCCTCCCTTACCTACCCCTCCCTCGACCTGCTTTACCCAACACACACCTCAACCTACCTCCCACACCTCTAACCTACCTCACACCTCTAACCTACCTCACACCTCTAACCTACCTCACACCTCTAACCTGCCTCACACCTCTAACCTACCTCACACCTCTAACCTACCTCACACCTCTAACCTGCCTCACACCTCTAACCTGCCTCACACTTCTATCCTACCATTGGCTTTGTAAAATGTTTCGAAACAGCTGTTGTGTACTTTTCAATCAATCTTTCCAAACACTAGTATGGGCATGTAAAAATCAGTCTCTCCAAACAAAGGTAAATACAGATGAATTCCCTATATAATACTTCATGACTTTGAGCCGCAGCTTCACAGATCGTAAACATAAGTATTGTCTATTTTAAATAATGCTTGGTAACAGGTCTCGTTTACGTGTGAATCAGTCTGTCTAAACATTGGGTCTCCTCTCGGGGTTGGACTTTGTTGAGCTCGAAACCAACAAAGTTATGGAGGTAGGATAAAAAAATAGTTTGGTTTATATTTTCCTCCGTCAATCAACTCTGTATATATTATTTTTTTTTATTTTTTTTTTTTATCTTTTTGGTATAGAGCCATATCCTGAAACACTGTGGGTGTGTGTGTGTGTGTGTGTGTGTGTGTGTGTGTGTGTGTGTTTTATTTTGGGATGTATGTATGTTTGCAGGTAACAGGCGAGTGTATACGAGTGTGTGTGTGCGTGTGAATGTTATGTAATTACTGACGCCACACTCTGTCATGGCCTGATTTTATGCGCAGTTTTTTTTCTTTTCTTTTTTTTTTTTTTTTTACATTTTCCATAGAGTGTTTGATATTTTTCACTGGCTCGCACTGAACGCGTGAGAGAGGTGCAACCAGTGGAGTTCATTATAAAATATATCATCATAAATGGCACGTATGACAGGATAATATGTTGAACGAGGTGTGAGTAATTTGTTGGACAAAATTACATGGCAGTTTTGGGCTGGAAACTTTATAGAAAAAAAAATATTTGGATTTGAGGGAATGTTTAAAATCTATAAAAAAAAAGGTATAAAGAAATGTTTAGGTTAGGTTAGGTTAGGTTAGGTTAGGTTAGGTTAGGTTAGGTTAGGTTAGGTTTTCTGTAAAGAGGTTAATAACAAATAAGTTTGAGAAGAGCATTTGGCCCGTCAGGGAAAATTAATTACACGTTGAAGAAAAAAAATGTCGTACACAAGATGAATTAAATGCAACTGAAATATAATTATCACTAATCTGCCGGCCAATTAATTATACTTTCCCCAGTTAATTAAAGCCTGGCGTGGAGGAGGCATAATCACCTCGTTATAGAAGGTGTTATGGAGTACAGACTGTAATAACAGAGGCATTACAGTACAGTACAGCTGGGTTAAACAGTGACCAACCCCTGTCCTAAAAGACCCTCAACCTAACCAAACCAAACCTAACCTAACCTAACCAAACCTAACCTAACCTTTTTATTTATCTTTATTTTCACTTTTTTTTATTTGTCGCCCTTCTCTCATCATCTTTACTTCCCTCTTAGTCTAATCACTGCACAGAGAGAGAGAGAGAGAGAGAGAGAGAGAGAGAGAGAGTAAATGTCATGTCCAAGAGATTAACTTGTCGTAGGCATGGAACTCTACTATCGTAAATTAGGATTAAGTAGCCTTGTTATCGCACTCAATGGGATTAAGGTGTCGTATACATGTGATTCCCTTTGCCTTCACCCACTCCAACACACTCCAACACACTCCACCACCCACTCGACACACTTCTGCTCTACCACGAAACTTCCACACCACTTTAAGTCATCCTAGTGCTGTGCTAACAAACTCTTAATATCATTCGTCTAACATTATTCTTAACTTATTTGAATTTCAGACCTATTTTTTTCCCATTTACACTCGAAAAGTTCCATAAAAGTTCCATATTAGAGCTGTCTTTGGTGTCTGAGTCAATCGAAAAGTTCCCTAAATGAGTTGAACTTTGCGTCTGAGTCAATCTCGTTGGGGTATACAATCAATCAGAGGCAAATTTACTCACTCACCGCCAGTCAAGTTTGTTCAGTGAGTTTGACGCATCGGATCTGGATTATACCGTGGGGAGAAGGGGATGTGCTGTGGGGAGTTTGGTGGGGAGGTAAATTAATGAGATGGGGAGGTGCTGTGGGGAGTTTGGTGGGGAGGTGAATTAATGAGATGGGGAGGTGCTGTGGGGAGTTTGGTGGGGAGGTGAATTAATGAGATGGGGAGATTTGAGGAGGTAAAGAAGTGTGAGGTGATGAGTATGTTACGAAATATGAGGTGTGTGAGGTGATGTGTAAGTTAGGAGATGTGTCCGGAGGGTGGCCATAGGTAGATAATTAAGAAAGATGTGAAGTAAAGTGACACTTGTTTACGAAGGTCGTCATGGCAACCCGTTTATTTATCAACACCAGATCGAGAGCAAGAGAGTTACCCACTTGTATCAACATTGTACACTGAATCAATACCACGTAAATGGCTTTCCTTTTTATGCTTTGACTCGATGGTCCTTACCCAATATTGCCTTATAACAACTCTCACTCCACCCCTTCATTTTTGACCGATTTTTTTGCTCAGATCATAAAGAGGAACTGACTTAATAGAAAAATACAATAACAATATATATATATCATCTCAGTATATGACTCCTTTATGTATATTTCCAAGCAATATATTCTCCACAGTAAAGAGGAAATGTTTTATAGGAGTATATTTCTTTAGCATTATATTGAATACGTAATTAAGGTATGTTTACTTTATTGTATGTAATGTGTTGGGCAGCTGATTACTGTATAAATCAGACTAAGGAATATATACTTCACTCTTCATATTTATTCTTTTCTGTTTATTTACACTTTCTTTCTCTTTATCGTGGTATTGTCCTTTTGTTTGTTCGTCTGTCTGTGTATAATTGGTGTCCACACAAATCCTAAATTAGAGAGACAAAAACTTTATATAAGGATGATGAACTCGATCACTCTTTTGTCGCCTTTGGTTCATATTTTTTCCACCAATCAATCAGCCAAACTCTCATATATTTTGTACTACAGTGTATCTATGAGTTATCAGACGCCTTTGAAAACTAAATAAACGTGGAAGTCTACTGAGGCGAGAAAAACCTTACGAGTTATTTGTCACGTGTAATGATGACAACGTGTTATTAAATTGTATTAAACTTAGATACAACTACAAAATATATATACAATAGCATTTATCATAAAAGATACTTGCCCCCCAAAAATTATTATTCTCTCTAATAAAAATCGTGTCATCGAAACATTCACATATGGCGTAAATTAAAATGAACTGGAAAGCAAAAATTAAAAAAAAAAAATCATCCACGTGTGAGGTAAAAACAGGCGTCACAGATATTTTTGATAACCTTTTTGATTTCGACAAATTTTGTGGAAAATTTATGAATTGGGTAAAATCGTCTATCAAAGAGCACATGGAATTAAGCCTTCGTGGAATTTCGCATATCAACTTTGCATTTATTTTCACGTGATTTTACAAAATTCACAAAAAGAATCATTTCTATTTTTTTCTCCACTTTGTCAATTCATCTTTATAAAACATAGTGTCACTGCTTGGTTGTTTTGTTTTGCTTTGTTTGTTTGAGTTGTCTTTTCGCGATGAAACTTACTTAACGACAACACTCACAACGACAACAACATCAACAACAACAACAACCAGCACCAAACAAACACAACAACAACAACAACAACAACAACAACAACAACAACAACAACAACAGCAGCAGCATGGTAACAAAAGGTCTCAGATGGCGTTGTAAGCAGACCAGCTAAACAGAATTATAAATGTGTCGTTAATTATTCAGGACCAAACGACAAAATTGAGCACACTTTAGTTAATAGTAAGTCCTCGTACGGTACCAAGAGAGAAGGGGTGGGGTGGGGGGTGGGGTGGGGTGAGGGTGAGGTGGGTGGAGAAATTCGACAATCGCCCTACCATTATCTGGTGATATGTCAGGATAATTTTAGCTATTCAGACAGGTGTAAACATTTCTCTCCACTCCTTTATTCTCCTCTCCACCGTCTCCTCTCCATTCCATCTCTCTCTCTCCACGCCCTCCCTCTCCATCCTCACCCACGCCCTCCCTCTCCTCCACGCCTCCATTCACCCTCACCCACGCCTCCTCCATTCATCTCCTCTCCCCCCCCTCCCTCCATTCCCTCCCACCCCACCCCTCCCTCCATTCCCTTCCCACTCCACGCCCTCCCTTTCCATTCATCTCCCTCTCACTCCACGCCTTCCCTCCATTCATCTCCCTCTCAGTCCACGCCCTCCCTCTCCATTCCTCCCTCACCCACGCCCTCCCCTCCATTCCTCTCACTCCACGCCCCCTCCATTCCTCCTCACTCCACGCCCTCCCTCTCCATTCATCTCCTCTCACTCCACGCCCTCCGTCTCCATTCCTCTCTCACGCCCTCCCTCTCCATTCCCTCTCCTCCACGCCCCTCTCCATTCCTCTCACTCCACGCCCTCCCTCTCCATTCATCTTCCTCTCTCTCCACCCTCTCCCTCTCCATTCATCTCCCTCTCTCTCAACGCCCTCCACGCCCTCCCTCTCCATTCATCTCCCTCTCTCTCTACGCCCTCCTCTCTACCCCTCCCTCTCCACCCCTTCACCACCTCTCCTCACTCCCTCTCACCCCTCATAACGCGCCCTATTGGTTGTGTGTGGCAACATGGGTAAACATCCAGGAGGTAGCAGTGTGTGTGTGGCTGGACGAATAGTGGGATTTTGGGGGGGATTATTTTAGGGATTTTGGGGAGGAGTTGTGGGGATTTGAGGGGGATTTGGGGGGATGGTGACTATTTTAGGCTGTATGAAGCGACAAGGATTAAACTCGATGGATAATTCAGGTCTTGTTGTGAAATGAGAAGCAACAGGGAGAAGCATATCTGTCGAAGGAGCTAGAAAAAGCCAAGACACACACACACACACACACACACACACACACACACTATCCTTTTAAAGCCCACAACTTGCCTCACTGTGGTCGACCATTCACCTGTTATGATATTAATTACACTCGGCAGTCACCTTCATACATCACCATAAATACCTGGAGTTATTGATAAGTAATAAGTCGTAAGTCAAGAGAAAAATTATGAGTTTAATTCCCAGTAAAACATGGTAGGTGCGTGAGGTGTTAGAGAGAGAGAGAGAGAGAGAGAGAGAGAGAGAGAGAGAGAGAGAGAGAGAGACTATGAATGCTCAAGAATTAAACTCCAATTCAACAAGACGAAAACAGAATGAGAATTAACTCTGAATTAACCAAGACGAAAAAACAAAAATAAAAATCAAATAAGAATCAACCCCTCTAAACCCCTCTGAGTTCCTTCCCACGTCCCTTTAAAATACCTTCACCCACCCACCCCTCACACCACAACCCCACCCAACTGCCCACCCACTTGTTCCCTCCACCCACCTACCCACTCTCACCCTCCCGCCCACCCCCGCCTCTTCATCTCTCTCTCCTTGAGGCTCAGGTGGTCTTCACAACAAGATTTTCGACATCATTGCAATTTCCTCCTCGGAAGTCCAATGTCGGGCCCTCAGTCCTGCGATCTCTTATTGTGCTCCCGAGAGACCCAGAGAGCCATTTGTATTTGTCGGGTTTTTTTTGTGGAAGGAAGGAAGGAAGGTGTCTTTCTTTCTTTCTTTCTTTCTTTCTTTCTTTCTTTCCTTTCTTTCTTTCCTTTCTTTAACCTTTCTTTTTCCTCTCTCACTCTCTTGAAAGGAGACTAGGAAGGTATAGAAAGTGGAAAGGGAGAGAGAGAAAAAGAAGAAGGAAGAAGTAGCAAGAGAGAGAGAGAGAGAGAGAGAGAGAGAGAGATTTTTATATGCCGATCTTTTATAGAGTTCTCTCAACTTTCGGCTTATTTTTGAAAAGTTTAGAAAGTAGGGCTGATGAAGAGAGAGAGAGAGAGAGATATATATATATATATATATATATATATATATATATTCATTCACAGTGGTTCTAAAGTGACAGAAAGGAGAGAAGGAGAAATAGAGAGAGAAATGATAAAAAGAAGAGAGGCGAGGGAGATAAAGCAAGAATAAGGGAAATAAACAGATAAATACACAGAGGAAGGGGGAAGATAAACCAAGATAGAGGTAATAATTCCTCTCTCTCTCTCTCTATCCCCCTACGCTACTTCCCCTCCTTTGTAACGAGCCATAAGTGAAGGGCTGAGTCACAGTCTTTGCAATAATAGAAAATGGAATGAGAGTCAAATTGTATGTTGCAGACACCAACCTTCCCCCCGTCATCTATTGCACGTCTTCTTGTATTATCACCTATTGTTGTTTTTGTTTGTTTTATTTACCGATGAAGCTATTATATAGATAAATTTTTTCATTTTTTTCATACTTAACTCTGACCTAACATGACCTAATCTAACTCTAACCCAAACCCAACCTAATCCTAACCTAATCCAACCTAACCCAACCCAAACCTAACCTAATTCCAATCCTAACCCAAATTAACCCAAACCTAATTCAACCCAACCCAATCCGAACCCAACCCAACCCAATCCCAACCTAACCTAACCCAATCCCAACCCAACCCAACCCAAACCCAACCCAACTCCATCCAATCCCAATCCAACCTAACCCAAACTCCAATCCCAGTCCCAACCCAATCCCATTCCAACTCCAACCCAAACCTAACTAACCTTAACCCATCCCAACTCAACCTGACCTAATCTAACCTAACCCAATCCTAACCTAACCTAACCTAACCTAACCTAACCTAACCCAAACCTAACCTAACCCAAACTTAACCTGACCTAACCCAACCCTAACCTAACCTAACCCAAACCTAACCTAACCTAACCCAAACCTAACCTAACCTAACCCAAACCTAACCTAACCTAACCTAACCTAACCCTAGATTGTTATCAGAGATGTTCCCCAATATTGTTTCGTCTCTGTTTACTTATATTTAGTTGTTGTTTTTTTATCGTCATAGTGTGGGTTTGTTTTGGTCAGGTCAAAGGCCTTTAGTATTTAAATATTTGTGGGCATTTATAACTTTATTTTTATTTAATTTTGTCAATATTTTTCTTGTATTTTTTGTTCACTAGATTTTATTATAGTTATACCTTTAATTTGAGTTATTGGTAAGTTTTCTTTGATATATTTTTCATGATTATATTTTGTTTTATAATGGGTGTTTTTTTTTTCGTATATACTTCTTATGTACTGTAAATAACATATGTTACCGTAAAATAATTTATAATTGTTGATGGCTAATGTACTGCAGTATTTACTAACCTAGAACACATATTTCAAATTATTAATTGTTTAAACACATATTATTATAAGATCAACATAATCCACAAACCCACCCTGGAAAAGAAATGGGGAAGAATAAAATCATGGTGCTGTCCGTCTGTCCGTCTGTCCGTCTGTCAATTCGTCTTTCAGCTGTGGTATAAATGGTGTCCACGCGATAATTAATGTTCTATTGAGCAGATTGGAACCAGACTTTGTATACGTGTTGTGTGTGTACTACTGATGAGCCCTATTGAGTGTGGTCTAGTTTAATTCATAAATTAGTTTACAATATAACTTCCAATTTCGATACATTACTCAACACAGTGTCCACCTTTCAGTTAATCAATCAGTCAAGTCAGTTTATCATTCAGTCAGATAATTAGTCGATCCATCAGTCAATTAGTCAATCCGTGAGTCAATTACGAGAGGTTTTCATAGAGCTGTCTAACGCATGATGAATTTAGAAGCAGAGGCTAACGAACTCGCTGTTTGTCTATTGATTAGTGAGACCGAGAATGGTGCAGGAGGGGTTAGGAGGGGGTGAGGGTAGGGGTGGAGGTAGGAGTGAGGGGGTAGGAGGGGTGAGGTAGGGGTGGAGGGGAGGGGAGGTAGGGGTGGAGGAGGAGGGAGGGGGTGAGGGTAGGGGTGGAGGAGGAGGTAGGAGGGGGTGAGGGTAGGGGTGGAGGAGGAGCTAGGAGGGGGTGAGGGTAGGGGTGGAGGAGAGGGGGTGAGGTGAGGGTGTGAGAGAGTGATAGCGGAGAGGGGTGAGAGAGATGGGAGAAGGAGGAGAGGGAGAAACAATGGGAGAGAAAATAAGAAAATAGGGAAAGATGAATAATTGAAGGAGTGATAAAAGGAAATTAAGTGGTGAGAGAGAGAGAGAGAGAGAGAGAGAGAGATGCCTACATTCAACATTACTAAGGGAAAGTTGTCATCCACACTCTCACAATGGTTAATTGACCAGGTAACACTCCCCTTGTCGGACGTAGGTGGATTTTCCGCCTCTCACTCTTTCCCTTCCTCTCCCT
This sequence comes from Homarus americanus, assembly GCF_018991925.1. Classification (NCBI taxonomy): domain Eukaryota; kingdom Metazoa; phylum Arthropoda; class Malacostraca; order Decapoda; family Nephropidae; genus Homarus; species Homarus americanus. The sequence goes on from NW_024745073.1 coordinate 4,474,469, forward strand.
CTGGCATTCTCTCCCTCTCACTCTTACTCTACCCTTCCTTCACCTTTCCCTTGCACAGTCTCTCCCTTCTCCACATTTTCATTTAACTCTTCCCTCTTTCATTCTCCCTCTTTTCCATGTCCCTTTCACTCGCCCCTTGTCTTCACTCTCCCTCTTTATCACCTCTCCCCCATTCTCTGTCTCTCCCTTCCACTCTCCCCCGCCCTTAGTTAATGTTTATCAATACTTGTTAAAGGCAAAGAAGAAAATATAGCATAGGGGAAAAAGAGAGAGGGAGAGAGATAGATAGAATGGGGGAAGGGAGAGAGTAGGTGAGGAAGGGAGAGGGTCAGAGAGGGAGAGAGTAGGGGAGGAAGGGAGAGGGTCAGAGAGGGAGAGAGTAGGGGAGGATGAGGGAGAGAGTGAGAGAGGAGGAGAGAGGGTCAGAGAGGGAGAGTGGGAGAAGGAGAAAAAGAGAGGGAGAGGAAGAGGGGGAAGAATAATAAGGTATTTCCCAGAACTTAAAAACACGACAAACTTTCCTGTATCAGACTCCCCAGTTCGTCGTGTGAGTGAGACAAGTTTATTCACCTTACATTTCCAAACTCAATTTAATCCTTCAAATAATTCAAATTAACTCAATGACGTGTCTTAATTTAGCTCTTAATTGAACACTAAATACTATAATGACATCTAGAGAGCGGAACTTCATCAATTAATTAATGCAGAAAGGTTTCCTCGCAGTAAACTCTTTTATTATATTGAAATGATTAATGACCACCTCATTTAAATACATCAAGTGCTACAAGTACATTTGTAGCGGAAATGTCTATTAAATATATGAATATTATTATGGTGGTAAGCTTTAACATTATTTCCCGATAAAATCTGTAATGAAGTCAAGGAATTCAACTCGTTAATGAATGCAAAACAGTGTCATAACGCTAAAAGGTTCAATTTAGTTTCTTAATTAAAGTTAATGTTTCATAAGGGTGTGAGGGATAGGATGTTAGGCCAGGCCGCCGGCCAATATGGCCGCCGTTTGTTTACAAACACACATACGGACACCAGCCTGATCTACCGCCATGTGTCAACACCACTAAAGGTGGCTTTCTCACACATGGCTTCGTACTCCTAGTGGCTTTTTCGTAGGTGGATTTTCCCCTCTGACTTACTTATGGAATGGCCGCTTCATGCAGGTGGCTTTTTCTCCTTGGTTGGCTTTATTCCCCGCACCTTGACCACCGACCAGCCTGGCTCTATCTTAAGTCCTCGATTGACTCTCACTTAAAGTTTGTGTCAGCATTCTTGGACGCCGCTCAAGGGACCCGGGATTAACTTCACGATTACCACACACATTTTTAGACGTTTGTTCAGCACCGAGACTTTCCTTAAAGACCCGAGTTTACCTACAGTAATTTGTTTTTTTAAAGAAGAATATGATGACCTTTGAGTTCGGTTTTTACCTCGAAGATGGTGGTAGTGGTGGTGATAGTGGTGGTATTGGTGGTAGTAGGGTTGTTGGTGGTAATGGTGATAGTGGTGGTGGTGGTGGTAGTGATGGTATTATTATTATTATTATTATTATTATTATTATTATTATTATTATTATTATTATTATTATTATTATTTCTCTCCCTCCGTTCTGGGTCAACATAATATATACTGTACAGGTAAAATAAGAACCTGTTTATTATTAGAAGCGACCAATATTGACTAGTGATGTGGTCTGGTCCAGCTCACTATTGAAACACTACGGTATATTAATTTCAGATTTATGACCTCACCGGCTTAATTATACCGCCGAATTAATTTCTAATTTGTGGTTATTTTGTTGCACGAAAGTTTTTTTGTTGTAATTAAATAGTTTATCTCGTGGCTATATGCAATAGATATATAATAATAATAGTATTTAACTTGACAAATATTATATGAAACTTCTACAGAATAAATACAGTATATCAGTGTAGAAGTAGTACACTGTTTAGTAATGTTTTGTGTTCAATGTATATAAGGTAGCAATGTACCTTCACCACTTCCCCAACAAGATACATTGGAGTTGCCCCTGAGTGAACCAATGTCTCTTTTAACAGGAGCGAGCATTGCACCCATTCTACCACCGTATCCCTACATTTTATATATGAATACCATAAAAGTATTCATATGTATACATCATCTGCGATACATAAATGACTACAAATATTCATAGCAATATCACTATCCATACATTAAATATTCAGTACAGAAATATGAATATACCCGAGTCATAAGTAAGGGCACAGAGGCGAAAATTATCCTCCACGACACACGGAACTCGGCTCTACGTGTAACTTCTACTTAACACTGTATTCACCCCCACGTCGAAATGAGAAACCAGCGGGGTGTGTTCTTTAATGCCTGGATTTATTCGGATTATTTGGTCGTGTATTTTTTCAGGTCTCATTTAAGGCTGATTCCTTCCCCACGTTCTTACAGGTGGATTTACCCGGATTAGCTGGTAGCGTTTTCTTAGATCTCCACTTTAGCTGGGTTTTTTTTTTTTTTTGGGGGGGGGGGTGCGTTCTACTAAGGCGACTGGATATAGCCGGATTCTTTGGTTATGTACTTGGAGTCGAAAAACATCACGGGATTCATTTGCAAAGTTCTCCCAAGCGTGGATTTTGGCCGGATTCACTTACAGCGTTTTTTCAAGCATGGATTTTGGCCGGATTTATTTACAGTGTTTTCCCAGGCGTGGATTTGGTCGGATTCTTGGGCTGTGTTCATGAGATACAAACACCGGGAGAGAAAGAGGAATGATCTGGGGTTTCGTTTAATGAGAAGTGTAGAAGAGAGATATGAGAGACGGCCTGAAGGAGACAGTGGGAGATTTCTGTCTGCCTGAAATGCTAGAGAGACATTGTTGAGTAAAGAGACAGAGAAAATGAAGAGATAGAGACAGAGATAGGAAAATATAGAGACTAAATGAATTGATAAAAATTTAAAAAACTAGAGAGAGAGAGAGAGAGAGAGAGAGAGAGAGAGAGAGACATGAAGAAAAGGGAGAGAGACAGAAAGCTATGAAGTAATACAGGGAAAGACAGAGATACAGACACAAAGAAAGCTAGACACAGAGACATTCGACCAAACAGACAAACGGCTAGAGAGACACTCACCTAGAAAGACAGTCAGCTACTCAGACAAACAGTAAAGCCATTAAAAAGTTTTCTCTCTGTTGCCTCAAAGAAACTTAACTTGAAGGTCTTCACCCCAGAGACGTCCGTCCACCTCCCCGTGCCCCCAGAGAGACTGACGTGAGGGTGTTGGTATGTGAGCCTTGTGAGACTGTCTTTGTGAGCTTCGGCCTCTTGGTGACTCATAACATACATACGTGTATACGCAAGAGAGTGTGAGGGTTGCCAGGCTGACTGTCACTCTTAATCTTACATTTTAATTCACAATATATATACTCAAGCGATTGTGAGTCTTGTGAGCTTAATTTTATGAGCTGCGTCCCTCTCTGTGGCTCATAACACACAAAGTCACGTGTATATATCAAACGAATGTGCTAAATATATACAACTATGCATATTCTTGCTTTGTACTTTTCATGCACAGGAAATAACATCTTACGTGGCATTATATACAGAAGGAGGCAGCCGTGGGTGTTTTCCGCAGCGGCAAAATAAGATTATATTTAAAAAACGTATATATAAATTTCTCATGCCTGTACCACAAGGGTGTAATTTTTGCTCCAGATAATTATGGTCTTAATTAGTAGTTGTAGAGTTCATAATTTTAACGTTGTCAGTCCCTCCCACTACTCTGGTGAGGGGTGGAGGGTGGGAGGTGAGGGGTGGGGGGTGAGGGGGTGGGAGGTGAGGGGTGGGGGTGAGGGGATGGGAGTGGTTTCTTGAGGTCCCCCAATCTGACCTTGGCCTAACTAGACTCTCTGGCTGATAAAATCATCACTCAGGTCAAGTTTCACCATAAAGAGGGTCAGGAAGGGGAGGTTATACTGCACCACACGTTATATGATGTTAGTGACCTCGTCTGTATGTCTCTCGCCCTGCCTTGTACTCACCGCCATTGGTCTAAGTTATTATTATTTTTGTCCTTCTTCTCACCCTCTCTCTCGTTCTTCTTAAATCCCGCTTTTTTTATGCCACCTAAATGCTCTCCTCACTTGTCACGTACATTACCAAACTCACTATTTACATGTTTGTGTTGTGATTATTATTGTGTTTGTAATTATTCAACCGATTGTGTCTTCATTACTCAGACAAAAGACATGTCTCTCCACACAGTCCTCACACAATAATTTACTGACCCTTACAGCATGTGGTTTGTCCCACACACACACACCGTCAGAAACATACATAAACTCCGTGTGTACCCATTACTTCAGGTGTAATAAATACCGTTTAAGAAACAAGAGAGCATCAATAGCAACACTCGTCCCTCACCCAAGCTGTGATGTAGTGTTGGCTCCCCCTCTCCTCCTCTCTCGTATAGTAGTCTGGTGGTACTAAGATGGATCCTCCTCCCCTTCCAGCACTACATATGTGAAGTCAACAGTGGTGGAGTAAATCCCAAGTTTACTCTCCCCTTGTGTATGAAGTTTAGTGTTCATACCAACACTCGTTCATCTGTCACGCCCCTCGTGCCTCTCTGTTGCCCCGGCAGCCAAGTTATTCATCACCAACAACTTGTTGTTGATATACGCGTCCCAGCTTTCTGCTCATCACTTCTCCTATGCCTTCTGGGGACAACTGAACTTTTTACATAAATGTATTTAATTGTGCAGCGTTGGAGAGGCTCCTCTACCTCCCCTCACTTCAGTAATCCTCCCTGTGTAGGGCCATTTGTAAGTCCCATTCCCTCAGCCTCTCCACAGACATAGTGCTATTTGGGGAACAAATGGCTGCGTCCCTCGCCTCTAAACCTCTGCTTGTTACAGACAACGTTTGATCTCCTCTTATTTAGCCGTTTAGGATGAAGGTTAGTTGTGGGTGAGGTGGAGAACCCGGGTACGTGGGCCACTCACTCACTCACTCACTCTTCATCTCCATACTACAAACATAAATTCACAGCCGAAATTGTCGAGGGAACAATAGTTGTAGAATATTAAATTTCCGTCTGTCAGTGATGCCAGCGTGTTGTTGTTTACTCCGAGGAACAACTGGATGATCTCTGTTTATTATTATTATAACTGAGAGTTTTCTGTTTATCTGTAATTTGATTCACCCCCCAAAAAAGTGATTAAAAACTGCGTCAAAAAGCTCAATATATACCGTTACTGACCGAGAACACTTCACGAAGAGGTCACGTTGATGTAGTTTATGAATAATCCCCCCCCCCCTCTTTATTTCCAGTCTCATACACACACAACCAAAGGCACCGTGGAAAAGTTGATATACACTCACATCAAACGGAAGACCGAAGCCGGAAAAATAGCCATTATGAGATTTCCGTTAAAAAGGCGGAAACAGAGCGAGAAGAGCAGCATTAACACAGTGAGGAGTTTTACATTACACAAAGAGTCACTTCCTCCCCCGTGTCTGGTGGACGACAAAGAGAATTACAAACATAATTCACGAGGTAACAATGAGAGACGTCACCTTTGATCAACACCTCACAACATAACTTTTCTTTAATGTTCTTAACAGAATTTATTGGCCAGGATGAATAATAACTCAGTCTCCCCCTGAAGAACGTGGCGTCAGAACATTAACTCAGTCTTCCCCTGAAGAACGTGGAGTCAGAACATTAACTCAGTCTCCCCCTGAAGAACATGGCGTCAGAACATTAACTCAGTCTCCCCCTGAAGAACATGGCGTCAGAACATTAACTCAGTCTCCCCCTGAAGAACATGGCATCAGGACATAAACTCAGTTTTCCCCTGAAGAACATGGCGTCAGAACATTAACTCAGTCTCCCCCTGAAGAACATGGCATCAGGACATCAACTCAGTCTCCCCCAGAAGAACATGGCATCAGAACATTAACTCAGTCTCCCCCTGAAGAACATAGAATCATAAATGTTAACTCACACCAAAACATTATTATTATTTTGCATATACAACAATGGCATCTGACTGAATCTTGATCCTCTTGTTCAAGCACGAGACATATAAAAGGAATTGAATGCAAACACAAAGGCTTCCCATCTTCACTTGTCGACATACACCAACAGGATCATAAATTCTGTAAATCAATTATCTCTCCTCGGGGGGTCTCATATGTTTTTCCCATCTCCCTCAAGGCTATTAATTACTCTATGTTTCTGTTGGATTTTCTTGTTGTCTCTTCCCCTGATCATCTGTTGTGGATTATTTTCGACTGCCGGGTTTAATTAAGCATCGTTTATTTGGTGTTCGTTTTAGGTGCTTCAGTTGTCAGGGTTTGAACACATAACTCTCTCATTGTGGAAGAGTTGTGTTATTTTTTTTTTCTCGTGAAGAGGTGTAATTTCTCTCTCTCTCTCTCTCTCTGTAGGAAGATAAACAGAGGGAGAGAAAGAGAGAGAGGGAGAGAAAGAGAGAGAGAGAGAGAAAGAGAGAGAGAGAGAGAGAGAGAGAGAGAGAGAGAAAAAATAGTGAGAAATATATATAAAGAGGGTAAGAGAGAGATAGTGACGTAGAGAGAGTGAGACATAGAGATAGATAGGGATAAAACGATGAAGAGATCGAGAGAAAGAAAGAGAAAAAAAGAGTAATGAGAGAGTTAGAAAAAAAGAGAGAGTAAGAGAGAGTTGCCATTGTACCTAACAGCCATTCACCCTTACCAAACACCCTCCATCATGGTATCAATAACACTGCCATACTAATATTAATAATAGCTGTAACAACTTAACCTCTGTACCGCCTCACACATTACAAATTAATTATACCGTATTACAGTGACATAATTACAGTACCTGGCCAGGTGTAGGGGGGCGTTCATATCGGAATATTTATTACCTTTAATCAGTCACTGTAATTACCTCATCTAATTAGTGGGTATAATGTTTTAGGTTTGTCAGGACTTTGTGCAGCCATTATTAAGATGTGTTGGCTGCCTCATTGGCCAGAGGATAAAATGGCTGACATACATACATACATACATACATACATACATACATACATACATACATACATACATACAATCACAGGAACATATCCAAAATTAGAATACATTAACAAAAGCTTCAGACTCACACAGAATTTCACTCCACTTAAAAAAATATTGCATAAATAAATAAACAAACAAAACTATTGAACATAAATTAATAAACAAATGAAACTATGTGTGTGTGTATAGGAAAACAACCCCCCCCCCCCCCCCCCTTAAAAAACATACACATTCACTTCACAAATAAAACCAACATAGAAATTAAATTGAGTTTTGATCAATAGAATTACAATTAAAAAAAGGGACCATTTTCAGCTCGTCAGTCAGAATTTACCTCAATATAAACATTACATTATTTCATCTGTTATTAATTGGAGCATTAATGTGACTGAATATAAATTGCACAAAATCTATAGCGTTTTTACGGTTTTTATTTATTTTTATTTTATTTTTTTCAAATGATTAATGTGTGTAACATATATTTAGTCGTGGGTTTATAAAGAGTGCTTTTAATATGTATTTACATGATGGTAGCAGTACACACACACACACACACACACACACACACACACACACACACACACGTACACAAGATAAATATTTTAAATGAGTTGAACAAAAAGAACCTTGATTATTTAATTTTGCGTCAAACAAACTCAAAGGTCAAAGGAGAGGTGAGCTCGAGGCAAGTGAAGGGCAGACTCCAGAGTGTCTGAGATAATCAAAACACAACATAACGTGATGATGCTGTTATGGCCGAAATGTGGAGTCGTGTGATAAGTTTCTTAGTTCTAGAATATTATCGCTGAGATTAGAACTATTGAGTGAGAAATCTGTGTAATCGTGAGAATATTATATGCATCACGAAATGAGACAAACGAGGAAGGAAAGGGGACGTTCTAGGAAGACTTGAATCACGGTATTGAATACGTTTTTTTGTGAGGAGATTGATAGTGGTTGGGGGGGGATTTAAATGCAATTAGTTGGCGATAGAGAAGCGGACGGAATCTGGGAGAAATATGGAGCACAAGAAGGAAATAAAAATGGAAAAAGACTGAGAGAAAAATATGCCATTGAGCTGTGATCTTCTGGGAGAGAAGGTCAAGATGCTGAGAGATGAAGCTAACCTGTGAGACCAACAGGAGTAAGCTAACCTGTGAGACCAACAGGAGTAAGCCAGATTGGGGAACTTGTTTTGATGAAGAAGCATAATAAGATAAATATTTCCTGCCAGTATGAATGATTTAATGATAGAATGATAGGATGATAAGTGTGAATTTACTTGTGTTTTCGTTTACTTTAGAGGAGACTTAACCCCCCCCCCACCCCTAGTAATAGTTAAGTATAAGCCTGGCTATCATTTCAAAGCCTCCATTAGGGTAATCAGTTCCCACGGAGGATGTTGTTCAAGAAGCAATTACATAAATGCAGCAACTGAGGAAAACGAAACTAGTGTTAAGTATTATTATCAACAAGTACAATGTTTACCTCCGAGATTAATTATTATCTAGTACAATATATATATACATGGGTTTTGCCTCTTTGAAGCATTATTATTATAATACACGAAATTTGACTTCCTGGGGGCATTATTGATAACAGTAAAGTTTGGCTTTTTAATCAAAGGAATATGACAAATACTGCCGTACTTGTATTGTAATTTTATCTCTGCTTCTCGGTGTGAGTTATTGACACATTCCTGTAATATTGTTAATTTTCCTTCAGCGTGACCGAGGTAGAGTCAGAAAACGCTCGCAAAATAATTGGAAGATTTACATGTAAACTCAATTTGATGAGTCTCTTGAATAATGAATGAAATTTTCATGTAAATTTCGCTGACACGAACCTCATGTGAGAGAGAAACGCCTTTCATATCAACCAGTTCACCGCCTTGACCCCCCCCTTTTACCAGTCATTCTTCTGCTGACCCCCAACCAGTCATTCTTCTGCTGACCCCCTAGCAACAAGTCATTCTTCTGCTGGCCCCTAGCAACCAGTCATTCTTCTGCTGACCCCCCTAGCAACCAGTCATTCTTCTGCTGACCCCCCTAGCAACCAGTCATTCTTCTGCTGACCCCCCTAGCAACCAGTCATTCTCCTAGCCCGAGAGAAACCAAATGCCTTCCAACACCAAGTAACCAGGTCACTCTACCACCCCACTGACCTTTTTTAACGTAACAACCTTAGCCATAGTCACCCACATCTTCCAAGCACCTCGAGCCTTTCAGTAGCAGAATTGTGCTACCGAAGAAAGTTCCACTGGGAGTCTACATTACACAGGAACCAGCAGTAATAACGTTAAAGTTTTCTTAATATTTCTCTCACTGTGCATTGTAAAGCAGGACAAATTTACCCACAACTCAGTAACTTTTATCGAGGAAATGTAAATATGTTTCCTGTTTACCTTTAATCTTCTCTGTAAAGGATTAATTCCTTAGACGAAACAAAAGGACATTTTCTTTTGTTTGCTGAGGTACCATTGTAGTATGTTGCCATGGTGTTGTACTTCACTGTGAGGATAATTAGCTTCACTGTGAAGATAACTAACGTCTTATAATACTGTGAGGATAACTAACGTCTTATACTTTACTGCGAGGATAATTTACTTCACTGTGAGGATAATTAACTTCACTGTGAGGATAACTAACGCATTATACTTCACTGTGAGGATAATTAACTTATCATACTCTACAGTAAAGAAACACAGTACATGTAATAATTTTCGCTTCATTTAGAAAAAAATTGTGTATAAATTATTAAAAAAAATCATAATATCCTAAACCAAGTTAGAATTCTTATCAAATCAGAAGAGGTTTTGTTTTGTTTTGATTTATTGTCACAGAACAGATCATTTAACCAATAACTACATAATCGTCTCTAATCACTACAAACACGGCTCCAATCACAGCATATTAAGACCGCCAATCACAACATATAAGGCCCCAGTCACAACATACACGGCCAATCACAACATACACGGCCCCAATCACAACATACACGGCCCCAATCGCAACATACACGGCCCCAATCACAACATACACGGCCCCAATCGCACCATACACGGCCCCAATCACACATACACGGCCAATCACACACACGGCCCTAATCACAACATACACGGCCCCAATCACAACATACACGGCCCCAATCACAACATACACGGCCCCAATCGCACCACACGGCCCCAATCACTACAAACACGGCTCCAATCACACCATACACGGCCCCAATCACACCATACACGGCCCCCAATCACAACATACACGGCCCCAATCACAACATACACGGCCCCAATCATAACATAGAAGGCTCACTGTCCATTAGACTCGTTTTACCCAATACCTTCTAATTAAAGGTCCTACATGTCAACATATGACCACCCCTCTGGTTATTGATAGCGGGTCTCACGTAATTATACAGATGCTTAATTAGTATTCAAACAGTAATCAACCAGTCATATCTCTCTCAGGTGATGTTGGTCAGCTGATGTTTGTTTACTTCTGTCAGCTGAGTGATGATGGTGTTTGTACGTTATGTACCCCTGCTACACTCCTCCCACCCCTGCTACACTCCTCCCCACCCCTGCTACACTCCTCCCCACCCCTGCTACACTCCTCCCCCACCTGCCACACTCCTTCCCCACCCCCACACTCCTCCCCACCCCTGCCACACCTCCCCCCCACCCTCCCCACCCCTGCTACACTCCTCCCCACACCCTGCCACACCCTCCCCACCCCTGCTACACCCTTCCCCACCCCTGCCACACTCCTCCCCACCCCTGCTACACCCTCCCCACCCCATACACTCCTCCCCACCCCCACACCCTCCACCCCTGCTACACTCCTCCCCACCCTGCCACACCTCCCCCACCCCTGCCACACTCCTCCCACCCCTGCCACACTCCTCCCCCACCCCACACACCCTCCCCACCCTGCCACACCCCCTCCCCACCCCTGCCACACCTCCCCACCCCCTGCCACACCCCACCCCTGCCACCCCCGACCCCTCCACACCTCCCCACACCCCTGCCACACACCTCCCCACACCCTGCCACACCCTCCCCACCCCTGCCACACTCCTCCCCCACCCCCTGCCACACCTCCCCACCCTGCCACACCCCTCCCCCACCCTGCCACACCCTCCCCACCCTGCTACACCCCACCCCTGCCACCTCCCCACCCCCTGCCACCTCCCACCCCTGCCACACCCCCTCCCCACCCTGCCACACCCTCCCCCCACCCCTGCCACACCCTCCCCACCCTGCCACACCCCCTCCCCACCTGCCACACCCTCCCCACCCCTGCCACACCCTTCCCCACCCTGCCACACCCCCTCCCCACCCCTCACACACCCTCCCCACCCCTGCCACACCCTCCCACCCCTGCCACACCCTCCACCCTGCCACACTCCCCACCCTGCCACACTCCTCCCCACCCCCACACTCCTCCCCCACTCCTGCTACACCTCCCCACCCCTGCTACACTCCCCGCACACTCCCCACCCCTGCTACACTCCCCCCCTGCCACACCCCACCCTGCCACACCCCCACCCCACACCCCACCCCTGCCACACCCCCACCCCTGCTGCACCCCCACCCTGCTCACCCCACCCTGCTGCACCCCACCCTGCCACACCCCACCCCTGCTCACCCCCACCCTGCCACTCCCCAACCTGCCACACACCTCCCACCCCTGCTACACTCCTCCCCACCCCTGCCACACCTCCCCACCCCTCACACCTCCACCCCACACCTCCCCACCCCTGCCACACTCCTCCCCACCCCTGCCACACCTCCCCACCCCACACTCCCTCCCCACCCCTGCTACACTCCTCCCCACCACACCTCCCCACCCCTGCCACACTCCTCCCCCACCCCCTGCCACACCCCACCCCCTGCTCCCCACACACCCCACCCCACACACCCCCACCCCACACCCCACCCCACACCCCCCACCCCACACACCCCCACCCCTGCCACACTCCCCCACCCCCTGCCACACCCCACCCCTGCCACACCCCACCCCACACCCCAACCCCTGCCACACCCCCACCCCTGCCACACACCCCCCACCCCACACACCCCCCCACCCCTGCCACACCCCACCCCTGCACCCCTGCTGCACTCCCCCACCCTGCTACACTCCCCCACCCCGTTGCCCCCACCCCTGCTGCACTCCCCCACCCCTGCTGCACTCCCCACCCCCTGCTGCACTTCACCCCTGCTACACCTCCCCCACCCCTGCTACACTCTCAATTCTCAAGCGCACTCCCCACCCTCAGCACTCCCCACCCCTGCCCTCCCCCACCCCTGCTACACTCCCCACCCCTGCTACACTCCCCACCTCCCCAGACTTACGATCCTCTGGCTCAGCGTCGCCAGATTTTCTCTCTCACGGAGAACTGAATGTCCTCTTGGAATTTTCTGAAGGATTTTAAGTGGAATTTTACGGGTTGAGAGGCGGCGATCTGAGGAGCAACGACCACCAAGTCAAAGGTGGAACTTTTTTTTTTTTCTTTCAACTTTGACCCGATCACACGACCTGCTTGGTATAGGAGTCTGGCCTGTGCTGGGTGGAGGTTTCTTGTGTATTTCCTTTATATTTTTGTTTTTATGAGTTAGGTTCAGGTAAAAAGGAAAGTTAGTTAGTGGTATATTTTTTTCCTTGAAGTTCTTGTGAAATTAGATATATCCATTTAACACACACACACACACACACACACACACACACACACACACTGTATGTTTAGTTTATTTTGTCTCTGGTGTAATTTATATCCACCAATAGAACCAAAAACCCAACTTAATTTATGTAGATTGAGTTAATACACTTAACACACCAGATACATTACTTCAACACGATATTGATGAATAGTTAATCCTTAGAGTAACTTCCTGATCAGTATTAGCGTGTCTCAACAGTGCCCTAGGCCAAGTCAATATTGATAATGTAGTAGGAGGGAGACTGTGAGATAATAGTGGAAGGAGGAAGGAGGTAGAAAGGATACGAGAAGAGTCAAATTTTACAAGTGAGAAGGGAAATTTTAACAGGGTAAAAATAACGACAGGAAACTAACCAACAGGAGGAAAACACGAGTAAAACGGAGGAGAAAATGAGAATGAGGGGGAAAAAACAAAAGGGGGAAATAATAATAACCAGAGAAAAGTGATGAGAAATGAATATAGAGAGACTCGGGTGGTGAGGTAATAATGTAAGAGAGAGGGGGAAGGTCTGAATGAATGACAAGGGTAATAGACTTAGTGAGAAATATGGTTTTACCTTAATGCATTCTCTGCCTTGCCTTACATAAGCATACACCTTTTCTCTGTCTCTCCCTCTCTCTCTCTCTCTCCCTCTCTCTCTCTCCTTTTCTCCCTCTCTCTCTCCCTGGGTCTTCCCTCTGTGTGCTTTAAAAGACTTCTTCACGTCTTCCCCTTCACTGTTTCCCCTTCTTAAACTTTTCCTTCACTTCCTTCAGTCTCTCCCAGGTCATCTGAGGCGCCTCGACCTTCCACTCACTGGTAAAGGTCATAATGGAGGAACATTGTGGTGTAACTGGTGTATGTTAAGGTCATACCCTCGATATTTGTGTGTGTGTGTGTGTGTGCGCGCGCTCTGTCTTGTTATGTATTATATTCTTGACCAATTTATGTTTCTATATACATCCTTACATATATGTCATGTTTCATATATATATTATTTTGTTCCCTAGCTTTTATAACATCTTATCTCACCACAAAGTTTAGAATTCATCACATGATAAGAGAGAACAAACACAGGTGAGACATGTGTGACAGTGATGTTTACATGACACTAGTCGCTCCTGTCTCCTCTTCCTCCTCAGACAAACACATCCCGGCGTGTGTTGTCTAAGAGGCCACTGAGACCTCCACTTGACGCGCCATTATCCAACATATTTCCCCTCCTTAACAACCCCATAACTATCAAATATTGCACTACAAAATTAGCATATATATCACTTTAACCCCTCCCACCCTAACCTCCGTGGCTAAAATATTGTGCACATATTTGCACAAGATATTTCCTCAATTTTTACCGTAAGCGGCACCCCAGTCAACAATATTAGCCCGGCAAACTCAACACACGTGACTCGCCAAAGCGGTCCAAAGCCGCCACCAGCACTCGATACACACACACACACACTCACAATATTTACTTTTCAGGGATTATAGTGTAGCTAAAACACATAAACCAACAGTGTGAAACCACTTACTGCCTCCCCTTCCACATATCCACCGCCCTTGAACACATGAAACTTGCTCTTGCCGACAAACTTTTGACGCGCAAAACTTGTACCTACCGACACCCTCCACGGCACTGAGGGAACACCCACACCCTCGCTCATAACAACTTGATGAATAGCAAACTTGTCACTCACCTCCTCCTCCTCCTTCTCCTACAGGTGACCAAGTTCTGCGACGCTCACACCCACAACAGGGAGGCGCCCACCAAACAGAACGGGCTGTGTGGGGGGGTCGTTCTGCCTGGGAGGTGGTGAGAGAACGTCAGGACTTGATAGAACAGAGGTGAGTGAGAGTTGTCTGGGATGCGTTGGGATGGGTGCAGGAGGTGACGGGGTTGGAAGAAATATTAATAAAATGTCGTACAAGTTATGGAAGAATATAACACATTAGATCGTGAGTCAAATATTAAAAGACGTCTTGAAAGTTATGAAGGAACATAAGTCGTTGGTCGTTTACAGTTTAAAACTTCAGAGGAGAGTGAAGGTTAGGATATAATGAATAGTTTAAAGAATATTTTTGTTACGTGAAAGTTAATATAGCTATCATAAAAAGGAATGAAATGACTATGTAATTATCCAGTAGTCGTGTTTAACTTGACTAACACTAAAAAGAATAAACAAATTATAAGAATTTGAGCGTAATACTTATAATGAGAAGTGATAGCCGAGGTGGAGGTCTAAAAGTAAAGCTTGGCAGATGTTTTCCAGGAGGTGGTAAGAGATGTTCTACTTCAGCTCACATTTCTGAATAAAACAACTAACTCGAATTCAGATCCGAGTCTGAGTTAAGAGACATCAACTTAATTATTTTTCTTTGTGTCTTGAGAAGTGCGAATGAAAGTAACTGTCTGATTTAAAATAAAACACCAAAATAATGTTCAGCAAAGAAAATAAGGCTGAAAATATGAAAAGGTGACTTACTCTCTGCCGAATACCAAAGACTGACAAATTAAATTCATCTGGTGCATTACAGTGTTACCCAGAGAGTCGACCTGGCCAACAACCGTCGTGGGACTCTCGACTGTACTGTAGTTGGTGCTTGTCTTTTTATTACCCAACCATAAAGCAAAGACTTAGAGCCAAGGAGTCGTAACAGCAAAGGAAAAAATCGAGAGTTTCACCTTTTTCTATTTCACTAAAAATCTAATCTGTTAAAAACTTGGGGGTGATGAAGAGTGTGGAGGTGAGGTCGATGCGGGAATCTTGACTTGAAGTATCCTAAATCTACTCTCCTGGTGTCACATGGTCGAGCTGTGACAGAAATAGTTGTACTCTGTGAACTCACTTCCATTGAGTGCTTTTCCTGTCATACAACTCCCATCAGTTGAAAACATTCTGCTTCAATTATCTTCAGTCTTTGGCACAAGGGGACGCCTCGGTGAATAGATTTGACAACGACACTTGTCTGGTCTCGAGCTACGCTATTAATTTATTGATAAAAACTTTAATTGAGTTATAAGAGGCAGGGGGGGGTTAACATTTACAATCATAATAACTAACCAATAATCTCAGTGATTGTGGCCAAACTCAGAAGCTCCCAAGCACGTACAATCTCGAGCAATTCAGGAGTTTTTACTTCTCACTCGTCCATGCTGTCTGACCTGACTCTCACACACTCTGGTAAAAAGCTCTGCTCATAAGGTAAATTTTCCTTTCTCGAGACCCCATGGTAAAAGACATCCACAGCTGTATATCCCTCCATTGTTTATTACTTCTCCTACCAAGAGAAATGGAGAACAAAGACAAGTAATAATATAAATACTAGAAAATAATAGTGGCGGGATATGAAGATTGAGAGATAAATAGTGGTCAGCCAGTGAGAGAGGACCTGACCCACCCGGAGGTCTCAGGCGATGTTGTGTTAAAACTGGAAATGTGTTTTTGTGGTCAATAGAGCGTCACACTGCCAGCCTGCACGAGCCTCCTCTCAGTTATTGACGCGCAACACAAACTTTTAAACAACACTTCAAAGTGTCCTTGTATCGAAGGGGGGTATGGGGGGAGAGAGAGAGAGAGATAGAGTGAGAGAAGGAAGGGTTGGAAGAGGGAAAAGGGGAGAAGGGAGAGAGAATTTGAGTAGACAAGGAGGGGAGAAAGAGAGAGAGAGAGAGGGAACCAGTTAATATCAGTAGTGTGTAGGTATTAATAGTCAATCCCCTCCTCTGGGCAACAGTTTGCATGAGTCATTAATTCTTGTGGTAATTGTAACATGCAGTTGAATTGACAGATGGAGGAATGATTGTGTAAACCCGCTTGACTCTCTCTCTCTCTCTCTCTCTCTCTCTCTCTCTCTCACATACATATCAACAAACATCACAGATTAGTCCACATACACCAATACTTCCTCACGTTAACTAGTAAAACGATTCTCCTATTTACGTGCATAACTCTCTCTCTCTCGTTCGTTCGTTCTCTCGCTAGTTCGTTCTTTAATGAGAGAAGCTTAACGTGTCCAACTGTTGTATATCTGAAGGTGGTGTTATGGCCTTTCTTAAAATAGAATTGTAATTTTCTCGCTTACTGTAATTTGCTCTCATAAATAGCCAGTAATATTAAGTGACTTTTACTTGAGTTCCTACCTACGTGAGCTGAATTGAAATCATTCTTTGGATATTACTATAATTTTAATGGAGTTAGAAAAAAAATTATAATGAGGTGTTGTTTTGTAAATTAAGTTGGTGTATTAGGTTGTGTGGTAGGTGGGCAGTGCGGGCTGGTTTATTAATATGTCAACTCCTTTTACACGATGTTTATTCCAGTTTATTCCAGTCGAGATGTATTCAAATTTTTATTCCATTCCAGTTTATTCTAATTGATCTTCTCTTAAAGTTACTATAATTTAGTTTATTCCTAATCCTCTCCTCCAAGCCACTGCTGTCCATACCCCCCTCCATCTTCCAGTTCAACCTATTCCACAGCAACCTCCCTGTTCATGGCCTTACTCCCAGCCTCCTCCCAGCTCCACTCCTCCCTCCCCACCAGCTCACCCCCACTCCCCACCCAGCTCACCTCCTCCCTCAGCCAGCTCACACCCCCCCTCCCACCAGCTCACCCCTCTCCCCACCAGCCACTCCCCACCTCCTCACCAGCTCCCCTCTCACCCTTCAGCTCCACTCCCCAAACTTAGTTTCTCTCCCCACCTGCCGACACACTTTCAGTTGGTGTTATAAACACAGTATTTAGCGGGACGACCATTTTCGTACCACTAAACCTTAAGTCTGAAGGAAAACTTTTCTCATGTCGCTTTATGGCGGCAAAATGTCCTTTCTGATGTTTAGCTGAACACACAAACATTAAGACTGTTTGTGTGTTTGTATGTTGGGTGTTTGTGTGTTGGTGGGTGCTTGTGTGTTGGTGGTGGAGCGTGTGTTAGTGAAGTGTTTGTGTGTTGGTAGGTGTTGTGTGTTAGTGAAGTGTTTGTGTGTTAGTGTTGAAGTAAAGTTTGAAGTGTTCGAAGTTAGTGAAGTGTTTGTGTTAGTGAAGTGTTTGTGTGTTAGTGAAGTGTTTGTGTGTTAGTGAAGTGTTTGTGTGTTAGTGAAGTGTTTGTGTGTTAGTGCTGTTTGTGTGTTAGTGAAGTGTTTGTGTGTTAGTGAAGTGTTTGTGTGTTAGTGAAGTGTTTGTGTGTTGTTACTCTGATGTGTTTTGTTTACCTTTTCATAATCCAAAATATGTTAATAGTATCAATACCTGGAGTGTGTTATGTATTTGCTCGCAAAAAGTTTTTTTGCTAAATTTATTATTCTGTCAAGTGTTTGTGTGTGTGTGTCTGCGTGTGTGTGTGTTTGTGTGTGTGTGTATGTATGTATGTACGTCCTTGTAGAACCTAACACTCCTTCCGCTCATTTCTCTGCCATCTTCGTTGAGTTTTATATGATTCCCTCACTTGAAAAAAACAAAAAAAACAACTATTTCTGCTGAGTGTGACCAATGACAACACAGCCTGTACAATCCCTTCCCAGTCTCTCTCTCCTGCAAACACTTATTTCGTCAGCTGTCTGTAAGACTGTGCTGGACTGGATTTCACGAACTATGAATCGGAATGTTGCTGGGAATTAGTTTTTGTCAGAGAAGTTTACTTGTTAAATGTCCCAGCAGCCTGGAGTTATTTCACCAATATACGACTTGGGAGCTTTTGGGAGTGAGCTACTTGCTTAAGTGAGTTTACTTGCTGGGGTGAGTTTACTTGCTGGCCATTTGCTGTGTGAGTTTAGCTTTCTTGCTAGGTGAGTTTACTTGCTGGGGTGTCACTGCTGTAGGGTGAGTTTACTTGCTGGGGTGAGTTTGCATTTGCTGGGGTGAGTTTACATTTGCTGGGGTGAGCTTTACTCTTGCTGGGGTGAGTTTACTTGCTGGGGGTGAGTTTACTTGCTGGGGTGAGTTTACTGGGGTGAGCTTTCATTTGCTGGGGTGAGTTTACTTGCTGGGGTGAGTTTACTTGCAAGGGGGCCACTACAGGGGTGAGCTCTTGTTAGGTGAGTTTACTTGGGGTGAGTTTACTTGCTGGGGTGAGTTTACTTGCTGGAGTGAGTTTACTTGCTGGAGTGAGAGGTGAGGTGATGAGGTTAGATGATGAGGAAGGAGAGTTTGGGTGGAGTATTGGAGGAGAGTGAGGTGGAGTATTGGAGGAGAGTGAGGTGGTGTAGTGAAGAGGGAGGTGGAGGAGTTAAAAGAGGGGGAAGGAGAGGCAGTTAAGGGAGTGGAGAAGGAGGGGAGGATGAAAGGATGGAAGGACGGTGTGGGGGGATAGAATGAAAGGCTGTGATCCTAAGTCTATTATACACACTACACACTTACCATCCTCTGCACACTTCTACACCTCTCTTTACATCCTCTTTTTTTTACACTTATCATCCTGTTACACACTTACCATCCTCTGTTACACACCTCTACCATCCTCTGTTACACACTTACCATCCTCTGTTACACACTTACCATCCTGTTACACACTTACCATTCCTGGTGCCTGTTACACACTTACCATCCTCTGTTACACACTTACCATCCTGTTACACACTTACCATCCTCTGTTACACACTTACCATCCTCTGTTACACACTTACCATCCTGTTACACACTTACCATCCTCTGTTACACACTTACCACGCACTAAAAAGAAAAATCTCACTCATAAACATCAATATTTAACTCCAAGTGTAACTATAAGTGACAAGGACTGACATGATCAACGATAGACGCTACAATACCTGATCCTGTACATAAATCATCCCGGTGTCAACGTCGTGTCAATGTTAGCATCGGAAACCATTGAACAGACATTGAAACACAGACTCGGTTTAGATGAAAGTTTTAGTGTGGTGAGAGTAGTCACATTTATGGTCACGTCATATATGATTGTCTCTGACGTTAAAGCATCGAGTAGTGTATAAAGAGGATGAGAGCAATAGAATCACACGTCTGGTAAATCCTTAATAATTTGTTCATGTTTTTTATTCATAATTATACTGTTGAATATATCCTTCAAGCCGGGCATCAGGGGGCTCACACACCAGGAAGGAGGGGATCTGGGGGGTGAGGGGAAGCTATCAAGACACACAACACCCCTGGTGAAGAGGATCAGAAGCAGGCTGGAGGATCAAGCCAAAGGTAAGGAGTGACCTGGGAGGGTGGCTACAACTCCCCAGGAAGGAGGATCTGGGGGTGAGGGGGAAGCCATCAAGAGGCTACAACACCCCAGGAAGGAGGATCTGGGGGGAGGGGGTGAGGGTGAAGGCATCGGGTGGCCACAACACCCCAGGAAGGAGGATCTGGCCAGGTATTATTGAGCCATAAACCCGGGTCATGAGGAGGATCTTTTCCCACTAACTTTTTAATTTCGTCATTAACAAACTGCACCATAGGATTATACCCGTCGACCAACACCAAGTTAAGGAACACTTATAACGCTCTTAACACCTTGCCTAATTGTTTTATGAGGAGCGGCTGAGCTCTGCCAGATATATTATGACCAGTAACAGTTCCTTGTTGGTGTGGCAGATATATTATGACCAGTAACAGTTCCTTGTTGGTGTGGCAGATATATTATGTCCAGTAACAGTTCCTTGTTGGTGTGGCAGATATATTATGACCAGTGTACAGTTCTTGTTGGTGTGGCAGATATATTATATGTTCTGCATCAGGATATTTTAACTTTAGGTAAAATTTTAGGATATTATATGATCAAATACTATTGTTACTGAAGTTTTGCTGCAATATTTCAGGCGGCTATAATACCTTGTTACAGAGGCTATAGTTATGGGAGCGTTAGGTAATATCTCAGACTGGTGGTGAGCATTAGCCTGTGGGCAGTTACGGCGCCTCATAGTGGTTATGTCGTGGTTATCTTTATGGTGAGCTGATAATGGTGTTTATGGAGTTTTAAACTGCTGTGTTTAGGTGGTTTAGAAGGCCATTAGAGTGTAGCAGGTGAGGGGTGGTGCAGGAGCCAGAGCCAGGTGGGGGGTGATGGAACGGGGAGCCAGGTGCGGTGATGGTGTGGGAGGCAGGTGGGGGTGATGGTGCAGGAGGTGGGGTGATGGTGTAAGGAGGCAGGTGGGGGTGATGGAACGGGAGCCAGGTGCGGGTGATGGTGGGAGGCAGGGGGGGTGATGGTGCAGGAGCCGGGTGGGGGTGATGGTGTATGAGGAGGTGGGAGGGTGATGAGGCAGGGGGGGTGAGCAGGAGGGCAGGTGGGGGTGATGGTGTGGAGCCAGGTGGGGGGATGGTGCAGGAGGCAGGTGGGGGTGCTGGTGCGGGAGGCAGGTGGGGGATGGGTGGGAGGCAGGTGGGGGGTGATGGTGTATGAGGCAGGTGGGGGAGATGGTGCAGGAGGCAGGTGGGGGTGATGGTGCAGGAGGTAGGTGGGGGGTGATGGTGAGGCAGGCAGGGGGTGATGGTGGAGGCAGGTGGGGGGGATGCGCAGGCAGGAGGCAGGTGGGGGTGAGGAGGTGGTGCAGGAGGTAGGTGGGGGGTGTGATGGTGGGGAGGCAGGGGGTGATGAGGTGGGGAGATGGTAGGAGGTGGGGTGGGGGACAGGAGGTGTATGAGGCAGGGGGTGTGGGAGGGACAAAGAGGCAGGTGGGGGAGATGGTGCAGGAGGCAGGTGGGGGTGATGGTGGGAGGCAGGTGGGGGTGATGGTGTGAAGCCAGGTGGGGATGATGGCAGGAGGCAGGTGGGGAGATGGTGGGAGGCAGGTGGGTGATGGTGGTGAGGCAGGAGGGTGATGGTGTAGGGAGGCAGGTGGGTGATGGTGGAGCCAGGTGGGGTGATGGTGCAGGAGGCAGGTGGGGGAGATGGCAGGAGGTGGGGGGTGATGGGGAGGCAGGGGTGATGGTGTAGGAGGCAGGTGATGGTGATGGTGTAGGAGGCAGGTGGGGGGTGATGGTGCAGGAGGCAGGTGGGGGTGAGGGGAGCCAGGTGGGGGTGATGGGCAGGAGGCAGGTGGGGGAGATGGTAGGAGGCAGGTGGGGGTGAAGGAGGCAGGGGGGGGTGATGGTATGAGGCAGGTGGGGGAGATGGTGCAGAGGCAGGTGGGGGGTGATGGTGCAGGAGGCAGGTGGGGGTGATGGTGCGGAAGGCAGGTGGGGGTGATGTGTATGAGGTGGCGGAGATGGTGCAGGGCACGTGGGGGGGGTGGTGGGAAAGGTAAGGGTGGGGAGGTGGGGATCAGCAAGTGGAAAGTGGGGAAAATAAGAAGAAGCAATAGGGAAAATAAGGGGAGGTGGGGGGAAATAAAGGAGAATAATGCAGGATATTAGAGGATTTAATGGGGGGAGGGGGTAGATGAGAGGAAGTCTAAGAGAAAGAGAATGTTAAGGTGAGGTAAAGGGAAAGGGGGAGGGGGAAATATAAAGGGGATATAAAGGGGAAACGTAGGAAGGAATGGAAAACGAAAGGGACACATAACAAGAAACAGTGTGCTATGTAAACAAAGGATGTGTCTTGTTTGTGTTTGTTTGTTCTTTGTTATCTTTGTGTATGCCTTTATTTACCTCTCTCTCTCTCTCTCTCTCTCTCTCTCTCTCTCTCTCTCTCTCTCTCTCTCTCTCTCTCTCTCTCTCTCTCTCTCTCTCTCTCTCTCTCTCTCTCTCTCTGTGTATATGTAGTCTTGTTTACACAGTCTTTTCTACCAGGTACAATAGATCAACCACACACCTACAATAAAGTTCTCTCCCCTAGCTGGTTGAGAGTGTGGATAGGGAGGGGCTGTCACCACACGAGAGAAACAAGAAGAGAGAAAAAAGAAAGAAAGAGGAAGAAGTGGAGAGGATTAAGAGAGAGAAAGGTAAATACAATTGGGATAGAGAGAGAGAAACAAAGAGAAAGGGAATGGAAAAAAGAGAAAGAGAAATAGAGAGAAGTAGAAAGATAGTGAAAGAGAGAAAGTGAAGTAAGAAGAGAGTGTAAGAGAGAGAGAGAGAGAGAGAGGTTAATGAGTATATCGCAGATAACAAAATAAAATAAGACTTAATAATACAAACAGTTTTTCTTCTCTTCATAACTCACATAATCATTCCATTTATTCCAACTTCTTAACATCCCCAACCTCATTACTCATCCCCATCCTAATACCTCACCCTCTCAAGTAACACCCCTGCATCCCTCACCCACCCCATCCCCACCACTTCACTAATCCCTCTATTTTCATCAATCCTCCCAGAACTTTCACAACCTCTCCATCTCCACTCCTCTTCACTAACTCTCCTCCTACCCATCCACTAATCCTCCCTCTCTACCCTCCACTAATCCTCCCCACCCTCTGCCCAACTCCTGCACTCCCTCTCCATTAATCCTCCTCCTACCTCTCACTGGGCCTCTCTCCTGCCTCCTCTCACTAATCCTCCCACCTCCACTCACCTCCCACCTTCACCTCGTCTCCTCCTGCCCTCCCCTGCTCTCTCTCCTGCCTCATCCCTCACAAGAATTGATCAAAGTTTACTGTACCCACGAGAAGGCTTGGTCTCAAACACCTCACTAAACTTACACACTTTACATCAGTCATATATCTCTCTATTGGTATGACCCTCTCTTGCCTCGGTGGATCTTAGAGTGTGTTTAAGGTTGAAATTCCCAGTTTATATCAATTGGATTGATATATCTCAGCACACTGGGGATAGTTATAGTGAATAAGGGGGAAGTTATGTTAGATGTTGTGTTCGTCTTATTATTGTTGTTGTTGTTGCTGTTGTTGTTGTTGTTGTTGTTGTAGTTGTTGTTGTTACCCATTCCTTAACACACCGTAAAACTTGCCCCAGAATGAGACGCTGTGAGAGATTTATCAAGCATAACACAGTACAAGTGTGTAGTGTGTTTGTCTCACCAAGATGTCGTGAGAGATTCATCCAGTACAAAAGAGTCGTCTTATCTCTTTGTCTCACAAGATGAGCCACGCTGGGGACCTCGTGAGAGAATTAAAGACCAGGTCTCTCAGTCTTCCTCGTTCGTGAACTTCAAACGAGAAAACTTCTGAAAATTGAAAGTTAAAAGTCAAGTTTGGTAGCGTCAGTAAAGGTGTGGTGGGAGGTGATGGTCGCCGGGGCATATTAAGCTGTGTGACAGAAGGAAATAAGAGCTCAAGTTGCTGGTCATTGTGGCGGAGGAGACGCGCTGTGTTCCGCTCTGCCGCCACCAAGGATCTAACAGGTACCATTACCTGCCCCCGCGATAGTGTGTCGGGATCACCGCCCAACACAACACCCACTTGTGACGCCCCTCTCCCTCTCTCTACAACACATTTACGTTTTGTGACGGCCGTGTGACGTTCTGTAGAAACACCTCAACACTTTGTGACGGTCTCGTGACCTTTCCTTGTAGACATTACTCCCTTATAAGGTTCTTGTGACCATCTCAACAACACTTCTACAGGTGACCGCATCTCTTGCTAAGATCCTTCTTCTCTCTGTCAGGACGACTACATATTTCTTGCAAAAAATCTTCTTTCCCCTGTATGTCCTCCCATTGCTTTTGTGTCGAGGAGAGCATTATAAACCTATCCATTCAGAGCAGAAGCTAAGATGTCTTGTGGTATTGTCGAGAACTGACCAGCGTGTGAAGGAGGAGGAGGAGGAGGAGGAGGAGGGGGCAGAGGAAGAGAAGGCAGAGGAGGAGGAGGAGGCAGAGGAGGAGGAAGAGCAGAAGGAGGAGGAGGAGGAGGAGGATGAGGAGGAACCATGCAGTTACCTCAACCCTAACGCTGTTGCCCACGAAGACACATAACGCTACAAGCTGCCTCATTACTCACGCAGGATCTTCTGAAACCAGATTTCCTTCGGGGGATTCCTATGATTTATTGTTATTGTCGTGACGCTGGTGTGGGTGGAGGTGTTTTCTGTGAGTGTTTCAGCAGCTTGGTGATTCGGGTGAACACGTTACTTTAATATGAACTTGTATCATAATCTGTCAGGATCCCGCGTGATTATCTACCGTACTTTGAAGATTATTTCCTAAAACATCCTCAACATGATTCCAGTATAATTTTCCAACCTGATTTCAATATATTTTTTCATCATGATGTCAGTATAATTCTCCAGCATGACTTTAATATAATTTTACATCGTGATTTTTATATAATTTTCTAAAGTAGTGCTCACAAAAAAAAAATTCTCTTAGTTTCTTAGTGCTAAAAGATTCCTTGTCTAAACCCGAGTGAACTATCATCTGTCTCGTCACATTTATAATCTCCTTGACGATACTTCCTTCACACTCACTAAATTTTTCCTCACTGTTATTATCATTTTACTTTTTTTCATTTTGTATTGTTTATTCTTGCCAGTTCCATCTCAGTTATCACATCTTTATTCACTGTTATGTTTATTTATCACGTCTTTTCTATACATAGTCTTATCTTTAGTTTCGTTTATCTCGTCATTTTCTTCTCAGTTACCAGAGCTCTCATCACTATCATCATCACCTGTCATTCTCACCTTCGCCATCTTCCATTTCCTCATCGTCTTCTGAAGTTCGTAATAATTTTCTCGCCTTCCCTCGGCTTTCATCCTTTCATCTTTTGTTGTCTTTTTACTTAACTCAATTTACCTTTTTGCTTCAGAAAACTTTGGGTCGTCACTCATAGCCAAGTCGCTCCCTGAATATCCATCTCTGGTAGTGACTCGCGCCAGGATCTGACGGCGGGGCCTTAAAGTGAAAAACACTCTTGTTGCCTCTTACTCCCGCCTCTGTTATTGTTACACTTGTTTATACGTGACGTCTATATCCTGCGTTAATGTGAGATATACAGTGACGTCAATGGGTTAATATTTTGTATAAAGTGACGTTGACATCATGTGGTTTTCTTTAATAAGATGTCACTTTGATATTATGCGTAATGACTTCACTCTGCTTGTTTTTGTGGGGATATATTTGTTATAGAAAAAAAAATCACACAGCACCATAAGTCTCTCCTCTCTTCCTTCCGTTGCTCCTACACCCTTCCTGCACACCATCCAACATCTTTATTGCTTCTCCCAGGCAGTAAAGACGGCATTTGAGAGGGCAATTCTTAGGCAGTGTGGCGAGGGAGGCTGGTCCAGACGTGTGCGTGCGTGCGTGCGTGCGTTTACAAGCACTTATAATCCCCATTAATGTTAAGTCAATTGTCAACTCGTTAACACACTCAAATAAACCGAAACTTAACAAACTTACAAGACCACATTAAAGAAATTCTTCCTCTGTTGTTATACTGCAGGTTATTGTTCTCTCGTGTTCTTCACCCTTGTTCTCTAATGTTATGCACCCTTGTTCTCTTTTGTTCTTCACCCGTGTTATTTAACGTCTTTCACACTTGTTCTTTAATGTTCTTCACCTCATAGCTCCCTCCCTGTATACCTTGGTAGAGAGACGCCCTTCACCCTTCCACTATCTTACACCCGAGTTTCATCCTTACAAAGTGACTTTTGCAAATATCTTATTATGATATGTATACAATTAGAGAAATAATAATAATAAAAATAATAATAATAATAATAATAATAATAATCATAATCATAATCATAATCATAATAACAAGAATACTGGCAATGACAGGCTTTGATGATGATGATGATAACAACAAAACGTAATATAATATGTTTATTCCCTCTTAATTTCATCAATCAATGTATTCACAAATTCGTTTATGTATTTCGCCACAGATTTCTCGATAATTTCGTATTTTCACACAATTACGTATTTGTCTATATCGTGTATATATATATATATATTTATATATATATATATATATATATATATATATATATATATATATATATATATATATATATATATATATATATATATATATATAGTTCCTAATTAAACTTCTTTATACCCAGATCACGCGCACTATATATATATATATATATATATATATATATATATATATATATATATATATATATATATATGCTGATAACCACAAGGAAAGAAGAAAACACGTATTCTGCCGGACATTAAGTGCTTCTGCCTAAACCTGCCCAGTTATCAGGACGAAGTTAATTCTCTAATTAAAACAGCACCGATGGAAAATGATCGACTCATTAGCGACAGTTAATCGCTTGTGATGGAAACGATTTTGGTGATTTTGCGGTGGTTGGAATTTTCGTCATGTCAACTTATATGTGTTATGATGGTCGTGGAAAATGTAGAACACGTCCTTACAATCTATCTATGTCTTCTCTCTCGTAATACTGTCAGGTGGATGAAGGTAAAAAGAGAAATCACCAGAAAGAGAAAGGAGATGATAAGATAGAATGATATAAGGCAAGTGTAGAAAGACACAAGAAAAAGCTATAATGAAAAATAAATCTGGAGAGAGGTAGTTTAAGGTACTCTCTCTCTCTCTCTCTCTCTCTCTCTCTCTCTCTCTCTCTCACACAGTCCTTGGTGCAAAATACTTCATATAACACAAGATTAACAATTTAATAACACAAAGTAATCAATGTAACAAGGAAATACCATAATAAAAGATACTCAAATGGTTTTATACGGAGATAACCCCAGAATTAATATACTGTATACAACGCCCCGGGACCAAGTGATAAAAAAGTCTACGGTCACCACCAGCCACGTTTCACTTACTCTCGCCCAATGTATAACAATTAAGCCTCTTATAGACATTAATTTATCTTCATGTATATTTTATGTTGGAAATGATTATGATACAGTGTGATGATATTATTATTTGTGTATAATCAAGTGTGACATAAGAATTATATCACATGAGGGTCACTGAACACGTTTCTTTATGATTAAATCTATATACCTGTACTTCCGATAGGTTCTATTTTAACAGTAAGAAGCCATGGACGTCACCGTAAATAATTATAATGTTGTTAAGAGACTTTAGTATTAATAAATAAACAAAGAAAAAAAAGTGACTTGCCCATAAAACAAATCCAGACTAGTGAACTTATTCTAACTTAGCTAATCGCTCATATAAATTACCTTAATTTTAACCTTTACCAAACCTAACCAGAATTAGTTTGCCTGATAAAACTATAGAGAATTATATAAAAAAAATACGAAAGAGAATTTACGGATAATAAAATACATTAAAGCGAAGAGGGGTAGAACGGAGATGATGATAAAATAAAATAATAAAGAGAAATAAAGAGAACTAATGATATACTAGAGCTAACAGGTGTGTGGAGGGAGGGTAAGTTGATTGCGTGAGATCAAAGTTAAGGAGTAGAGGCTCTCCATCATAGTGAGTGGGTCAGTTTCTCACATACTAGACCTACACGAGCCTGCTTCACTCGGCACTCCAGGGTCCTTATTCTATTCTATCTCTCTCTTTCTTTCTCACTTCTCCCTATCTCTCTCTCTCTCTATCTTCTTCCTATCACTGTCCCTCTTTTGTCTTTCTGTCTCTCTTTCACTTTCTTTTTATTTTTCTCCGTCTATTTTTGTCTCGGTGTTTCTCGTTTCTCTCTGTTTCTGCTTCCCTGTATTATTTTCTCTCTCCCTCTCTCTCTCTCTCTCTCTCTCTCTCTCTCTCTCTCTTACCTTACCCACTCTCACTCTTTCTTTTAATACCCTTCTTTCTCTCTCCCTTATCCCCCTCTCTTTTATCTGTCTCTATTTCTCTATCCATGCCCGTCAATCTCTCCCACTCCCCCATTCACAGACAGACAGACAGACAGACACAGACAGACAGATAGACAGACAGACAGACAGAGAGACACCGCCCAAACATACATTCATTAACCCACAGTACGAGCATCAAAGGGGCAGTAATCAGTTGTCATAACAGGGCAGGAGGCGACAGTAACTCTGGCTGTGTTAACTGCTCCCTCCTGTGTTGTGCCTCATGACGTCACACAACAATATACTGGCATTGTCATTGTAGTTAAAGATAATAATTGTAATGGTTTAGTGATAATGAGAGAGAGAGAGAGAGAGAAAGAGAGAGAGAGACAGAGAGAGAGAGAGACAGAGAGAGAGAGAGAGAGAGAGAGAGAGAGAGAGAGAGATTTGATAAAAAAAAAATGCCATACATAACTGTGCTAGACCGAACTAAAACAATATATATTTTTCACTCACAAACTATGTAAAAAACGCAGCAAATCTCCACACAGTTTTCACATTAATAATACAAAAGCAAACCCTTTTTGCTCTTTGAAGACGATTTGTAAAAAAAAATATATATATATTGACAAAGTATAACCCAAAAATAATATATATATATATATATATATATATATATATATATATATATATATATATATATATATATATATATATATATATATATATATATATATATATATATATATATATATATATATAAATATATATATATATATAAATATATATATATATATATATATATATATATATAATATATATATATATATAAATATATATATAATATATATATATATATATATATATATATATATATATATATATATATATATATATATATATATATATATATATATATATATATATATATATATATATATATATGCAAGTAAATCACTGTACGTGCGCGTGATCTAGGTATATGCTGATAATCTTTAACTACAATGACAATGCCAGTATATTGTTGTGTGACGTCATGAGGCACAACACAGGAGGGAGCAGTTAACACAGCCAGAGTTACTGTCGCCTCCTGCCCTGTTATGACAACTGATTACTGCCCCTTTGATGCTCGTACTGTGGGTTAATGAATGTATGTTTGGGCGGTGTCTCTCTGTCTGTCTGTCTGTCTATCTGTCTGTCTGTGTCTGTCTGTCTGTCTGTCTGTGAATGGGGGAGTGGGAGAGATTGACGGGCATGGATAGAGAAATAGAGACAGAAAAAAGAGAGGGGGATAAGGGAGAGAGAAAGAAGGGTATTAAAAGAAAGAGTGAGAGTGGGTAAGGTAAGAGAGAGAGAGAGAGAGAGAGAGAGAGAGAGAGAGAGAGAAAGGGAGAGAGAAATTAATACAGGGAAGCAGAAACAGAGAGAAACGAGAAACACCGAGACAAAAATAGACGGAGAAAAATAAAAAGAAAGTGAAAGAGAGACAGAAAGACAAAAGAGGGACAGTGATAGGAAGAAGATAGAGAGAGAGAGAGATAGGGAGAAGTGAGAAAGAAAGAGAGAGATAGAATAGAATAAGGACCCTGGAGTGCCGAGTGAAGCAGGCTCGTGTAGGTCTAGTATGTGAGAAACTGACCCACTCACTATGATGGAGAGCCTCTACTCCTTAACTTTGATCTCACGCAATCAACTTACCCTCCCTCCACACACCTGTTAGCTCTAGTATATCATTAGTTCTCTTTATTTCTCTTTATTATTTTATTTTATCATCATCTCCGTTCTACCCCTCTTCGCTTTAATGTATTTTATTATCCGTAAATTCTCTTTCGTATTTTTTTTATATAATTCTCTATAGTTTTATCAGGCAAACTAATTCTGGTTAGGTTTGGTAAAGGTTAAAATTAAGGTAATTTATATGAGCGATTAGCTAAGTTAGAATAAGTTCACTAGTCTGGATTTGTTTTATGGGCAAGTCACTTTTTTTTCTTTGTTTATTTATTAATACTAAAGTCTCTTAACAACATTAAAATTATTTACGGTGACGTTCATGGCTTCTTACTGTTAAAATAGAACCTATCGGAAGTACAGGTATATAGATTTAATCATAAAGAAACGTGTTCAGTGACCCTCATGTGATATAATTCTTATGTCACACTTGATTATACACAAATAATAATATCATCACACTGTATCATAATCATTTCCAACATAAAATATACATGAAGATAAATTAATGTCTATAAGAGGCTTAATTGTTATACATTGGGCGAAAGTAAGTGAAACGTGGCTGGTGGTGACCGTAGACTTTTTATCGCTTGGTCCCGGGGCGTTGTATACAGTATATTAATTCTGGGGTTATCTCCGTATAAAACCATTTGAGTATCATTTATTATGGTATTTCCTTGTTACATTGATTACTTTGTGTTATTAAATTGTTAATCTTGTGTTATATGAAGTATTTTGCACCAAGGACTGTGAGAGAGAGAGAGAGAGAGAGAGAGAGAGAGAGAGAGAGAGAGAGAGAGAGAGAGCGACGATACACAGTACCTTAAACTACCTCTCTCCAGATTTATTTTTCATTATAGCCTTTTCTTGTGTCTTTCTACACTTGCCTTATATCATTCTATCTTATCATCTCCTTTCTCTTTCTGGTGATTTCTCTTTTTACCTTCATCCACCTGACAGTATTACGAGAGAGAAGACATAGATAGATTGTAAGGACGTGTTCTACATTTTCCACGACCATCATAACACATATAAGTTGACATGACGAAAATTTCAACCACCACAAAATCACCAAAATCGTTTCCATCACAAGCGATTAACTGTCGCTAATGAGTCGATCATTTTCCATCGGTGCTGTTTTAATTAGAGAATTAACTTCGTCCTGATAACTGGGCAGGTTTAGGCAGAAGCACTTAATGTCCGGCAGAATACGTGGAATAAATATCTACCTCTGGCACGTATGCAAATGAGGTCAATTTGCGTAAATATGAAACTTAATTTGGAATATGACTACTGACTGTATGGTGTCGTGAAAATTGCCAGTGGGAGAGAGAAAGAGTGGGAGAGAGAGATAAAGATAGGATAATGGTGTAGGAGGAGAGTGGTGTATAAAAACAGGTGGGAAGGAGATAGTGAAAAGGATAGAAAGAGAAAAGGAGGAGAGGTAAATATAGTAAATGTGAGAGAATGGAAGATGAAAATGAAATTCGATACAAAAGAGGTAAAATGATTGTGAGATAAAGAGGAAAGGAGGATAAGAGGAAAGAAAATCCTACTATCTCTCTCTCTCTCTCTCTCTCTCTCTCTCTCTCTCTCTCTCTCTCGGCCAAATCTCCCGGGTAATCACAAAAGCTTTTAATCTTCACGCTAGCTGTCGCCTATTGAGTAAAAACGTCGGATAAACTACAAAAAATAATTGTTCACAGACTCAACAACTCGTAAGTTTTTTTGCTTTTACGTGTGTCTCGATTTTCGTTAGATAGAAAAAAAACATTTGACAATTGCTAAAGAAAATTTATTTGGTATCTCAGTTAAAACACGTAAAGACATCATATTGAACATGACAGAGAATACGAATGGGAATTATGGAGTTGAAATAATACGGAAATTGTTAAAAGGTCTGTACGAAAAAATACGTAATTCAATGAAAGGAATACGAAGAGTAAACTGAGAGAGCAAATGAAGATGGTAATTTAGGATGAAGGTTAAGGATGAATTGTGGGGATAGAAAAGGAATTGAACGGAGATGGGGAAAAAAATTTGCCCAACGACTGAAGGGAATTGATTAAGGTGTGGGGCCTCCGTCAGGTAGAGGGAAGAGGCAGCAGCATGGTGGCTCCTGTGGGGGGAGTCGCTGGTGACAAGGGTGTCGAGACAAGTTGTGGGGAGATCTTCCTCGTCCCTCAACGCCAGGAGGAAAGTGTCAGTGAGTGCCTTGTGCGTCGCCGTCAGGAGGCCGCTGGAGTGTGAATGTCACCCCAGCACGTGACACACTTGTGTGACACCTGGTGACACAGGTACGCTGACAACACCTGTTGTTGTCTATGTTCTCCGTGGTGCTCCGTGACACAGGTACACTGACAACACCTGTTGTCCGTGTTCTCCGTGGTGCTCCGTGACACAGGTACACTGACAACACCTGTTGTTGTCTGTGTTCTCCGTGGTGCTCCGTGACACAGGTACACTGACAACACATGCTGTTGTCTTTGTTCTCCGTGGTGCTCCGTGACACAGGTACACTGACAACACATGTTGTGTGTGTTCTCCGTGGTGCTCCGTGACAAAGGTACACTGACAACACCTGTTGTTGTCTGTGTTCTCCGTGACACAGGTACACTGACAACACCTGCTGTTGTCTGTGTTCTCCGTGGTGCTCCGTGACACAGGTACACTGACAACACCTGTTGTTGTCTGTGTTCTCCGTGACACAGGTACACTGACAACACCTGCTGTTGTGTGTGTTCTCCGTGGTGCTCCGTGACACAGGTACACTGACAACACATGCTGTTGTCTTTGCTCCGTGGTGCTCCATGACAGGTACACTGACAACATGCGTTGCTGTGTTCTGTGGTGCTCCGTGACACAGGTACACTGACAACACAGCTGCACAGTGTGTTGTGTCTGTGCTCCGTGGTGCGGACACAGGTACACTGACAACACCCTGTCTGTGTTCTCCGTGGTGCTCCGTGACAAAGGTACACTGACAACACCTGTTGTTGTCTGTGTTCTCCGTGACACAGGTACACTGACAACACCTGCTGTTGTCTGTGTTCTCCGTGGTGCTCCGTGACACAGGTACACTGACAACACCTGTTGTTGTCTGTGTTCTCCGTGACACAGGTACACTGACAACACCTGCTGTTGTGTGTGTTCTCCGTGGTGCTCCGTGACACAGGTACACTGACAACACATGCTGTTGTGTGTGTTCTCCGTGGTGCTCCGTGACACAGGTACACTGACAACACATGCTGTTGTCCGTGTCCTCTGACAACTGACGAATAACTTAACCAAGGAGAAGCGACGACCAGGAGAAGCCCGAGACTCGGTGCTCCCGAGAGCAGAATTCTGGAACTATCTGTCGAGAAGTTATGCGAAAACTTTTCCGCGAAATATTTCCAATATTGACAACAGTACAGCTTACGAATTACTAAATTAGCTTTAATGGGCCAACTCAAGAGTTGAGAGTTGGCAAGATGCTACATTATGCCGCCTGTGTGTGTGAAGGAGAGATATTTCAGATGTGTTAAGTGGTCCAAAAATATCTATCATACCACAACAAACTCCTCAACTGGCTCCAAAAATATTTTTGTTACAACTTTGAGCCTGTGTAATAACTCCTTAAAACTGAGAAGTATATATCCTCAGAATTACCAATAAAACCCCAAAACTCGAGTGGTAGAAGCATCATAAGTGAACAGGTGTTCCAACACTACTTCCAGTCCTCCCTAAGACGATCCAATAGTCTTTAACTTCTGACCAAACGGGTTCATATCCCCAAGAGGAACCGCCATTGGCGTAAATACTACTGGGATACCATTGGTCTGCCTTTAGGTGACCGAGTGCGCTACAGCCAATCAGAGCTCGTTGTTCCGCTGGCCTTATGATTGAGAGAATATTGGAATTCGGGGGAAATTTTCCAGGTTATTATCAAGGGTCTTCATTGAGACGAGCGAGTGAGCTTGTGCTGGAGATGCTGAAGCCAAGTTGTTTTATGTGATGTACTAACTGTGTAATGTTGTTATTGTGTCAGCTGCGTCTACCAGAGCACTATGGTGGAGGGTTATGGTGGAGGGTTATGGCGCGTCATGGTGGTTAAGGGTTGGATGGTTATGGAATGCTCGAGAGGAAAAGCAAGGAAGTTACCACCATCACACTTCGTTTTGTACAGCTGGAAGGATGAAAGTGTGTGTAGAGACACTTGGTATTAAGGTGTATGTGACTACAGGGCCCCCCCCAATTAGTTCACTAAAAATCTTATCTTATCTTATCTTACGTGAAAATACAAGCAAAGGTTCAGGTATATATGCTGTAGTCAAGATCATATAAATCAACAACTTGCTATGCTTTTGTTCGTATATTTTGCCGGATCAGCCAAATACATCAGTTGCCGACAATACTCCTGGAACAATTAGAGAATTTTAATTTGGTTTGGCAATGAATCCATAAAATTTGTGAAGTTTATCCCGGTGGTGAAAATAATCCATAATGAACCAATCAAATACAATATCACTTGGCAATTGACAAGTGCAAAGGTGAGCAAATTATCGTTCAGCACTCACAGGTAATGATAAAAATATGTTCAATGGCCGACAGAGGTGCGTGAGGTGTGGGGGCTGCCTGCCGGTAAAGCTGATAGATAATGTCGCTACTTGAATAGTTAAGTGAATGTCTGTGTTAGCAGTGTGTGTGTGCGTGTGAGAGTGTGTGTTTGCTCGTGTGTGCGTGTGTGTTTAAGAATAATTATTTGAATGGCTTGAATGATCCTCTTGTTAATTCCAAATCAATGAAGAAAGTATTATGTAATAGGAAAAGTTACTAACGGTGTTGTACCAAGGTCATTGTTAACGTCTGTCATCAGCAGAGGGAAGGTATCCTGCCATATGGCTGAGTATGTAAATACTTCTTGTATACTTTTTATCACAGCGTCTCTCTCTCTCCCGCTGGGATCGTGTATGAGAGAAAAATAGACGCTGTAGAATTTATATAACAAGAATAATTTTCTGTTTTATACGCATAGTCATATATAAATATAGGACTGGAAGACCTTTTAAAAACACAATGAATATTCAATAAGGTGTGATTTTTTTTTCATCGTCTCTACTTGAAGGAAAATCATCAAAAAGTTGGCGAGAAAATTCATGTATTCTTTCCTCAACATTCATATAGTCAGGAGAGGAAGACATGTAAATGTCAAAAGAGGAAGAAAAATATTGGAGGAACTCCTCCGTCAGGTGGTTCCTGTCCCGGCTCTCCCAGGAAACAACACAATGTATCAAAGGTCACCTGATATTTGTGTGTTCTTTGACGCAACAAAGACACGACCCGAGGAGAAGGTGGCTCCTTCAGCGTCGTCGGCAGAAGAGACCTCAGGGCGAGTAGCGTGTAGTGTTTCACTCATGGTTAATGTCCTGCTGCACCTTTGTTTACCTTATGAACGTTGTTTCTGGCGCCGTATTTTACTGATCCTTTAATGACTTACAACATCTTATTGTTCGTGAGTTGTTCTGTTATACACGTGTTGTGTTCCTGCCTTACTTTAACTGTGTTATAATACATATAGGACTCCGTACAACTCATCAGGGAAGAGCTTGAGTTACGTTATTGACTCGGGAGCGTCACGTGATAGCTGGCCTCATACTGATAGACCAATTATTCACCTTAATCTTCATTAATGACCTCGTGACCTTTAATGACTCATCAGCTGTGATTAACGACTCTTGACAACTCTGACTTCCGTGTGATGACTCGTGACATGATGTGATGACTCCTGACATCCATGTGATGGCTTGTGACGGCTCTGTAACACCATCCTTAGAACTGCATAACAACCCCCCTTAAAAAAAATATTACATCAAAATACCACAACACCTCCAAAATCCTAGGCTACAACACCTCCAAACTCCTTGGCCACAACACCTCTCAACTCCTTGGCCACAACGCCTCCAAAAATGTAGAGAAGGAGGAGCGTCAGGTTGCCAGCGAGACAATTAATGCCCAGACTAATTTATCACCTTCACTTCTCGTCTGACACTAATACTTTAATCTGTTAAGTGGGAGGGAGGGAACCTGGCCCTCCACGAGACAAGGGAGGGGTTGTGGTGGGAAGGAAGGACGAAGGAAGGGATTTCGGTCCACCCCAAGACAAGGCAAAGAATGAGAAGGGAGAGAGGAATAGAACGAGGTCCTCCTGAAGACAAGGAAAGTGATGAGGAAGGTGGAGGAAGGGAGATGGAAAAGAAGGAAATAAAATAACAACACGACTAATGGGAACTGTTCCTGCAAGAGACAAGAGACGGGTGAAGGAGGAGGTGGGGGAAGAGAGTAACGACAGAATAAGTAAGAGAGACTGTACGAAACGCCCCGACACTCGTTAGGCCATCTTAATTAATAAAGGTGTGAGGAACTTACCTGCTTGTCCGTCGAGGTTCTGGGAGGTGACGTGTTACTCACCTTAATATACGTCGTGTTCACTTGGCGCTCTCTCTCTCTCTCAGGGCTGCAGCGGTCATTACCCAGTATTAAGTCCGGCTCAGGTTCTGCCGCTCAGGGAACACACCGCTGTACCAGAGCCGGGATTATCCTGCGTCACGGCGAGGCCAAGAGGAGGAGAAGGAGGAGGAGGAGGGGGAGGAGGTGGAGGTGGAAGTGTAGGAGGTGTAGGAGAAGAGAGAGAGAGGAAAATAATGGTGTGAGGAAGGAGATGTAGGTGGAAGAAAGGAGAGGGAGGTGGAAGGAAGAAGAAGGTGGAAGGAAGGAGGTGTAACTGGAAGGAAGGAAGTGTTAAAGGAAGAATGAAGGATTAGATGGAGGAAGGAGAAATAGGTAGAAGGAAGGAAGATAGACGGACACTCTATCACTAAATTTCATCAAAACAACAACAAACTTCAGTACACAAACTAGTCTCCGACGCACCAGAACAAAATAGAAACTTCAGACAGATTCCAATCACACGAGAAGATCACAGCAACAAACTTGTCTTACAGCTGAATAGTTTAACCTGGACTTCTATACCTATATAATTAATAAACTTTTACCTTAGATGCACACCCGAGAGATAAACACACACACACACACACACACACACACACACACACACACACACACACACACACAAGAGTAGATGCCGGTTCTCTGTTCAAAGACTAAGGCTTTTTATAACTAGGGTGTAATAGGACTACGAGGTCTATTAAGACAAGGATCTATTAGTACTAAGGGTCTATTAGAACTACAATCTATTAGGTTTGGTGTGTAATAGGAGAAGGATCTATTAGCACTAGGGTGTAATAGGAGCATGGGGTCTACTAGGACTGGGGTGTAATAGAAGAAGGATCTATTAGCACTAGGGTGTAATAGGAGAAGGATCTATTAGTACTAGGGTGTAATAGGAGCATGGGGTCTACTAGGACTGGGGTGTAATAGGAGAAGGATCTATTAGCACTAGGGTGTAATAGGAGAAGGATCTATTAGTACTAGGGTGTAATAGGAGCATGGGGTCTACTAGGACTAGGGTGTAATAGGAGAAGGATCTATTAGCACTAGGGTGTAATAGGAGCATGGGGTCTACTAGGACTGGGGTGTAATAGGAGAAGGATCTATTAGCACTAGGGTGTAATAGGAGCATGGGTGTAATAGGAGCATGGGGTCTACTAGGACTGGTGTGTAATAGGAGAAGGATCTATTAGTACTAGGGTGTAATAGGAGCATGGGGTCTACTAGGACTAGGGTGTAATAGGAGAAGGATCTATTAGCACTAGGGTGTAATAGGAGCATGGGGTCTACTAGGACTGGGGTGTAATAGCTGTACACTATAGGGGCCGACACATAACATCAACAACTAATAATATAATCACGATGTTTAGCGGGTGATGTTGTGGTTCTCTCTCCTTTACTGGCTCAACATCACGCAGCTCCACTTATATGATAATACACCGTAAATAGTATATATGTTACTAGTTATATATCGTCATAATTAGTATACTTCACCAGCTCTATAGGATGCCAAGTATAGTTCACTAGCTCTATAACACCGTAAATGATATAGTTCACTAGCTCTATAAGACGCCATATATAGTATAATTCACGAGCTCTATATAACGCTATAGTTGACATATATTTTACTAACTCATATTTTCTTCCCAATAATCTTACTTCAGTTACTTATTTTGAGGATTATTATACATAAATCAGAAGGTATTTTAGCACAGTGTACAGAACCCACATTTAATTTCACAGCATAAGTACCACAGCGGGACCCTAACGACCTACCAACGCGTCTTTCCTCACAGCACATTTAACACCCAATCTTCCACAGCCATTACACACACACACACACACACACACTCATTTTCTTACACCCACACGCACTCTCTCTCTCTCTCTCACACACACACACACACACACAAGAAGATATACGTGATGGGGACACACATGGCTCCCAAGGTCGGTGTTTGGCTTCACCTGGACTATACCTGAGCCAGAACGAGAGTTGTACCTGCCCTGGGAGTGTTTCTTCCCTCCTGCCAGGGTTCAGAATTTCCCGCTGCGGTATGGATGTCGTTGAAAAGTGATGTTATTATTGTTGTTTCCTATTTCTGTTTCATCTTAGCTGTAAATAGTGAACGAGAGATATAATCGTACATATAGAGTAGTTTTAACCTATACCTATACGTGTTTCTCGCTCTTGTACGTTATATTATACTGTTTCACGTCAATAGTTAGAGAATAAAGTCATTAATATCTAAAGTTTCTCTTGGTTGTCTGTGTTTGTTTATGTATTGTATCCAGTTCTCTCTCTCTCTCTCTCTCTCTCCACCACCATTTCCCTCACACATCTCTCCCTCTACTCTCATTCGCCTCTCCTCTCCATTCTCCGCTTAGGCTTCCTCGTTCTACCCCTCCCTGGAGACTGGAGATCAGGGAGTAAAGGAAGAAGGGAGTGGAGGAAGATAGCCGGGAAGGGAGAGAAGGAGGAAGGGAGGGAGGGAAGGGAATGAAGGAGGAAACGAGGAGATGGAATGCAGGAGGATGGGAGGAAGGGAATAAACGAGGAAGGGAGGGATGTAAATGAAGGAAGAAAGGGAGGGGGAAGGGAATGAAGGAGGATGGGAACGGATGGAACTATGATATCTTGAGTATTTGTTTATAGTTCTTGAAAAAAGGCGCCAAATAGCTGTCAACACCTAATACATCACAGGAATCGACACACTTCATCTCCATCAACAAACACTTCTTCTCAATGCAACTCCTAGTCAGTTGAAGTTGTTGCATCCCACTCACAGCCCCACTCACCATCCCTCTCACCACCCCACTCACCATCCCTCTCACTACCCCACTCACCACCCCACTCACCACCCCACTCACCATCCCACCACTCACCACCACCACTCACTATCCCACTCACCACCCCACTCACCATCCCACTCACCATCCCACTCACCACCCTACTCACCATCCCACTCACCACCCCACTCACCAACCCACTCACCCCACTCACCACCCCACTCACCATCCCACTCACCACCCCACTCACCACCCCACTCACCATCCCACTCACAGTCTCATAAACAACAAAGGTTATTTTCGTTATATTTTTTTATTCATGTTATACTAAGCAGTTCTACCTTGAAAGTGTGTCACATCAGATTTATTACACTTGAGAGGACATAGAGTCATGTGTGCCTGCCCCAGATCACTTCATCGTCATCAAGAACCTCCACTTTTTATACAATATCAGTATTGTAGTCACGACCTCTGTAACGCTTCAGAACATATTGAAATTCTTGTATCTGTGACCCCCATCTGAATGTATCCTTGTTCGTCCACTTTTTAATCAAACATAATAATCCGGATCTACTGTAACATGTAAACACCGCAGAGTAAAATACCTTCACATTCTATATAAGTCTCTGGTACAATATTCCCTCCCCACAACACAACACCTATTTTAATACGTTAGGTAAATCAACGGCGTATTTTCTTCAATATAATACACCTTATGATCACTTCGTGTGTGTGTGTGTGTGTGTGTGTGTGTGTGTGTGTGTGTGTGTGTGTGTGAAGCATCATTATAGTACTTCCGGATAAATTCTCTCTTTCTTTTCCCCTCACCAACTTCCACTCTAGTGATGTGTTGTGTGGCCATGAATATTCACCCTTACCAATGAACTTTTAGAGCTAATTCTTGCAAGTAATTTCACAGTCGTAAATGCATCGCGGTCAAGTGATTTTGTGTGTTAGAATGTGAATTACTGTACACTGAGGGACTTTTTCACGTACAAGGACCAACACCATTTCAGTGAGTATGTGTATTATTCTCTTGAGTATTTATTTGGTATATATATATAAATTAGTTTCTTTATATGTATTAAGCATTTTTTTTTACGTATATCATGAAGATTCGCCCCCAGCCTAAATCACCTAAAGATTAATCCCTTTCTCTCTACATCAATCATCTTCCTCAAGGCATCATTCTCCCCATCTCCCTTCCCTAACCTCTCACCCTCCCCTTCCCTATCTCTTCAGTCTCCCCTTCACGCTTCCCTACCCCCCACACTCTCTCCCACCCCTCCCCCCACCTCGGCAGCCCCCCAGCATCAGAGTGACATACTGACATACTTCATATGCCAAAGTAGCGGTGGGCTGAGTAGAGCGTCTCCTGCCCTGGATAAAATAGACCACTTTGCATAACACAGAACAGGATATATAAGTCTTGGGGCTTGAAACATAATGCCTGAATATTTTCCTGAATAGAAATAGCCACAAAAGGTTTCAGTAAGTTGTAGTTTATTAGGAAAGTGCATTTGTATCATTTTGTATGTATGTATGCATGAATGCATGAATGTATGTATTTGTATGTATACATGTATGTATGTATGTATGTATTTATGCATGCATGTATGTATGTATGTATGTATGTATGTATGTATGTATGTATGTATGTATGTATGTATGTATGTAATAGGTAGTAGGTAGTAGGCAGCTACCAAACAGAGAGGTACTACCGCCTAGGAAGATATTGGAAGCATAATGTATTGTCTAATGGTAGACCCTGCTGCCATATGGCATCACGAAAATTGTGACCAAGTCCCAGGTTGCTCATCTGCCTTTCTGCCTCAATTACACACAATTGCAGGGTCTCAATTGTCTCTCTTAACATTGACAACATAAAATACATATATTGTTTCTCACTCCTGATCTTTTATTTTTCATTTTTGTATTTCTTTGTGGTTCTTTATAATTATTATTATTATTATTATTATTATTATTATTATTATTATTATTATTATTGGTATTGTTATTGTTATTATTATCATTGCAGTGCTTTATTATTATTGTTATCATTATTATTTATACTTTTTAATTTTTTATTATACATTTTACTTATCTAATTAATTATATTATTATTATTATTATTATTATTATTATTATTATTATTAGTAGTAGTAGTAGTAGTAGTAGTAGTAGTAGTAGTAGTTGGTTCCAGAAAATTTGAAAAAAAAAGTAGCTATAGCGCAGGAGGTGGGCGCCTCGAACTGGTTAACTACGTTACCGATAAGGGCAAATGGTTTCAGTCTTAACAAACAAGAATTTACAGATGCCATTGCTCTAAGGTACGGTCGGCCAGTAGAAGGTTTGCCCTCCCAATGCGTGTGTGGCTCTTCCTATGACGGCGATCACGCCATGGTGTGCAAGAAAGGGGGGCTTCATATGCATGAGGCATGACGAAGTAAGGGACCTTACAGCAAATATGTTGAAGGAAATCTGCCGGGATGTCATGGTAGAACCGACCCTCCTTCCATTGGATGGTGAGATCTTCCAACATAGGACTTCAAACACATCTAACGAAGCCCGTGTTGACGTCAGTGCTCGAGGATTCTGGACGCGGGGACAGCGAGCTTTCTTCGACATCAGGATTTTTGATCCCATGGCCGCATGTCACCGTAACCTAGCTCTCGATGCTGCACATAGGAGGAACGAGAACGACAAGATAAGGGCATATGGGGAGAGAATCCAAAACGTTGATCAAGGCAGCTTCACTCCTCTAGTGTTCACAACCTCTGGTGGGATGGGACCAAGTGCAAGATGTTTCTACGCCAGACTCGCGGAGGTGATCTCCGAACAGAAGCAGCAGCCCAGAAGTTATGTTACAGCCTGGATGAGATGTCGACTGTCTTTCTCTCTCCTTCGGTCGGCTTTGCTCTGCCTCAGGGGAACGAGAGCTTCTGCCCCAATTCCGACAACTGCTGCAGATATCGACTATGAGGCTACAGTCACTGAATGCCGCATAGATCTGCGGCTCAACTAATTTAACACAGATAGGATAGCTACGTATGTATTAGGATATTTA
The DNA here is from genome assembly GCF_018991925.1 of Homarus americanus. Taxonomy (NCBI): domain Eukaryota; kingdom Metazoa; phylum Arthropoda; class Malacostraca; order Decapoda; family Nephropidae; genus Homarus; species Homarus americanus. The sequence goes on from NW_024745073.1 coordinate 4,516,875, forward strand.
ATATTAAGGTAATTAAATGGTGGCGAAGGTGTGGCTATTGGGGGAGGCTGGAGGCCACGTTCAAAAAAAAAAAGAAAAAAAAGAAAAGTAGTAGTAGTAGTATTACATATTTGCCCCCTAGGCCCCGATGTGGGTCAGTGATCTGTTCCCGGGTGGGCTAATCTCCGTAAAAAAAATATATATGTATGTATGTATGTATGTATGTACAGTATGTATGTATGTATGTATGTATGTATGTAAAAATTAATCCAACAAAGAAAATATAATTAGTGTAATAATTATTTTTAGCAGAATAACACACTGTTATTTTCAAAGGAAATTTAATACCGACATTTAGCATTTGCCTGGACGGTAGCATTTCATTATAAATCTCCCTTTGACAGTATTTTTGGAGGACATTTTTCTCTCAGATTTAATTATGTTGTGGTGGTGGCAATAATTTTACACCACGTGATGAAAGTACTTGGAACAGAACACGGGAGTAAAATGATATAACCAAATAAATGACACGCGGTATTTGGTGCTGTTCTCGGTGTTAAACTCTTCCTGGATAATTTTAGTGTGTGTAATGGACGTAGAGAGGAGTATAGTAACTCTCTCTCTCTACTGCAGGTGTGGTGGGGAGCAGAAACCATCAACCGGAGACCAGTCGTGTATAACATTTGGTCGTCTGTTCAAGGTAAGATTCTGTTGGGTAATGCTGTGGGTTTTTTACCATTGTTTGATATAAGTAAGGTTAGTTTAGGTTGTGTTGGGTTGGGTTGGGCTGGGTTGGGTTAGGCTGGGTTGGGTTGGGTTGGGTTGGGTTGGGTTGGGTTGGGTTGGGTTGGGTTGGGTTAGTTTAATTCAAAGTTGGGTTTGGTTAGGTTAAGTTAGTTAAGATTCCTGTTGTTTACATTTGCTCGTGATCATGGTGTTGCCAGTTCACCTTCAGAAATATCTTCAACTTAGGATAAGAGCCATCGATTAATTTTCAGTATTATAATGTTAAATAACACTCTACTGTATTCTTATTATATTTGTCTTCATTTTAATTCTTGTTATTTTGTTAAAGGGACTAATATAAGTTTATTTAATAAGGTAAGTTTGGAACTAATATTATACAGAATATATTTGAAAGTTCAGTTAAATTAGTAAAGTTTTAAATAGATATTCTAGTGAACTTATTTCACTGTACAATTTCGTAAGATAATACTCTAACCTGGTGAAGACGTTACACCTTTTCGTGATGATGTCACAGCAGTTGGTGATGGCGTCACGGCAATTTGTGATGACGTCATAGTAGTTAGTGATGGGGTCATAACAGTTGGTGACGTCGGTTATGGAGGTATACTTATTATTTTATAATAATAATTACACGAATAATGACGTGGTACAATTGTAGACGAAATTCCCTGAACAGGTATTAATACTTATGGGGGGGAGAGCTTCACTTAAAGAGGTTTTATACTAAGAAAATTTGTCAGAAAACATTCCTATTAATTCTTCAATCGCGAATATTGATCATCTGCTCCATTTTCAACTGCACATGCGCCGTACTTTCGTTTAATTGGTCGCCCATTAAATATGTGACGTGCATTTATTCACATATTTTTGTTAACATCATATTCGTTATATTCTTTTTTTAATATTTTATCATATTTTTGTACCATTTATTCACAAGCTGTATAATTATTCACCAAGCTACACATTCTGGTGTTCTGCAATCAGTCATAACCCCTAGTGATAGCTGTAACGATTGTGTCATTCCGGGTCACAGGTAGCACAGGAAATTACAGTGATTGTATCTCATGTTATCACCATTACAAGGTTCCGTTTCTATTTCATCACATAACATGAACACTGGAAATGACAGTCAATACAACCAGCAACACAAAATAAATAATAATAATAATAACAATTCACTCTTTGAAGTAACTCGTGAGTGACTGACTATAAATTTGTCCGAGATATAGAGAAAATACAGATAACTCGGTATTGAACCTAAAGACCATTGTTTCTCGTGGTGGTCATACAGTAGATGAGATAAACAGATTAAATTTACCTCACTTGAAGGGATAACTGCAATATATTACCTTGAGATTAACTTGACTAAACTTATTAATTTAAATGGTATTATGGAGACATTTATAAAGTGATAAAGACTAGCAAACCGAATGTATGAGCAGTCATGTACTTTCTATCAGTCCTCATGGCCACTGTCCACCACAAGCGACACACACGTAATTGAACATTCATTATGGACATACAGAGATCAAGGCACTTATCAACCTCGTGTTTGTCTACGTCACTCGAGCATGTAATATATAATATATATTTTCGTGTTTTAATTAATGGTTAACCACTTGTAGCTTTACCATTTACTCATTACTAACTAATAGTTCATCCATCCCCCATTGTTTGATCTGTTACCCCATTACCCTGTTTGATCCTCTTCCCTTACCCTATACCATTATTACTGGTCCATCCTCCCACACGCCTACAACACTCCCACACGCCTACAACACTCCCACACGCCTACAACACTTCCACACGCCTGCAACACTCCTACACCCCCATAACACTCCTACACCCCCACAACACCCCCCACACCCCCACAACACCCCCCACACCCCTCACACCCCAGGTCGGCCCTCAACTGTACTTCCTCCCTGATGCATGTGACGTAAATGGCTCTCATTACTGGTAGCATATTGAGAGAACATTCCCGCCCGTTACTGCTACTGGTGGCGGCGGAGGAGTGGCCGAGAAGGACACTGTGGCTGTTAGCTGTGACGTACTGCTGTTAGCTATGACGTACTGCTGTTAACTGTGAAGTACTGCTGTTAACTGTGACGTACTGCTGTTAACTGTGACGTACTACTTAATGTGTGGCTGTTAGCTGTGACGTACTGCTGTTAGCTGTGACGTACGGCTGAATGTGTGGTTGTTAGCTGTGGCGTACTGCTGTTAGCTGTGACGTACTGCTGTTATCTGTGGCGTACTGCTGTTAGCTGTGAAGTACTGCTGTTAGCTGTGAAGTACTGCTGCTAGCTGTGACGTATTGCTGTTAGCTGTGACGTACTGCTGTTAGCTGTGACGTAATGCTGAATGATTGGCTGTTAGGTGTGGCGTACTGCTGTTAGCTGTGAAGTACTCCTGCTAGCTGTGACGTACTGCTGTTAGCTGTGACGTAATGCTGAATGATTGGCTGTTAGCTGTGGCGTACTGCTGTTAGCTGTGGTATACTGCTGTTAGCTGTGAAGTACTGCTGCTAGCTGTGACGTTCTACTGTTATCTGTGACGTAATGCTGAATGATTGGCTGTTAGCTGTGGCGTAATGCTGTTAGCTGTGATGTACTTCTGTTAGCTGTGACGTAATGCTGAATGATTGGCTGTTAGCTGTGACGCAATGTTGTTAACTGTGACGTACTGCTGTTAGCTGTAACGTAATATTGTTAACTGTGACGTACTGCTGTTAGCTGTGACGTAATGTTGTTAACTGTGACGTACTGCTGTTAGCTGTGACGTAGTTCTGAATATAAAACAGCTGAGTGAAAACAGTGGTTTGGACGGTACTGTGAAACACACAACTCTCACCATCTCCTCTCCTGAACAGACACGCACAGAGAGAGAGAGAGAGAGAGAGAGAGAGTATACTGAGCAGGTGGTCTTAGGAGCTGTACTCGTCAGCACTCGGGGCTCTCACAGTACTGCCAACACGACGCTCAGGGGATTACATCATAAAACCAATTTGAATGCATGAAAAATCTGCCGCAGACAATTTTCTGGGCAGATTACTTGGCCTAAAGCCTATTGTGGCAAGACGCGTGCGTGTGTGTGCACGTGTGTGCGTATTTGTGTGTGTGTGTGTGTGTGTGTGTGTGTGTGTGTGTGTGTGTGTGTGTGTGTGTGTGTGTGTGTGTGTGCGTGTATAATAATAATAATAATTAATGGTTTATTGAAAAAGTTCTGCAGCCCGAAGGCTGAAAATATACATTGGACATAAATGACTTATTACATACATTGGTGGTTTAACAAAAGCCTTCATTAGAGAAAGGTAAAGGAACATACAGTGAACATTCAGATTAATGTAGGTGTTGAACAGCAAACACGTAGTGTAGTAACTCTCTCCCAGATGGTGTTAGGAGGGACCTGATGTGGTGTAGTAATTCCCTCACAGATGGTGTTATGAGGGGCCTCACGTGTAGTAATTCCCTCACAGATGGTGTTATGAGGGGCCTCACGTGGTGTAGTAGTTCCCTCATAGATGGTGTTATGAGGGGCATCACGTGGTGTAGTAACTCCTCACAGATGGTGTTATGAGGGGCATCACGTGGTGTACGAATTCCCTCACAGATGGTGTTATGAGGGACCTGACGTGGTGTAGTAATTCCCTCACAGATGGTGTTATGAGGGACCTGTGTGCGTGTATGTGTGTCCATGTGTGTATGTGAGCGTGTGTGTGCGTATGTGTGCGTGTATGTGTGTATGTGTGCGTGTGTGTGCGTGTGTGTACGTGTATGTGTGTCCATGTGTGTGTGTGTGTGCGTGTGTGTGTGTTCTAAACCAACAGAGTAAAAAATTTTAACAGGTAATCCTCTCCCTTACCCCCAGAAAAAAAAATCTAAACTATTACGTCCCACATTACGCCATGACAGTACACCTGGGAGCTACAGTACATCAAAGGGAATCACTCTAATAATTCCTCTACACATATATATATATACATTTATATATCATACTCTAACCAATCATATCCTTCAACAAGCACACTATTTTATTTCAATATATTACAGTAATAAAGGTCTGTTTATAATATATTCATCCATCAATAACTCTCTCATCGTTGAATAAGATAACTATTCTCTTTTTGTTATCAACGTAGAGAAAAGATCACGGGTGTAAATTTAATAACACGTTCTGTATTTTGGAAGATAATTTCAGGTTATTTTATTTATATAGTTACGGACGTTCATGGCTTACAGGTACTTATGGACTTTAAGCTGACAAAACTCTATCAGTATCTGTCGTGTTCATTTACCGGACATGAACTCCCTGCCGTGTTCGTCTCATCTGCCGTGTTACCTGGCCACAACAAGGTTAGGTTAGGTTAGATTTAACAGACTCTTTCTTTGGCGTTTTCTCTATGTGTGTGTTTTTGTGGGGTGTTGTTTTCGAAAGTGAGACAATATTGTTAAAGCTTGTTGAAGACTAATAATTAATCTGTAGTTACATATACAATACATAAATTTATACTAAGTTACTATGGTATTCATGCACTAGTACATGTACAAATATGACTCAATTACACACACACACACACACACACACACCACCTTGTATAGCCTCTGTCAACAGTACCACACAGCAAGTCTTCAAGAGCCTCTCGCTGTATTCATGAAAATTTGAGAAGGTAATAACAGTGTGTTGAGCCTCGGAGCGTCACATTACTGGAACCTGGCCAGGGGTTCTGTTTACATTGTGTGCCTCCTGCTGCATCTTCTTCTAAAAGGTTCCAGTAATGGGCCTCACATTACTGGAACCTGGCCACGATCTCTGTTAACATAACGTCTTCCTAAAGTCCTCCAAGAATGGTTTAGCTTAAGTTTATTTCTATCTACATTCTTTAAGGAGGAAATAAAGAGAAGACATTGGCTTGGGTGGAGAGGCGATAAACGATTTCTTGAGGAGAGGAAAAGTGTGTGTGTGTGTGTGTGTGTGTGTGTGTGTGTTGACAGCGGCTACACGGTGCAGTAGTGTTGTCTCCTCACACCTGGAAGAAGTCGCTGTTCTATATATAAACAAAACAGGTTAATTATGTATGAATACACTTGCAAGCACACACACACACACACACACACACACACACGCGCGCACGCGCGCGCGCGCACACCACTAACGTTTACCCCCCCCCCTCTCCCCAACACACAAACCATTGACACTCGCCGCTGCATAAATCAACAAGCCCCCTCATTACAGTGGCTGGACCTGCCTGTTGTGGCGTCGGTCACTCAATTAAGGAAACGCTGCTGGCTCACTATAGTAGCAATTGTCCCTGCTGATAAGGATTATTCATGCATGAGTTTACTGCTAGACCAAACTTTAATGAAATCAGGCTGTTGGTGCCCCCAGAGACCGAGAGACCTGGTATAGCACTGTCTTCCCTCCCTCTTTCTCCTCCTCAACGTAATGTTAGTCAGTGGGGGGGGGGGTCATAGTTTTTTCTCCTTAGTAAACACGCGTCTACACTTCTTTCTGTATAAACCAAAGTAATAGTTATTTTCAGATAAAATGACCAACATCATTAGTGCTTTTACTAACGAAAATAACTGTATAACTTTTGTGGGGTTAGACTAAGTGGTAAGGTGGCTTAAAAGGGCGGGAGGAATGGAGATTAGGAGAGAGAGAGAGAGAGAGAGAGAGAGAGAGAGAGAGAGAGATCTTACTCGCGTTCTTCACTCCTGGTAAGATTTGAGATCCAATTTGGTAGTGTCTCTTTCACTTCCCGGTCCAAAGCTTTTGCCTATATCCACCCCCACTTCCTTATGTGAGAGAGAGAGAGATAGAGAGAGAGAGAGATAAGGGCGAGGGAGGAGACTTTACATTGTTTCTCCCCAGTGTTAAGTATCACAGTGGGAGGAACTCGTTAAAATGTGAAGTATTGTGTTATTGATTTCTGATAAAAAATTTCCCCCCTCCGGCCTCAACCACACTGACACGATACACCGCCGGGGGGAGACTCAGAAGACGTGTCATAAATACTGGAATTCTTCTTACTTGTGAAATATTAAGTCTTAGACAGAATTCATTGCTCCCCCACACACACACACACACACACACACACATACACTCTGTCTCTCTGTCTCAAGATCTTTATTGATTGCGATTCGTTTTCTATCAAGGGAGGGAAACTTATTTATAATGAATTTCGGTTTTTTTTTGTGTTTCCTTGAGGTAGAATGAGAGAGAGAGAGAGAGAGAGAGAGAGAGAGAGAGAGACAGACAGACAGACAGAGACAGACAGACAGAGAGAGAGAGAGAGAGAGAGAGAGAGAGAGAGACAGACAGACAGACAGACAGACAGACAGACAGACAAAGAGAAACCTAATTTACCTGGTCTAATGAGCCTAAATATTGTTAACGGCATCGACCAGGTACTCTCAGGTGAATTATCATTATACGCCAGATATAAGAAGCTTCAATATAGTGGCCTTATGTGAATCTGTTAAACATACACTTTTCGTAATGTATCTCAGGTGATCAGAAATTTATTTGGCAATATTAGAGAATGACACATAAGAGGAGACCCGTGTGAGTTATGACCTCTAGTGACCCATATGTAAACCCACGCTAAGGGGAAGCCAGCAACATATGTGTCATGACGCACGTCCAATAAACAACACAGCAGGTGAAGCCAGCAACATATGTGTTATGACACATGTTCAATAAACAACACATCAGGTGAAGCCAACAACATATGTGTCATGACGCACGTCCAATACACAACACAGCAGGTGAAGCCAACAACATATGTGTTATGACACATGTTCAATAAACAACACATCAGGTGAAGCCAACAACATATGTGTCATGACGCACGTCCAATAAACAACACATCAGGTGAAGCCAACAACATATGTGTCATGACGCACGTCCAATAAACAACACAGCAGGTGAAGCCAGCAACATATGTGTTATGACACATGTTCAATAAACAACACATCAGGTGAAGCCTACAACATATGTGTTATGACACGTGTTCAATAAACAACACATCAGGTGAAGCCAACAACATATGTGTCATGACGCACGTCCAATACACAACACAGCAGGTGAAGCCAGCAACATATGTGTCATGACACATGTTCAATAAACAACACATCAGGTGAAGCCAGCAACATGTGTTATGACACATGTTCAATAAACAACACATCAGGTGAAGCCAACAACATATGTGTCATGACGCACGTCCAATACACAACACATCAGGTGAAGCCAGCAACATATGTGTCATGACACATGTTCAATAAACAACACATCAGGTGAAGCCAACAACATATGTGTCATGACACATGCTCAATAAGCAACACATCAGGTGAAGCCAACAACATCAGTCACCTGGACAAGTTATCAATTAATAACTGCGGCTGAAACACAACACAACAATAACAATATGTAATGTGTCAGGATTCACTTTTATTAGACCTCACATTGTTTGGATATATTTTTGAGTGCCTTTAACCCTTGTTATATAAATATCCCCACTCTCTCAATTCTATAGCCAAATCAGGCTCGATGTCTAACCTAACCTAACCTAACCTAACCGTACCAAATCTAATCTAAAGTAATATAAACTTCCCAAACTTAACCACTCACGGTAGGGCAACATGTGTGTGAGGGAAGGGAGGAGGGGAACCAATCACAGGAGAGGAAGGAAGGAAGGAAGGAAGGAAGGAAAGAGAACCACTCACAGGAGAGGAAGATGTTGTGTGTGAAGGAAGGAAGGAAGAAAGAGAACCACTCACAGGAGAGGAAGATGTTGTGTGTGAAGGAAGGAAGGAAGGGAGGAAGGAAGGAAAGAAAGAGAACCACTTACAGGAGACAGGAGAGGAAGATGATGTGTGTGAAGAAAGGAAGGAAGGAAGGAAGGAAGGAAGGAGAACCACTCACAGGAGAGGAAGATGTTGTGTGTGAAGGAAGGAAGGAAGGGAGGAAGGAAGGAAAGGAAGAGAACCACTCACAGGAGAGGAAGATGTTGTGTGTGAAGGAAGGAAGGAAGGAAGGAAGGAAAGAGAACCACTCACAGGAGACAGGAGAGGAAGATGATGTGTGTGAGGGAAGGATAGAAGGAAGGAAGGAGAACCACTCACAGGAGAGGAAGATAATGCGTGTGAGGGAAGGAAAGAAGGAAGTAAGGAAGGAGAACCACTCACAGGAGAGGAAGACACTTCAGTAATGGTCCATTTGAGAGATTGGATGGTCCCTCCCGGCCTGACTGACCAGTAAAACCTTCCCACCGAACACCCGTAAGACAACACTACACCTGATATATACCTGTAAGACAACACTACACCTGATATATACCTGTAAGACAACACTACACCTGATATATACCTGTAAGACAACACACTCCTCCCTCACACAGCAACACACTCCTCCCTCACACAGCAACACACTCCTCCCTCACACAGCAACACACTCCTCCCTCACACAGCAACACACTCCTCCCTCACACAGCAACACACCTCCTCCCCACACAACACACGCACACACACCTCCCTCACACACACACACCTCCCCACACACACACACCTCCCTCACACAGCAACACACTCCTCCCTCACACAGCAACACACTCCTCCCTCACACAGCAACACAACATACTGACTGGTGTTGACAGAGAGGCATCAGTCACTCGTGTCAGCTGGTAATGTGAGGTCCGTCAAGCTTCTCTCTGGGATTTTAACGAAATTCTCCTCAGTTGTGGTTTATTATGTAGAGACAACTACACCAACACAGACCCTTGCCTAAATGGAAGAATTTGGCAGTATAATAATAATATCAACAATAAAAAAATGGTCGTTACTGAATTTTTGTTTCTTTTGGCTTTGATGTTTGTTGGAGAGTTTTATTAGATCTATCCTAACCTAACCTAACCTAACCTAACCTAACCTAACCTAACCTAACCTAACCTAACCTAACCTATCTTAACCTAAAGGAAAGACAATAGAAAATGGATTTAATTTTCTGTCTCTTTAAAAGTTTTTGGGTTGAAAGTATAGGCAGAATATATTGGTTTCTCAGAGGTCACTGGATAACACGGGTTGTGTATAGGGTGAGAGGGAGGGAAGGAGGCTAGGGAGTAGGGAGGGAAGGAGGCTAGGGAGGAGGGAGGGAAGGAGGCTAGGGAGTAGGGAGGGAAGGAGGCTAGGGAGGAGGGAGGGAAGGAGGCTAGGGAGTAGGGAGGGAAGGAGGTAGGGGAGGGGAGGGAAGAGAGGAAGGAGGCTAGAGTAGAGGGAAGGGAGGCTAGGGAGGGGATATTAGGAGACGAAAGGTCTAGTAGAGAGGGACAAAAGGACGAAGGGGCGGAGAGAAGAAAGGCTGACGGACGGACGGGTGGAAGGAGAGGGGAAGGAAGGAAAAGGGAAGTAGAGGGAGAGAGCAGGAACCACCTACCTCAGGCCATGATTACAATAATAATCAAGGAACATAACACAGCATTGACAATTTCTTGAGTGTGTGTGTGTGTGTGGGAGGTGTGTGTGGGGGTGTAATACGGCTTTATCGTAGATGTAAGAAAGTGGTTGAGGATAGAGTAATTAATATTTCAACAAGTTATAATTAAAAATCTTAAGAGGCTTAAGGGTGTGTGTGTGTGTGTGTGTGTGTGTGTGTGTGTGTGTGTGTGTGTGTGTGTGTGTGTGTACTAAGTTTCAATACTGTAGCTGTTTCCATCAGTCAGTTAATTACATATAAAGACATGAACACCAATATCTACATCTTGATCTAAAAATACAACGAATTTCTGAGGAAGATTTATTCTCTCTCTCTCTCTCTGTCTCCCCGGTTAAGAAAGATTATTCGCCGATAATTGTACCGGATATTTCGCAGAAGCCGAGTACGAGAGCCGGAGTTTACACAGCGATGGGGAAACATGGGAAGAGCTGCGGCAATCTATCCTCGCTTGTGTTATTAGGAGGGCTCGCTCGCTCGTCTCCCTCCCCCTGGTCTTAAAACACTCCTCTCTCACCGTCAACATATCGTAGTCAAGTTATTATACCCCGCACGAGCACAGTTGAGCGGCACATATAACACTCAGCTGGGCTTGTGTTTGTATGAGGAGGAGCGTGGTGATGGGGAGCAGAAGGGCGGCAGAGCTGGGCTGTAGACTCTGACGATTAATTGTTGGTACAAAAATGACGAGAGATAATTGGCAGGAACAAAGAGCTGTGAAATACTGGGAATTTTGTAGCTCAGTGGAGACGACAAAAGGCGAGTCTGGGTAAGAGAGAGAGAGAGAGAGACTTTGATTACGTTGGTGCTTGTTGAAGATATATCTGATTATTGTTCGCAACCGACGCAGTTAGTTTGTCTGTCTGTCTGTCTGTCTGTCTGTCTGTCTGTTCTCGCCCTACAGGAAGAACACACACCTGAAACGTTTCCCAAGCCCCCCCACCCCTCAGTCCCCACCCGGGTCCCTGCGTCCCCAGTCCCCACCCCTACCCCACCCCCCTGTCCTCTATCCCCACCCCCTGTCCCCTGCCTCACCCCTGTCCACACCCCTGTCCCCTGCCTCACCCTAGTCCCCATCCACACCCCGTCCCAACCCCTCCCCCTCGCTGACCCAGGAGATAACTATAACATACTACTTGTAACCTTAACTTGTGACTTGAGGTTCTTTGTCTGGTTATAATTGACACACGTGTATGAAGTTATCTTGGGCGGATCACAAGTTACGGAGTGAACAATAAAAACCACTCATGTGACCTCTCTCTCTCTCTCTCCTCTCTGGCCACATGACCTCGTCCTCTGGCCTAACCTAACCTAACCAAAAAAAACACATAAACTCTTTTCTTCTGATAAAACACATAACTATTATAGCATCATCGAGTTAGGTTAGGTTAGGTTAGGTTAGGTTAGGTTAGGTTAGGTTAGGTTAGTGATCATCAATATAAACCCCCGTCATATCTTTTCCTCTAAGGGGTTATGATAATGACTCCATAAATCACCTGATCAAGTGCTTCATCTCCCACACTGGATCGACGGGATGAGTCAGCCAATAGATTATAAGTAATGGATGGCGACGGCTCCTGAGAACATAGATAGACCTTAGCTATGAGGTTAATTAAGAGCAAATATTTTATCAAGACACCCTCAGTGGTTCAGCGAAATCGGGCAGAAGTCGACGATAACATTCATTAATCTATGAGGGCGTGGAGGGTGTTGAGGCGTCGGGTGGTGCGGGCGGATGGGTGAGTTATAGGGTGTTGGAGCAGCTACTTGACCCTAACAGACCGTTGTTTTGTGGGTGAGTTATAGGGTGATGGAGCAGCAACTTGACCCAAACAGACCGTTGTTTTGTGGGTGAGTTATAGGGTGTTGGAGCAGCTACTTGAGCCTAACAGACCGTTGTTTTGTGGGTGAGTTATAGGGTGTGGAGCAGCAACTTGACCCAAACAGACCGTTGTTTTGTGGGTGAGTTATAGGGTGTTGGAGCAGCTACTTGAGCCTAACAGACCGTTGTTTTCTGGGTGAATTATAGGGTTGGTGGAGCAGCGACTTGACCCAACAGACCGTTGTTTTGTGGGTGAATTAAAGGTTGATGGAAAGAAAATAAGACATAATATTTTGGTTATATAATTAAAGGTGATTATAGGTGAGAATGGGTAATTATAGAGGTATTAATGGTTTTGGAGTGATGTGCTCTCGTCATCAACTCCCAGATTATATGAATGACACCATTATCGATTATAAATACACACACACACACACACACACACACACACACACACACACACACACCACTATCACTTTTCAGATCAACAGTAAGATGATCTACTGACTGAGTTTTTACCCCCACACACTCTCCCCTTCCCCACTGTCCCCCCCTACCTCTCCCCCAATTTCCCCATCCCCCTCCAAACACACACACACACTGCCCACCACTGTGTCTTCACGAATAACTTTCAGGGACGTAATGGTCAGAAAACTTAGCGCTGAGCCTAAACTTGATAGCACTGGGGAGTCTTTCTTTGTGTTAAATGTTCATGTGAGACATAACTTGTGGGGAGGTTTCTCTCACTTACCTCTGTTGCTGGTCTGGACGGGGAGGAGGAGGAGGAGGAGGAGGAGGTAGATGTGTTGGAGGAGGGAAAGGAGGAGGAAATGTTGGAGGAGAAACAGAAGGAGAAGAAACAGGAGGAGAAGAGGGAAGAAAAATAAAAAGAGGAGGGGGAAGAAGAGGAGGAGAGACACTGTGGAAGATAAGGGAAAACTGTAAAGGAGGAGTGTGTGGTATGAGGTGTTAGGTGTAAGGTAGAATGGCTAAAGAAAAAACTACAGAAGGTCAGGTAAGACTGTGAGACCTTGTAGTAATTAATTAAACTAACTAAAACAATCTTAACTCATTCTACACACTCTAGATAAGATCGTTAACCAACCATAACCATCCTTAACAACAAGTTCCTCACCGCCTCATTAAAGTTCCATTAACTCCCTCAAAGTTTATAATCTTGGTAAGTATAAAAATATAAAGAAAGATGAAGAAAAAAATGGTAAACTTTCTGCCCAGAGAGAAACTAATTACTCGATTTGTGCTTCTCTAAGGCAAACAAGGAAACTTTTACTCTAAGTCTTATTCTTAACTTTTAGGGAAAACTTCTTCCACCCCTCTCTCCAAGAACCCCCCTCCCTCCCTCCGTCCCTACCCCCCCTTCCTCCCTACCCCCCCTTCCTCCCTACCCCACTTCCTTCCTACCCCCCTTCTTCCTCCCTACCCCACTTCCTCCCTACCCCCTTCTTCCTCCCTACCCCCTTCTTCCTCCCTACCCCACTTCCTCCCAAGTTCGTTAAAAATAATGATTGCCAATAATCTGACTTAAAACAGTTATCTGTCTAAATAATTTGTTCGGGTTATAAACACCGAGGATAATGTTTCGTATCTTTATTGATAGAAAATGATGCGTGTTTAGATCTATACGAACACACACACACACACACACACACACACACATACACACAAAGACAAACACACACACACACACACACACACACAAACACACACAAACACACACACGCGCACTCTACTAATAAGCTCGCTCTCGTCATTCTGGCCACTACACAATATTTTTCCTGTGTGTGTCAAGGAGTCGATCTTCCTTTTCACGGCAACGCGAGTCACTTCACACCAGTAATGAGACACTCCGCCGTCACCAAGTATCAGTCACCAAGTATTGATGGAGTAATGGCTGGTGCGGGAGACTCTGTGATCAGGTATTAATTAGTGTTTACCTGGTGTGCTGATCAAGGTAAAAATCCAGTTATATTAAATTGGAACAAAAAACAGACAGAAAGATATAGTGATAAGCTGACAGATATAAAGAAAGAAAGGCAGATAAACAGACACACAGACAGACAGACAGAGGAATAATGTGAGATTGAAAAAGATTAAGAGAGAACTATAACATTAATTTTACATTTATTTGTACACATTTTAACATCATCATCATCATCATCATTATCATTATCATTATTAGTCATCAAGGTGTGTACAGGTATAATCATCTTCATTCTCAAGTACAGGTGACGTTATGGAGGCCTCAGGGTCAACTTACTCTAAGGTTCTCATAAGAAACACGACTTTTCTTACAAGTCTCTCAAGTTTTAATGAAACGTTGCATATGTGGTGACCCTCGCCAGGTGGCCGACGACTTTTATTTCACTTAACTTTATTGGATCATCTTCCTGCCCAGGGTTATTTTCGTTACTTTATTACTTTTATTTAATTAAGGGTTACTTTAAGTGTTAGTTGTTCTATTATTGACATTTTAATAGATTACGTTACCTTACTTTACGTTAGTGGTTCCATTATTGACCTGTTATTCACTAGGGGAGGTAATTTTTGGGGGTCGGGTGTGAAGATTAACGTACTGCATACAAACACGAGTATGGCGGGATGACAGAGTATATAAACACGGGGATAAATGACCATCTCTTAATGGCGGTGTCATAAATAATCTAGAAATGAACCACATGACACACACACACACACACACACACACACACGAGGATCAGAAGCAGAAACACCGCGTCAACCAACTTTTCCTCTCGACTGCCAGGTAGACAGTGTCCCCTCCAGTGGAACATTCGTACCCTTTAGACCACAGGAGAGAGAGGGGGTGGGGGGGAACTAAGAAGAGAGGAAAAAAGGTGAAAAGAGAAAAAATACAGAGAAGAAGTTACTGGATGAGGGAGGGGGAGAGAAGCCTTATATACTCATTCCATATCAAAGGGATCATCACTTCTTAGGTCTCCCTCCTCCCTATTTTCGTCACTAATCTCGTTGCTTCCATACTCTCTCTCTCTCTCTCTCTCTCTCTCTTTATGTTACCCAAAGGTTGAGATACTGTTTTATAGTGTGTGTATAAGAGGGTGAGGGAGAAAGAGAAGACAGACAAACAGACTGACAGAAAAAAAGAGACAGAATGGGAGAGAAAGAGAAAACAGAGAAAGAGAGAGAGAGAAAATGAAGGACAAATCATACATCACACTCGCACACACACAACGACTACTACTTTGCTGTCACTCAGAATCGAGCGTGACGATCATCCAGCTATGATACTATGATATAAGTTATCAGGGATGTCACCCTCGTTGATGAGTTTTGAGGTGACTAGAGAGGCCGATACGGTACCGGCAGAGTCGATCACAGATGTTGCCCATGTGGGGGGCTACAACTAGTGCCGGAGGGGCGGTGGCAGTGTCTTTCCAGCATTGGCGCTTGTCTGCCTCGGTATGCAGTCGGGCTAACTCGAAAGTATTGACACCGTGTGTGGTGCTCCTCCAAGCGTTACGGTGTGGAGTAATCGTCTCCCAGGTGAAGGGGTTGATTTGACACTATAAAATGTTTGTCTTAAGACTATCCTTATACCTTTTCAGTTGCCCGCAGGCGTTACGTTTACTATTCGTTAGGTGACTGTAAAGTAGCTGCTTTGGCGGTCTACTCTCATCCATGCAGGTAACATGGCCAGTCCAACGTAGTTGTTCATGGATAATGGCAGCCTCGATGCTCCTACAGTTGGTGTCAGCGAGAATACTGGCATTTGTTCTCTTGTCTTCCCAGCGAACTCGGAGGATGGAACGTAGACTACGTTGGTGAAAGTTTTCATGTGCCTTGAGGTGCCTCTTGTATGTGACCCATGTCACGCTGCCATATATCAGGGTGGGGAGGACCACTGATCGATACACTTGCAACTTTGTAGATAATTTCAGCTCCCTACAGCTGAAGACACAGGTAAGAAGTCTGCCAAAAGATTGAGATGCACTTCTGATCCGATGTTGGGTCTTTTCATCGATGTCCGCGGTGGTGGACAGGTGGGAGCCAAGATACCGGAAGTGGGTAACATTAGAGAGGGTAGTACCGTTAAGCTGGGTAGATGGTGGAAGTGTGGCTGAACCAGGGGCAGGTTGAAAGAGAATCTGACTCTTACGCACATTCACCTCGAGGCTGAAGTGTGCATAATTATCTGCGTTGGTGTTCAGGATCTCATGTAGGTCCCGTTCAGTGTGAGCGACAAGGGTGAGGTCGTCTGCATACTGAAGTTCAGTAATGGAAGCTGCTTGGAGTCGTCCTATGTTGGAAGGACCTTTCATCCGGTACTGGATGTCCACCCCACTGGCTAAATTGGCACTGACACGATTAAGGAAGGCAGCCAAGAAAATGGAAAAGTAAATTGGTGCCAGTACACATCCTTGTTTTGCCCCCGTTTGAATGGGGAAGAACTCAGACTGGGTGCCATTGTGTAGGACAGGACTGTATTGCACTGCTGCCTATATCCCAGTGCATAAACAACCATCTTATCAATGCCGCCCATGTGCAGAGTTGTGACTAGAGACTCTCGGCAGTAATCTCTGCCTGTCCCCTATCCCCGTCGCCACTCGTCCGTCGCCATAAAACTCTTGGGGGTATCGGGGTTTTGATGATGATAAGTATGATGAGCTGGGTGATGGCTGTGCCTGAGTTGATTTTTGTGGCGAGGGCACAGGCTGCAGCCACATATCTTGGCTCTCCCTTTTCATGATCTAGTGGTGCAAGTGTTGCAACGACTGGAGAGAGGGAGAGTTGCAATGGGCTGCTGATGGCCAAGTTTGTTGGGTTTTGCCTGAGTAGCCTGTCCATCATGCATTGCCTTCGCCCGCCGGTGTAGTCGTTGGGTCCCCAAGGTAGTCACCTCTTCCGCCTATACCGCCGTTGGAGTCTTGTTGGAACTCTGTAAGCATGTCTGCCTGATGCGAGGCTCCACTGCAGATTTTTCGCTCGGGGTTTACTCCCGTAGCCTTATACCTACCAAGGTAAATCTACAAGGCAGCGGGGCGGTGGTTGGTAGACACCAGGACGTGTCCATATGCCAGTTGGTCTATGCACCGTCCCTCTTAAGCCCACTGCTGCTGATCTAGCCTGGGCTCACGAGGCACTTAGTTACCGTGTGATGAAACGAGAAGGCACAGCAAGAGTCTTGATGGTGAAGAGGCTGTGTACTGCCAGGGGAAGATTTGTGCAAGTTGCTTCCCTGTTCACCATGAGGGCTAGCCAGCGGGGGTAGCTGAAAGAGAGAGGGAGCAAGCAGTGCTTGGACCTTAACACTAACATAATGTTGCCACACTAGACGCATTACACCAACCCTGTGTTCGCGCGCACACACACACACACACACACACACACAAGCCCTTCGCTCTTCCGTTTCACTTTAAAGACTGAATCATCATGCACCAGCTGCTACACCATCTGAGAACCAACCAACCGGCTGCCTCTACTATCTGCAGAGCAACCAATCAGTTTCCTCCACCGTCTGTGGATCAACCAAACAGCTGCCTCCACCATCTGCGGATCAACCAACCATATGCCTCCACCATCTGTGGATCACTAGACAGCCGCTAGCAACTGGGTGGTGTTGGTGGGAGTCGTTGGTTGGTGTGTCTATGCAAAACAGCCACCAACCTGCCACACATTAACGCCCGCTTCTGTGAGTCTGATATATCCTGCCGCTGAGGTGAAGGAAGGAAGGAAGGAAAAGAGAATGAAGGGTGGAAGAAAAAGGAAGAGGAGGAAGTGTGTGTGTGTGTGTGTGTGTGGTGACTGGTGGTGACTGATGGTGACCGTCGTAGTGTGTGTGGTGACTGGTGGTGACTGATGGTGACCGCCGTAGTGTGTGTGGTGACTGGTGGTGACTGATGGTGACCGCCGTAGTGTGTGTGGTGACTGATGGTGACTGATGGTGACCGCCGTAGTGTGTGTGGTGACTGGTGGTGACTGGTCATTATACATGAAGGCGACACAAGAATTCTCCGGCTGGTCTCACAGCTCTGGAAGATTTCTCAAGCGTATGACTTTTCCGCCTGACTTTGAGGAAGACATTCTGAGAATCTTTTACACCCAACGTCTTGATGTCTCTCTCTCTCTCTCTCTCTCTCTCTCTCTCTCTCTCTCTCTCTCTCTCCATCTAGATACGCTCCAGTTTAAGTACAATTTCAACGCTTTATTTCTACTCTAGTGATCATAGCTATAGTAATGGAGAATATTTAATTTATGAACCTTTAAGGATTATGAGCTAACGGAAAGGGGCTTTGTTATGGTTCTATGATTCACCGTTCTCTTTGACTAACAGATGAGAGGAAGGGGACACTTCGTTGTCTGGCTTATGTGGTGGGGATCTGCTATAGTCTTCGCATGAAGGAATATAATTTCAGATTTCTTCGTTCCTCTTGTCGTTTCATCGAGTTTCCTTTATCTAATAGCATATTATTCCTCACTTTCTCTTCTTGAAAAGCTGTGATTGTTCGCTCTTTATTGGAATATGGTTGAGAAATATGTCTTCTGGAATGTGAGACTGGGATCATTGTTCACCAGAGCCATCAAGACCGACAAAGACTAGCTCACGTGGCAGCATTATAGAGCGATCCAACAATCACCCACATGGACGGAGATCCACCCAGTGTCAAGCGTCAGGTGGACCTTCTTGTCATGGGAGGCACTCATATCCCTCCGGCTCCTAGTTCATCACATAAAGGCCCTTGAGTGCAGAAACTCATTCAAGACAAATAAGGTCGTTTAGTGACAGTTGTGGGAGCCCGACTTTGATGTGGTGTCCGTCAAGCTGAAGGTGGTCCTCGACCATGTGTTGAAGGTGGTCCTCGACCATGTGCTGAAGGTGGTCCTCGACCATGTGCTGAAGGTGGTCCTCGACCATGTGCTGAAGGTGGTCCTCGACCATGTGCTGAAGGTGGTCCTCGACCATGTGCTGAAGGTGGTCCTCGACCATGTGCTGAAGGTGGTCCTCGACCATTAATAATCGGTGGTATACACGTTATCGTCCACAGTCTTTGGTATCTTTCTTCCTCACAACATTTCTACCTAAACCTCTTCACCTTAACAGAACTCTTTACCGGGCGGAAATTTGTCACGAAATCAACAATTCCAAGAAAATTATTCCTCTTTAAAACTTTTATACTATGTTTCCTTCAATTCCGTTAGTTTCTACCTCGGATGTCGCTAATATAAGTTTCCGCCATAAAATTCGCTAATGATATTATCAGAAAAATGAGAAACCATTCATTTTTTCCTCAGCCCAAATCCGTAAGAAAAAACATACGCCTCACCTTCTCCAAATTTCAGAGCCAGACCTCCTCGCCTTCCAGTTCTTGGCTTCTAAGTGTTCCCTCCCGCGCTACCTTCCAATACACTTTTCCTCGAAGGGAAGACCCGGTTCTTACGATCCAATCATTGGTTAGTGTTTCTCAATCTGGCCTTGCATAATACTCCTCAAAAACTTACTCTTCCAAGATTTCTTATTCAACTTGATTCGTTCAGGCTCGAGATCTCTACAGAATCGTATTGAGTTGGGTTATAATATTTGCATGTCCGATCCTGGGAGGTTATGGCGAGGGTGGCAGACGAGAGGCGACAGAGAGAGAGACACACAGACAGACATGCAGACAATCAGACAAACGAATACAGAAAAACCCACAGACACAGGCAGACATACATACAAACAGAGAGAGAGGGAGAGAGGCTTAAGACGTAGAAGTAAACGGAGGAAGAGAAAATATACATAAAGGAAAACACGATGATATCAATAGATTATGAGACAACAAAAAGAAAGAAAAAAAGGAGGGAGGGAGAGAGAGAAAGGGCGAAAAACAAACAAAGAAAGAAAGAGAGAAAGAAAGAAAAAGAAAGAGAGATAAAGAGAAGAGAGAGAGAGAGAGAGAGAGAGAGAGAATCAAGCGAGCCTCCGAATACCCTGAGTTTATTTTCAGCTTCAGGTGATTCTCTCCTTCAAGACTGCTGATTAAATCCCAGAACGGTCGTTTGGTCGCGGGACTTGAGTTATCAGTGGTAGTTTGGTCTTGGGGAAATGAATTACTTGTCATTAGGGTCAGAGGTAATGAGTTTCAGATGGCAATTACGACACAAGGAGCCAGCGACCTCATGGGTAGTTAGTCACTGGGGGATAGTTAAGGTAACTTGGGGGTGAGTTTAAAGACTACATATAGAATACCACTATGAGCTTCGATATCCTCAGTGATTCGTAAGATGAATTTCTCTCGTAACTAAAAATAATAAAGATAAGAAAACACGATTATTTCACTGACTTTAGCTAATACTATAGATGATAATAACAAAGAATATGGCAGCAAAGTGACACTAAGACTCTACCATCACTTATCCCCTTACGAGAATAAAACTATGGATAAGAATCTTTGTGACTCAACTCCCCTAGATTACACCACTAAGCTTCTCAGGGTGGATTATCTGCCTTAAAGATACGAGTTAGTACTGTACCTTGGGGGATGATCTGAGCATTAATCTGGGTATATTCATTTTTTGGAGTATATTTTAACAAGATTTTTTTTTGAGGGGTCATAATCCAGATATAACATAGTTTCTACCTCCTATATATCAAGATGTATTGCTATTTTTTTTTCTATCCATTTATATCCACTTAAATAATATCACCAGCTTAGCTCTAGATCCATATTAGAATGAATTTAATCAACTTTTGCTCCGTTTTCAATCTCAATTTATCGTAGTTGGCCTCCACATGTTTACCATTTTCTATCTATATAATATTTCTGGGGTTATTAACTTTAAAAATGTATCAAAGTATAAAAGTAAAAAAAAAGTCACCCAAGTAGTTTTTGTATTACTTTCTCTCATCAATGTAATCATGTTTTAGTAATACTTTGGCCGGGGACCTTTGAGTGGGTGAGGGTGGTGGGTGAGGGTGGTGGGTGAGGGTGGTGGGTGAGGGTGAATCAATATGGTCTGCCGTGAGCCCTTGAGGGAGGGTGACAGGAGGGAGATTAAGGTTAGCTTGAGGGGCGCTACTCCCTTAATAACACACACACAGGGAGAAGTCTTGGCTCATTTCATCTCTCAAACGTGGTGATATAGTGAGAGGGAAGAGAGGGGTGATGGTGAGAGGGAAGAGAGGGGTGATGGTGAGAGGGATGAGGGAGAGTGATGGTGAGAGGGATGAGGGAGAGTGATGGTGAGAGGGATGAGGGAGAGTGATGGTGAGAGGAAAGAGGGGGAGTGAAGGTGCTGATAAGAGGGAGGAAGAAAATTGGAACACAACAACACACACTGGTGCAACACAACAGTCAACACACACTGGTGCAACACAACAGTCAACACACACTGGTGCAACACAACAGCAACACACACTGGTGCAACACAACAGCAACACACACTGGTGCAACCAGCAGTCAACACACACTGGTGCAACATAGCAGTCAACACACACTGGTGCAACACAACAGTCAACACACACTGAATTGCACAACACACACACAACAGTCAACACACACTGGTGCACACAACAGCAACACACGCTGGTGCAACACAGCAGCAACACACACTGGTGCAACACAACATCAAGCACACTGGTGCAGCACAACAGTCAACACACACTGGTGCAACACAACAGCAACACAAACTGGTGCAACACAGCAACACATTGTTGCAACACAACCGGCAACACACACAGCATAAATTAGCAATACAACAACAACACACACTGGTGCAACACAAGCAACAACACACACAACAGCAACACACACTAAAGTGCAACACACACTGGTGCAACACAGCAGCAACACACACTAGGCCAGCACACTGGTTTAGCACAGCACAACACACCACTGGCAACTGCAACAATCAACACACACTGGTGCAACACAACAACACAAACTGGTGCAACACAACAGCAACACACACTGGTGCAACACAACAACAACACACATTGGTCCAACACAACAGCAACACACACTGGTGCAACACAACAACACACTCTAGTGCAACACATACTGGTGCAACTGCAGCAACACACTACCAACACAACAGTCAACACACACTGGTGCAACACAACAGCAACACAAACTGATGCAACACAACAGCAACACACACTGGTGCAACACAACAACAACACACATTAGGTGCAACACAACAGCAACACACACTGGTGCAACACAAAAGTCAACACACACTGGTGCAACACAACAGTCAGCTGGTGCAACACAACCAATATACACTGGTGCAACAGAACAACAACACACACACTGGTGCAACACAACAACAACACACATTGGTACAATATAACAGCAACACACACTGGTGCAACACAACAGTCAACACACACTGGTGCAACACAATAGTCAACACACACTGGTGCAACACAACAGCAACACACACTGGTGCAACACAACAGCAACACACACTGGTGCAACACAACAGCAACACACACTGGTGCAACACAACAGCAACAGAACTTAGACCAGTCGTGATGCAGCAGAACACAACAAGCACAGCATTACTGGTCGGGCCGCCCGTGTTCACTAATTCCATTAATGCTCATAACGTGTTACTAGAGTCGTGTCGGGCGCCAACTCACAGACCGGGACAATATTAGTTTAATACATTCATTTATATCATTCCAATTTTTCATCCATTTTCACTCCAAAAATATATCCAGCAGTACATTTTTATTATTATTATTATTATTATTATTTAGTGAAAACATTCGTTGTTTCTTTTAATATTCAGTATTCCAATCAAGCGTTGACTGCCAGTTGAAATTGTGCTATTACAGTATTTTGATAATGCAGGTAAAACAGTCTCTCTCTCTCTCTCTCTCTCTCTCTCTCTCTCTGTGTGACCTATGGTTCAACGTGGTCTCCTTCCAAACATTTTCACCCTCCTGTAAATCCCACCCAAATATTTTTTTTCCCGCCCTCGCAATACACGAGTGACTCTGAATTTGATGACGCTAGCATTAATGTTCGCTGCGTCTCGACCCCCCACAGTCAAAAACGTTAATTGGGTTCATGAGTATACGAGGAATTCATACCATTTTATAAACCAACTCAGATATTTAGCGGATTTTAGTTCTACTCATAACTTTATGTTGGGTGTATTAAAACAAGTGTGTGTGTGTGTGTGTGTGTGTGTGTGTGTGTGTGTGTAGCAACCAACAGAGATGGGATCAGGTGGGGGATGGGTTGGGTTGGGATAGCGTTAAATTGTGTTGTCTGGGGTCAAGAGGGAACTTTCTCTTCGTCAAATAATAGGGAACTTTCTCTCCGTTAAATATTAGTGAACTTTCTCTCCGTAAAATAATAGGGAACTTTCTCTTCGTCAAATAATAGGGAACTTTCTCTCCGTCAAATAATAGGGAACTTTCTCTCCGTAAAGTAATAGGGAACTTTCTCTCCGTCAAATAATAGTGAACTTTCTCTCCGTCAAATAATAGAGAACTTTCTCTCCGTCAAATAATAGAGAACTTTCTCTCCGTCAAATAATAGAGAACTTTCTCTCCGTCAAATAATAGTGAACTTTCTCTCCGTCAAATAATAGTGAACTTTCTCTCCGTCAAATAATAGTGAACTTTCTCTCCGTCAAATAATAGTGAACTTTCTCTCCGTCAAATAATAGTAACTTTCTCTCCGTCAAATAATAGGAACTTTCTCTCCGTCAAATAATAGAGAACTTTCTCTCCGTCAAATAATAGTGAACTTTCTCTCCGTCAAATAATAGGGAACTTTCTCTCCGTCAAATAATAGGAACTTTCTCTCCGTCAAATAATAGGAACTTTCTCTCCGTCAAATAATAGGGAACTTTCTCTCCGTCAAATAATAGTGAACTTTCTCTCCGTCAAATAATAGTGAACTTTCTCTCCGTCAAATAATAGGGAACTTTCTCTCCGTCAAATAATAGTGAACTTTCTCTCCGTCAAATAATAGGGAACTTTCTCTCCGTCAAATAATAGTGAACTTTCTCTCCGTCCAATAATAGGGGACTTTCTCTCCGTCAAATAATAGTGAACTTTCTCTCCGTCAAATAACAGGGGACTTTCTCTCCGTCAAATAACAGGGGACTTTCTCTCCGTCAAATAACAGGGGACTTTCTCTCCGTCCAATAATAGGGAACTTTCTCTCCGTCAACAACTACACCAAGGATGGCAGGCAGTGTCGGGCGGGAGAACAATAGACAAATTAACTTGCCAATCCTAACACTGCATATCATTTCCTTTTTCCACTCTGGCGAGGCAATTTAAACTCCATTGTCTGGCCGAGCTGGAGAGACGCGCTCCCTGGTGGATGACGGATATGGTGGATGACGGGCCTGGTGGTTGACGGACCTGGTGGATGACGTACGTGGTGGAGGCAGAGAGAGACAGAGAGAGAGACAGAGAGAGAGGGAGAGAGAGAGAGAGAGAGAGAGAGAAACTTTAGGGGGATAAAGATAGGTGGCAGTAAAAGGCTCATGTCTGCCGAGGACACAACGAGGGGGGAGGAGAATGAGATCATTAGGACCAGTGACCTCCAGGGACCTCAAACTACCACTTCTTCTTCCTCCTCCTCACCCACCACCACCTCCCCCTCTTCACCCACCGCTACCTCTTCACCCACCGCTACCTCCTCCCTCCCTCACCCACCACCTTCTCCTCTTCCTCCTCCTCCTCCTCCTCCTCCTCCTCCTCCTCCTCCTCCTCCTCCCCTTCCTCCTCCTCGTAGACCATCACACAAACAAGCACCATTTCCTCCCACATGACTCCAGAAATTCCCTTAATTGAATCTTCACACTGGAGAGAAATTTGTGCCAGCAAGACATTTTGTAACAACATGGCGGCCTTACCTACCTACCTACCTTTTTCTTCTTTTTTTCTTTTTTTCTTTATTTTTACGGGGATTAGCCCACCCGGGCATAGGTCACTGACCCACATCGGGGGCTGGGGGGCAAAAATTTAATAATAATAATAATAATAATAATAATAATAATAATAATAATAATAATAATAATAATAATAATAATAATAATAATAATAAAGAACCATAAAGAAATACAAAAATGAAAAAAGATCAAGAGTGAGAAACAATATATGGATGTTATATTGTCAATAATACGAGGAACAATTGAGACCCTGCAATTGTGTGTAATTGAGGCAGAAAGTCAGATCAGCAACCTGGGACTTGGTCACAATTTTCGTGATGCCATATGACAGCAGGGTCTACCATTAGACAACACATTATGCTTCCAATATCTTCCTAGGCGGTAGTACCTCCCTGTTTGATTGCTGCCTACTACATACTGCCTACTACCTGCCCGACCTACCTATCTGCCCGACCTACCTTCCTGCCCGACCTATTTGTTTATACTGTTGAGGAGATAAATTTATATAATGTTATGGATAATTTTCCTACTTCCCTCACTCCTTCATCTCACTTTCCTACTTTCCTCACTTCTCTCCTCTTGTGTTATTCTTGTTCGCGTTGGTTTCAATTATCACTTCTTCCTCGTCTTCCTCTCTCTCTCTCTCTCTCTCTTAGTCTTCGTCTCCGTCTCTTCTTCTTTTGCCTTCATTTCTTCCTTATTATCTTCTCATCTCGTCTTCTACTGTTTCCCCATCTACTATAATTTCTCCCTATCTTTCTCAGTTCCCATTTTCTTTATTTATCTTATTTCTTCCTAACTCCTTCCTCCTTCTTTTGATTGATTTTTATTATATTTGTCTTCCTATTTTCATTCATCGTTCTCTGATATTCTTAATTATTTTTCTTCGTTTTTTTTAATTCTTTGTTTTCTTCCTTCGTTTTCTTTCTTCTTCTGTCATCTGCTGCCTCATTATCCCCAGGAACACACGCAGGCTGTCAGGGTCACTCCGGTTAATGGCCCTGAGGGAAGGATGGAGGATGGAGGGAAGGATGGAGGGTCAGAGGGAAGGATGGAGGATGGAGGAAGATGGAGGGTCAGGAGGGAAGATGGAGGGTCAGGGGAGGGAAGGATGGAGGGGTCAGAGGGAAGGATGGAGGGTCAGAGGAAGGATGGAGGGTCAGAGGAAGGATGGAGGGTCAGAACCACCCACTTCTACCCCCAACAACCATCCCCCCTCACCCCCCCCCCCCTCACCTCCAAGCACCATTACGTGTTCCGATAAAACTTGCTGTAACTACGTAATTAGAGTCCGGGGGTGTAATTTTGGACAGTTAATGACGCTATTAATGAAGTCTTTAGCGAGAGAATCAGACCTTGTTATGAAGATCACTCCATTAGAGACATTATCGTAAGGTTTAAACTTAGAGAGATAACAGGTTAGTCATCTGAGTGGTCCCTAGTCTCTCTCTCTCTCTCTCTCACGCTTCCCTCCCTCTTCCTCCCTAGTATCACCTGCCTTCTCCCTCTTCTCCCTCCCCTCTTTCCTCCCTCCTCCCTCCATTCCTCCATTCCTCACACCAATTCCCTGACCAATTCTCCCCCCCACCTTCCTCCCTCACCACCTCCTCCCCACCTCCCCCGCCACCCCCCACCACCCTCCCCCCCCACCTCCCCTCACCACCTCCACTCCACCACCCCTCCCCCACCAACTCTCCCCCCCACCACCCTCCTGCCACACCCTCCCCCCCACCACCTCCCCCACCTTCCTCCTCACCACCTCCTCCCTCAACACCTCCTCCCTGCCACCTCCTCACCACCTCCTCACCACCTCCCTCACCACCTCCTCACCACCCCCTCACCACCTCCCTCACCACCTCCCTCACCACCTCCCTCACCTTCCTCCCTCACCACCCTCCTCAACACCACCTCCCTCACCACCCTCCCTCACCACTCCCCCTCACCACCCTCCCCTCACCACCCTCCCCTCACCTTCCTCCCTATGGCAATCATGAGTTTTTATTTTACACAGTGATTTTGCTAGTTTAAAAGGCAAAGGGATTCGTAGATAAATGGGAAAAAATAGGGGGAGGCTTTATTTTTGAGCCAACTCGTCTGCTACAATTGAGAACTCGGCAAAAAGTTTCATAATCCATTGGGAGGGAACGGCGCAGTTTGGAACGCATTTTGGAGATATTGTATTTTATTGTGTGTATTGACATTTATATTTACAGTGTTTTTTTTTTATAACTCTTAATCATCTTTTCATTCTTTTTATATGTTGTTACTTATTTTTAGCCGTTACTTGTTTTAGCCTCTCTCTCTCTCTCTCTCTCTCTCTCTCTCTCTCTCTCTCTCTCTCTCTCTCTCTCTCTCTCATCCCACACAATTGCCTATTCTTGCTTCTCTCCTCCTCTTCTTTACCCTTTACCCCTTTTCTTCCTTCCCTTCTCCTCCTCCACCTCCGCCTCCTGCAGCACACCAGGCAGCAGGGGATGTAACACTGTGAGCTATGACTGGGAGGTACACGAGGTGGGCGTGTCCTGACCTCATCGACACACAGGGAGGGCAACACAAGGGGGGCGGGTACTGGAGATGTCCCTTACACCACCAACACACAGGGCGAACCATCACAAGGGGCAGGTCTCTCTCTCTCTCTCTTTCAATGTTTCCTTTTTATTATCAGCTAAACAATAATTCCATAATCTCAATAAAAACAACAGTAACAATAGTCAGTCAAATTGTACACTTTTAATTTAACCCCCTTAAAGAATTATCCCTTGAGATAATTTGATAATTTGCAGCAATTATTAGAGAGAATTAGTGCAGTACTTCCCGGGCTGGACTGTTACAGCCATTCAGGTTGAGTCAGACAGCTGCACTAAGTTATAATTATGTTGCTGGCAAGTTCCTGACGCAGGGAGAGGTGGGGGGTAGGGGAGAGGATAGGGGGAGGGATAGGGGAGAGGGATAGGGGCAGGGGCATATGGGGAGGTAGGATGGGTAGGGATAGAGGAGAGGGAGAGGGTAGGGGAGAAGGGACGGGAGGGGGAGGTGGAAGGGTCTCTATGTGTTTATGTCCGACTGGCTGGCTACTTATCTTCACCCATAGTTACCCATGAGTCACCACACAACCCATGATTACCAATGAGGTTCAATAACCACATGAATTCACCCATGATATATTGCTCACCCTATGGCCTCACACACCCTATGGCCTCACACACCCTATGGCCTCACACACCCTATGGCCTCATACACCCCATGGCCTCACACACCCCATGGCCTCACACACCCTATGGCCTCACACACCCCATGGCCTCACACACCCCATGGCCCTGTGGCCTCACACACACCCTGTGGCCTCACCTCCCGCTCCACCTTTGACCTCAAACTTGCCTCATAACCTCACACTCACCCACACACCCCATGGCCTCACACACCCCATGGCCTCACACACCCTATGGCCTCACACACCCCATGGCCTCACACACCCCATGGCCACATAACTAATCCTAACTAGCATTAAAAGAGACGAAAGGACAGAGCGTCAATTCACGGTCGACCCGGTCCAGTGTTCCTCCTGGTCCAGTGTTCCTCCCGGTCCAGTGTTCCTCCTGTTCCAGTGTTCCTCCCGTCACTAAGTTGTTCCTTCATACTCGTGTTCTAAACTGTACTATGCTCAGATGGGATATTTCAGTGGGCCATTTATGAGGTAGACAAGCATTTGGGAGACTCATTCCAGTAGTTTGGAGACTCGTTCAGTAGGTTAGAGACTCGTTCCAGCAGATTAGGTATTCGTTCCAGCAGATTAGAGACTCGTTCCAGCAGATTAGAGACTCGTTCCAGCAGATTAGAGACTCGTTCCAGCATTTTAGAGACTCGTTCCAGCAGATTAGAGACTCGTTCCAGCAGCATCAAGGTATTCCCAACCAACCCTCTTCCTCCCCTCCTCCTCCTCTCCCTCACTCCTCCTCCTCCTCCTCCTCCTCCTCCTCCCCTCCTCACCTCCTTCTTCTTCTCCTCCCTCTATCCCTCCTCCTTCTTTTCCTCCTCCTCCTCCTTCTCCCTCCTCCTCCCCCTCCTCCTTTACCACAACCTCACCAAAGGCGCCTCATGTAAACAGTCCCACCTCCCCCTCGCCACCCACCCAGGTGCTGTTTTAGCCACCCACCCACCCACTGTTTTAGCCGCCCACCGCCTTAACTCTCACCAGCGCGTGATTTATGACGTAATATGCTTTCATCCGCCGATATTAACAGGACGGTTAACGAGGAATATAAATACTTGGAGATGAGACGAGCAGCGCGAGGAGTAACTCTGCTGTAGGTGGGCGAGAAAACGACTCCAGAGAATAGGCTGAGCGAGGGAGAGAGACAGAGAGACAGACAGAAAGAAAGATAGTGAAACAATTAGACAGAAACAAAAACAGAGAAGAATATGCTGAGCGAGGGAGAGAGACAGAGAGAGAGAGAGAGAGAGACAGAGAGAGAGAGACAGACAGACAGACAGAGAGACAGAGAAACAATCAGACAGAAACAAAAACAGAGAAAATATTGAGAGACAGAGACATAAACAGAGAGATACAGGGGGGTTAGAGAGAGGATACGGCCTTAAGAGTGAGAGAATGACAACAAATGGCAAGAAAATATTATGTTTACTTTTGGCGCGGGAGAGAACATAGGAGACTGGTGGGCAAAAATGGACCAGTTAATTAGACGAGGTAGATTTCCAACATTTGATAGCCTTCTGAATCCTTTGTGGCGACGGGTAATTTTGTGGGATTTTTTTTTCTCTTTCTCTCTCTTTCTCTTCTCTTTTTCTCTCTTTGTCTCTTTTTATATTTCTCTTTCTCGTTTCTCTTTCTCTTATGTTCACCAACAGTTTAATTGTAATATTCTAACATTTTAAAACTTTAGTATGTTATATTTATCCTCCTTTGTTTACTTACTTCAGGCACCAAGGCAGAAGAGTCTGTATCAACATTGTAAAAATATTCTTGGCGTAACAATGTTCGTTTTTTTTACCTCGGTCACTACCTTAACTAAAATATATTTCTATTTTGGTTGTGAGGGAATGTCAGTTATTGTGTTGACTTGATTTATGTATAGATGCTCAGACAGACAGACAGACAGACAGACAGACAGGCGGTTGTATCTTCATATTTTTTTTGCCGTAATTAAGAGGTTCTTTTACGGGTGACTTTTCTGCACGTATTCACATATAAGCCTCTCCTTTTACGTACCCACTCACACACACACACACACACACACACACACACACACACACACCTCATGGCACCTTTGAATCTCTGAAATGACACCTGAGATATGCAAGAAGCTTCACACGTCCCAGAAACTGTATGATTTTTACCAAGCTTGAGAAAATTTCGAATGCAGAAGGTCGCTCTTGTTAACATAAACTTTCCATTGTAAAAGAAATGTGGGAATAGAATGGAGAAGTATAAGAGTAGGAGCCTGACAGAAGCCTGACAGGAGCCTTAGAGGAGCTTGAGAGTAGCCTGAGAGGAGCCTGGGAGTAAACAGTGCATGAGGTAGGCGCTAGACGAGGCAAGTATCGACACAAGGAGTTAAAGTTTTACCTGAAGGAGGAATGTGTAGAAACAACTCTCAACTTATCCAAGAGAAAATGTTCTTCCTCGCACTAAATTACTTTACTATGAGCGTTACAGATACGAGTCATTAACAGCCGTAAAACATATATACACACATAACAATATATTATAGTCAAGATCATAAACTTGTATCTCACACATGGAATTAGATGAAGCCATTTTCTATTTTTTCTTTATTTTTTTTTTCCTCGTGTTTTGTTTTCCCTCCAACATCCTCGCTAATTAAACAAACATAACACTCATACGTTCATGTCTTTCAACCAACGAGCGTATAAAGATCACTGCTTGTTACCCTATACTGACACCACCTTCCCCCCCTCTCTCCCTCCCTCTTCCCCCCCTCCCCCCCCTCTCTCCTCCCTCTTCCCCCTCTTCCTCCTCCCCTCCCCAAAAATAAAAATATCCGCCATTTTAATCCGCCAGGAAAGTTTATTTTTTTTGTATGTTCTGTATGTAACTCTTTCCTCTCTGGTATAACTGTGTAAACATAGAATAAATGAATAGTTATTTTTATTTTACTCTAACATCATCATTTTATTTCATTAACAATATATCACTTTTACTTGTATAGTTTGTAGGTCAAGAATAGAACGAATCACCTCTCTCTCTCTCTCTCTCTCTCTCTCTCTCTCTCTCTCTCTCTCTCCCTCTCTCTCTCTCTCTCTCTCTCTCTCTCTCTCTCTCTCTCTCTCTCTTGGCCTTGCCGCCACACGAATTTGAGTTAATGTTGATGGTAATAAGCCAGTGTTTCCTCTTTTCCCCAGAATGTCGTCTTAAGATTACTCTCTACTCCTTTCCTCCTCCTCTTCCTGGTCCTCTCCTCACCTCCTCCTCCTCCTCCTCCTCCTCCTCCTCCTCCTCCTCCTCCTCCTCCTCCCTCCCCCTCCCTCTTTCCCTCCAACTCGTCCATTTTAGCAACCTATGAATTAACGTTTTAAAACATCAGCATCATAATAGTTATTCTCTATATCATTCTCGAGTCACGCACAGTACATCAATCACATATACAAATCACAGTCACGATGAGCATTTTTGGGTGAAGTAAATCCACCATGCAAATCACATTATTTCATGTACCCAAACTGATAGAGAAATAGGGTCATTTTTCATGTATGATTTCACAGCTCCCCGAGGCCGTAACGAGGCGGTAAATACATCAGTTTTTAACAAATTCATTATTGGAAATCAGTTCAGTGTTGTGTTAGAATAAATAACGCAATTACAGCTAGTCCACGTGACGCCAAACACGGAGAGAAACGTGTTTTAGGTGAGAGAGTAAAGGTCTCACACACACACACACACACACACACACACACACACACTCACACGCACAACTATCCAGCCTCGAGCAATAAGTGTTACATTCTTGTTCCATCATGATGTGAAGACTAACTATGTAAGATAATAATGATGTAATGATGATAATAAATAACAACAACAGAAACACAACAATAACAACAACAACAACAATTATAACAACAACAACAATAATACCGTAATTCGTGTGTAAGCCACAGTGCCACACTACCATCACTAGGCACTATAACATCCGACAGTGCCACACAGTCCCTGGCACTGAGAATATAGTCACACCACTTGTACACCGCGAACTCCATCACCGGGTACACTGTGACAAAGACAAGTGGCCTTCCATTCATGACCTGAAACTACTGGGGGAGAGAGAGAGAGAGAGAGAGAGAGAGAGGTCAGGCTGGAACCAACACCCAGGAATATTGTAGACGTCATCGTTATTGTATACTTACTTACCAACACCAGAGTCTCGGATGACACACACAACTACCGCCTAGGAAGATATTGGAAGCATAATGTGTTGTCTAATGGTAGACCCTGCTGCCATATGGCATGACAAAAATTGTGACCAAGTCCCAGGTTGCTGATCGGACTTTCTGCCTCATTTACACACAATTGCAGGGTCTCAATTGTTTCTCTTACTGTTGACAATCACAACATACATATATTGTTTCTCACTTTTGATCTTTTTTTTATTTCCTTGTTTCTTTATTATTATTATTATTATTATTATTATTATTATTATTATTATTATTATTATTATTATTATTATTATTATTATTATTATTATTATTGTTATTATTTCATTTTTCATTTTATATTTTTTATTATAAATTTTATTTCCTATGAACTAATTATTATTATTATTAAATTCCCCCAGGCCTCGATGTGGGTCAGTGACCTGTGCCCGAGTGGGCTAATCCTGAAAAAATAAATCACGCCAGAGTCTGGGACGACACACGAACTCAAAAACACATAAGCGAATTTCGTTTTCTGACTTTCCGCTGCCTTAACCCAACTTCCCATCTTTCTTGAAAACACCATAACGCAACCTAACCTGACCTGACCTGACAACCTAATCTTCAAAACATAACCTAACATAACCACATTCAACTTAACCTAACTTAACTTTATCCACCAAGACGACACTGTTCTGATATCATAACATTAACCAATTTGTAAAAGTCACAAAAGAGTCCCAGTAGATCTAAACTCAATATCGGATGAAGTGGAGTCAGTCGCCGTTTTCTTAGACAATAGAACAACATGCAGTAATGGTGATAAGGGAAACAGCTGTTCTTGGTAGAGTCTTGGTGCTATTTCGACTCATTTATTTTTTACTGCTATATTTTGTGGTATTTGATCCAGGTAGGTGTCATCTCTCTCAGGTAAGGGAAAAAATCTGAAAGTTTCGTATTTTTGAGAATCTCGACTGACGGTTCGAAGCGTCTCGAGAGTTTGCAAACTGCTCGGGGTAGTGGAGTGGAAGTATGTCATGTACCTAGAAGGTCTCTCTCTCTCTCTCTCTCTCTCTCTCTCTCTCTCTCTCTCTCTCTCTCTCTCAGCGCCACTCACAACACATTTCTCCCGGGAGCATCGCGGATGACTTTTCAATATGCTACGAACACCTCCCAAGAAGTTTGAATCTCAGGCAGGGATGGCGGCCATAATGTGAGATTTGTGGTGGTTATGAGCGGGCAAATGGCGGAGGAGGAGGTAGAACAGGTGGGGGAGGAGGAAGAGATTCGGTGGGGGGAAGAGAAGTAGGTGGGGGTAGAGGGAGGAGGAAGAGGGAGGAGGAGAATGTTACCTCCCAGTAGTCACACTAAACTTTGATTCGAACGGAGGAGTTATCACCACGTCAAAAACCGGAGGCATTTTGTCTGTCTGTCTGTCTGTCTGTCTGTCTGTCTGTCTGCATAGTGTCCAGACAATAACCAAAGTTCTATTGGAGGGATTATGACTAAACAATTAAATTCTTTATAGACAGTTTATGAACCTTATTTATTTGGTCTCAGAAGAAGGGATATATTAAAGGTAAGGCCCGAACGCTTGTCTGTCTGGAAATATATATATAGAGAGAAAAAAGAGACGATTAAGATAAAGAGAACAAGAGAGAGAGAGAGAAAGAGGAGATAGACAAAGAGACAGAGACGTAAGCAGACAGGTGTATTACCCAGGTAGGACAAGCAGTGATCACCATGAGAGGCGGTTCAGTATGATGTACGTATTTCTTGAAGACTTTTATGGTCGACCGAGGTAGACGAAGTTCAATACAAAGACGAGCAAATATTACTGGCATGATGGCCTTAACTAGCCCTTGATGTGTCATATCTAGAGACGTGTTCAGGACATCCAGGCACACGATGGGGACATGCTCAGGACATCCCATGGACACGGTGGGGACATGCTTTGAGGAGTCCAGTACATTGTGTGGCACCCGTTAAGTTTTTCTCTTCCACACAAGGCAAGAAAAGATAAAGAGGGGATCACCGTGTTAACAATCTACATATAAATGGCCTCTGATACTAGACTATCCCCTAAAACTTTTCTCATTGTCATTTAAAAAAAAAAATTGCATCAAAGGAACTAAACTGACTTGATCATTTACAAGTCATACAATGGTTGCCAGTATATACCCAGCATGCTAATGTTTGCTGAATATACTCCATCCTCCTCTCTCTCTCTCCCTCCATTATCCTCCATCCTCCATCACTCTCTTCCTCCATCATCCTCTCTCCCTCCACCATCCTTCACTCTCTCCTCACCATCCTTCCTCTCTCCCTCCATCCTCTCCCTCCACCATCTCATCCTCCTCCATCCTCCTCTCTCCCTCCACTATCTTCTCCCTCCACCATCCTCCATCCTCTCTTCCTCCATCATCCTCTCTCCCTCCACCATGCTTTACTCTCTCCCTCCACCATCCTTCACCTCTCTCCCTCCACCATCCTCCATCACTCTCTCCCTCCACCATCCTCCATCACTCTCTCCCTCCACTATCCTCCATCCTCCTCCATCCTCCTCTCTCCACGGTGCAGCAACAAGGCTCCAGAAGACTCGCTAAAGTTTTTTCACTCCAACTGGAGACTCATACAGCAGCCTCGCCTCGTTGGCAACCTTCTGCTTCTACCTCCGAGGAAACACTTTTATTTAAGACTTATTTTCTCCCAGTAAAGGTTCATGGACCGCCAGAGGCAGTTTTTATACCTTCTAAATGTCGGGACAGCCAGCGAGTGTGAGCTGAGAGTCTTAAGTCCAACGATGAGACGACAGCAGAGATGAGAGGGTGGTGGTGGAGGGTGGTGGTGGAGGAGAGGTGGAGGATGGTGGAGGAGAGGAAGAGGTGGAGAATGGAGGTGGAGATAGTGATTCACCTCAATATTCCAGTTAGATAAATGACAGAACACGAAATAATAAGTGAATTTGAGGCGTTGGTTTTATGCCACTGTCTGCTGGTGTGTCTTGTGTGTGGGGTCCATATGGTCGATGTTCCTGCACGACTCTGGGTTATAATAGCCTCTGTTGTGATGATACTCTAGGCAGGTACACGATGGAGGAGTGTCCCTTGTGCTACTGTTACTGAATGTTACCTGTCTCTCCTCCTGTTCCTTGTTGCTGTTACTGCTGTTATTGATGCAGCCAACGTGAGTGACTTTAGTTATTTCGAGTTTGTACAGTGTCTTAATTCTTGTTGCTAAGGATTTTTCTTGTTTTTGCTGTTTTTTTTATGTTTTGGTGAAGTTAGCAATTATTATTATCCCGACAGTCGGTATCCTCTCTCTCTCTCTCTCTCTCTCTCTCTCTCTCTCTCTCTCTCTCTCTCTAACTCAGCGTTTATCGAGAAAATATAAAGGAATCCTTAGACTCCTGTTCGCCTCGCTACACAGCACAGAGGAGAGGGCCAAACTTTTACCAATAGCTCCACCACCAACCACTACTATCACCATCACTACCACCACCATCACTACCACCACCACCACTACCACCACCATTACTACCACCACCATCATCACTACCACAAACCACCACCATCACTATCACCACCATCACTACCACCACCATCACTACCACACCATCTCTATCACCATTCATCACTACCACCACCATTACTACTACTACTACCACCATCACCATCATCACCATCACTACTACTAATTATTGACATTACCATTCACTACTCATCACTACTACCACTACCACCTCTACCACTAACCACTTCTACC